>NW_027361712.1:32252500-32817500 GCF_039654945.1 Dendrobates tinctorius | reverse complement strand
CCATACCCAGCAAGTCAAGGAAGCTTTCCTGGGACATCCGTGTATAGTCAGCAAATTTCTCCGGGTTTTCCTGTAGCTCGCTGTACAGCGTGTGATATGCTCCACGGCTTGGCCGGAGTTCGATGATTGGATGCCTCCAAAACCGACGCCGCTGCCGTCTCTGCTGTCTCTCCCTCTCCCTTTCTTGCTGGCAACAAAAGACATACGCCTGAGACAGTGCAATGTCAAGATCCAGCTTGAAGCGGAAATTATCCAGACGCAGGTCCATCTTGACACCGGAAACAGCAGCAAAATCTGATGAATTCAGCAGTACAGGGTCTATAAAACATTCCAATGACACACGCCCACTGGTGACCCATTGGTGGTCAAGGATTTTTCTATTGTGAAATGTCACACCTAAAAACGCATGCGCATAAAAAACGCAACCGCATGCAAAAACGCATGTAAAACGCAAGTAACACTGCGTTATTTTGACGCATCAGCGTGCGCATGATGAAAAAAAAACGCACATTTGTTTTGCGTTTTTCTTTGCGTTTTTTATGCGCACGATGCGCTGCGCAAAAAAACGCTAATGTGAAACTAGCCTTATTCCGATTTTTGTGAGGCAGAATTAACAAAAACCAGCAATCCATGAATTTTAGTTTTTTTTTTGGGGGGGCGTTTATACTGTTCCGCGTGTGGTAAAATTGGTACCATTTTCAGACATTTTTTGATTGTTTTCTATTCTGATTTTTTGGAGGAAGAATGAACAAAAACAAGCAATTCAGAAATTTTTTTGGGAGGATTTATGCCATTTTATGTAAAATTGATAAAGCAGTTTTATTCTTCGGGTCAGTACAACTACAGCGATACCTCATTTATGTCTTTTTTTATGTTTTGGTGCTTTTATACAATAAAAACTATTTTATATAGAAAATTATAATTTTTGCATCGCTTTATTTTGAGAGCTATAACTTTTTTATTTTTTTCACTGATGATGCTGTTTTTTGCGGGACAAAATAATATTTTCAGCAGTACCACATTTATTTATCTCTGTCTTTTTGATCACGTGTTATTCCACTTTTTGTTCGGCGGTATGATGATAAAGCATTGTTTTTTTGCCTTGTTTTTTATGGTGTTCACTAAAGGGGTTAACTAGTGGCATAGTTTTATAGGGTGGGTCATTACAGACGTGGCGATACTAAATATGTGTACTTTATAATTGTGTTTTATTTAAATATTCATTTATTGATTAAATAAATATTGATTTTTTATTATTATTTTTTAAAATATTTTTACAATTATTTAAAAAAAAAATTCTATTTAATTCTTACTTTTACACTGTGTCCCACTTTGGGACACTCATTTTGTGCAGGCTGATCGCTTCTATAGCATGCAAATCTGCATGCTATAGAAAGCTGTCAGCGCTGCACAAAGTTGCACACTGACCTGAGAGACGTCCTTGTCATCACTGCACATGACAGGAAGTCTCTCAGCAGTGGAGACCCAAATGTCATTGTGACAACATCGGATCTCCATGGCAGCCTTCTGGACCCTGCATCATGCCGCGGGGTCTCCGATCCAAAGGCAGAGAGGCTGTCACATGTGATAGCCCTTCAGGAATTTGTGCGCCACCTGCGGTTTCCTGTCAGAGTGACCAGCGCTGCAGTGTTGCTTCTCTGGGACAGATGTTGTGATCGTTGTGATGCAACAGAGTTTCAAAAGCTCTCCACAGGTAGAGCTGTAGTCCCAGGGCAGCTGAGATGAGTTTGTAGCTGGTGATGTAATGTGGAGTGGAGAATGTAGCAGTGCTGGGTGAGAGGCGCAGAAAGAAGGTAGATGAGACAATTGCATGTAGTTCCAATGGGCTTTACTCACAGTTCGGGCATGCACTGAGGCCCGCTTCAGTGCTGTGTTCTCCAGGTGAGGGTCCAGAACACTTCCAGATAAGATGAAGTACACTCTTCCAGCACTCCCTGTCAGTATGTACCTTTCTTGGCCGTCTCCACACAATATGCTGCTTTTACTCCTTCCTTCCTTTCCAGCACTTCACAGTTATCGTTCTAGGCCAGCAGCTGCGAATCCTGTCAGACAATGCGTACCCTTCCATTTCCATGATCCTATGTAACTGCCTTTCCAGTTGGACTAACTGTGGTAGGGGCGATGGTCCACAAAAGTAACCAAAGCTATCGGCTTGCTAGTAGCGCCCTGAAGTACGCTAACTAGGCTAGGGGCCGTGACCCTTTGCGACCAGTTTCTCCCTCCACCTGACCTGTAGTCAGCGTGGAGAAGGGACCCATGGGGAGTATGCTCCAGCCGTGTCTCAGAAGAACCTTCTTTCTGTTAGGGAGCTTTCCTTATAATCCAATCCGTCCAGCAGCCTCTAATCTATAGAGCTGCTGCAGACACGTCCTTCTCCTTCCCTCTCCCTGAGGGAATCTAATCTTAATTTCTATCCTTCTCCTGCTCTCAAGCTACGCTCTGCCCACCTGCCAGCACTCTTTGTGTTCCAAGCAAGGGCCATAAAGGGTGCTCTGCTACACTACTGGTGTGTGTGGGATGTGGGTGTTGGAATGATGGTCGGGTGTCTCCACCTTACCTGGTCATGGGATACCACACCTCTGGGTGAGGTGCAGCATCTCTGTGGTGACTGGACCCTCAGGGGAGCCACATTTACGTCAGTGAGATTATGGTGGGTCTGGCATTTTTTTTACAGTGAGGTTCCAAGCGCAGGAAAGGTTGAGATAGTACTGGCTCTGCGTAAGGAAGGCAAAAATGTCTGCACAACTTGCATGCAGCTTGTTGAAGACCTTGTGTCAAACACGAAGCTTTATTGCTTCATTTCGTCCAACACAAAAACTAGTTGCACTGGGAATAAGCTAAGATTTTCTTCATCAAGATCCTTGTCTGTGGTACACTAATGCTCCATTGCACTCATGAGTACATTCAATTCGTCACTGAGCACTCAAGCTTTTACTTTTTCAGCCTTTCTATAGTCTTATTCCTTTCAAGTATTGCCATCTCTCCTATACACGAAATGTCTGGCACACACACAGACACACAATGCAAAGATTGAGCTTACTTCTCCCCTTTATATCTGGTCTCAGGTGTGATTTTCATATTGACCACACCTGTTACTTGCCACAGGTGAGTTTCAATGAGCATCATATGCTTAACCCCTTTCCAAATCTAGCGTAATAGTACACCGATGTCAGACACCTTCCCTTTGATGTGGGCTCCGGCTGTGAGCCCACATCTTTCCAGCCACATGTCAGCTGTTTTGAACAGCTGACATGTGCCCGGAACAGCCACGGGTAGAATCACAATCCACCCGTGGCTATTGTCCCATTAAATGCCGCTGTCAAATGCCGACAGCGGCATTTAACTTGAGTTTCCGGCAATCGCACGGGAAATCCGCCCATCAGGTACCCCATCACGTGATCACTCGCCTGAGTATCAGTGTGCTCGGTGTACTCGGCGAGCACCGAGTATTTCCAGGATTAATCGGTGGGAACTCAGCTCTCCACCCAGCATTTTTGGCGGACTTTAGAGACCCAATCACGGTGCAGGGATTGTCTACCAGGCCATGAAACGCCACAGCCATCTTTGTTGTGGTTATGCAGTGATTGGCTGCAAAGCATCATCAGGGGTATAAGGGATCGGATACCGCCCTGCTTGGCGTATTCAGCTCTGGATTGAGAGTGTAGGGAGAGCGGCTGCGTTGATAGGGTCAGAATTGAGCATTTCTTAGTTAGTGTGGGGTCTACCATCCTAAATACTCACATCCAGCAAAACCAACAGTCCTTCTAAGGGCTAATTCTGAAGTATATAGGTTCCAGTGCTAGGCAGGCAGAGAAGTGTAAGTCGCTGTATACACATCAGTGCAAGGCCTGCAGGCACTGTATGTGTGTATATAGAGCATTGCATATATCATATCTGTGCGTGCTGAAATTTTGGCCAGTTTATGACTTTTTTCTCTTTTTTGCTTGTCTGTCAGTTTTGGATAAATACAGCAGTATTTAGTCCCAAAAAAAACATACAGGCCACACAATATTTGTTACGGTATCTCCGTTCCAACTCATATCTGTGCATGCTGAAATTTTGGCCAGTTTATGGCTTTTTTCTTTTTTTTGCCTGGCTGTCAGTTTTGGTCAAATAAAGCAGTATTTAGGCCAAAAAAACACATACAGGTCACACATTTGTCGTAGTGATATCTCCGTGCCAGCTCATATCTGTGTGTGCTCAAAGTTTGGCTAGTTTACGTGGTTTTCTTTTGTTGGCCTGGCTCTCAGTCGTTATATCCAGCAGTCTTTTGTATCCACAAAATACAAAAAAATTAATACAGTCTGTGATCTCAGGCTGAGGCATGGTGTATCTGTGGTGGAAAATTCTTTGCTTTGCAGGCATACTTATCACATCTAATTTTTCTCCCAAGAAATCCATTTGTATTGAGGTTTTCAAATAATTCAGTAGTTCATTTAAAATGGGCAAGGCAAGGGGCAATGGATGGGGATGTGGACGTGATGCTGATGGTGCATGCAGAGGACAAGGCTGTGGTCAAGCTGAAAGCGGGCCACAGCAAAAACCCACATCTTCGCTCTCGACCTTCCTGTCCCAGTTTCTAGGGGACCGCACCACACCACTATTGAATCCAGAGCAGTGTGAAATGGTTGTTGGTTGGATAGCGGATAATATTTCTAGTCAGTTAGCCACCACCACAACAACATCTTCCACACGGTCAAGTCTGAGTAGCCATGAGTGTGGCCCAGAACTTACTCACCCTGATCTTCCTTCCTCCCACCATGCCGAGTGCCCTGAGACAACTGATACCACACTCGGACACTCCGAAGAGCTGTTCCGTTATCCATTTGGAGATTCATGCCTCTCGCCTTCTCCACTTGAAGCGGGGCAAGATGATTTTCCATGTAACGATGCACAAATCTTTAAGCAGCCATGGTCACCTGAGGTGGACGATGATGAGACACAATTGCCAGAAAGTCAGGAGGAGGAGCAGGGTGCGGATGTGGAAGACGAGGTGGTGGATGACATAGTGACTGACCCATCCAGGCAGGAGGACATGCAGAGCAAGGACAGCAGCAAACATGGGGAAGGAGGCAAATCACCCCAACTGGCAGGAAGAAGCAGTGTGGTGGCCGCAGACAGAAGGCGTGCATCCGTTCCACGTAACACAAACTGGACGGAAGTTGCCATTCCTTCTGTCAGATCTACCCGAGTCTGGTTATTTTTTAAACTGTGAAAAATGAGGATGAATGAACTCATGGAGATCAACATCCAACACTGCGGAGACACCATCACATGTTTCTCAACGCAGTGATTCTAGAGCAATGCCCCCATCCCTTATGGGAATTATGCAAAAACATGCAAAACACAAGCCGTGGAGACACCATCACATGTTTCTCAACGCAAGCAATGACTAGCCAGGTCTTTCCCCGGGAAGGAACAACCACGGGAAGGGCAGTCTCCAATGAAGGAAACCACCTATGCCAAAACATGGTATCCATCCACAGACAGCTGTTTCGGGGTATTGCCCCTCATCAGTGTGGAGTAGGGGGGCATTGCTCTAGAATCACTGCGTTGAGAAACATGTGATGGTGTCTCCACAGTGTTGGATGTTGATCTCCAACTTTACCCATGACCTCAACAATGCTGTTACTTGGAAAGTTCACCTAAACACGGACACATGGACAAGTGCCTGTGGGCAGGGACAGTACATCTCACTGACGGCACACTGGGTTAATATAGTGGAAGCTGGGACTCTGTCCGACCCTGGGATGGAACACATCCTCCCCACGCCGAGGATTACGGGCCCTATGTCAATCAGGGTTGCCCCCACAGTCTAGAGCTCCTGCACCTCCTCCTCTTCTTCAGCCTCCATCTCTGAAATGAACACATCAGTCAGAAGCTGGAAGCACTACAGCACTGCCTCAGCCAAGCAGCAGTAGGCTGTGCTGAAGCTAAACTGCATAGGTGACAAACCGCACAATGCAGAAGAATTGTAGACAGCACTAAAAGAGCAGTCAGATATTTGGCTGACACCGCTGAACCTACAGCCAGGCATGGTCGTGTGTGACAATGGCCGGAACCTGGTGGCGGCTCTGAGGCATGGTGAGCGCACACACGTACCTTGCCTGGCTCATGTGCTTAATCTCATGGATAAACATTTTCTCAAAAGCTACCCGGAGCTGCCGGATCTCCTAGTGAAAGTACATCATCTGTCTGCCCATTTTAGAAAGTCAGCTACAGCTTCTGCTGTACTTGCCTGACTTCAGCAGTGTTTGCATCTTCCGGCTCACCGACTGGTGAGTGATGTCCCCACGCATGGGAATTCTACACTGCATATGTTGGAAAGGATTTGTGAACAGAAGAGGGCAGTTGTGACTCAACGCATAAGACCTCAGGAGTGGACATGGATGTCAGACATATGTACCATCCTCCAGAACTTTGAGGACTGCACCAAGATGGTTAGTGGCGATGACACCATAATTAGCGTCACCATCCCACTTCTCAGCATTCTGCAAACCTCTCTGCTCAGAATTAAAGATGATGCATTCCAGGCAGAGCATGAGGACATGGAGCAAGAAACTATACAGGGTGATTACGCCCAGCCTCATGTCATCACAATGTGGATTGGTAGACAATGAGGAGGAGGAGGAACAGGAGCTACTTTTATGCGCTATAGACGGTACTACAAGCATAGCTGTCATACCGTCTGTTCAGCGGGGATGGCCTGAGGAGGATGAGGAGGAGGAGGACAGCATGGTCAGTCATCCTGTTGATGAGGACACGGAAGTCTTGCCTGTTCAAAGTCTGGCACACATGGCTGACTTTATGTTGCGCTGCGTTTCCCGAGACCCTCGCATTCTAAACATTTTCGGGGACACTCATTACTCGCTGGTGACACTTCTGGACCCACGCTGCAAGGATAACTTTCAATCTCTTATTCCAGAGGCAGAGAAGTGTACAAAAATTTTGATGCACCACAGGGCCCATTTAGCGGAATTACTTAAAAAATTCCCATGTGAGAATGCTGGCAGCAGATGTCAGAGTTTGTTGTACAGCCAAGCAGTCCAAGCAAGAGAGACAGAAGTACAATCCAGCTCAGGCAGAGGAACAATGGCAAAGTTCTGGGACAGTTTTCTCAGAACCTCCCATCGTGCCAACACAGAGGCAAGGGGTGGTGTCACAAGAAGTGCAATGTTTGGGAAGATGGTGAGGGAGTACCTTTCAGATCGTACAAACATCCTCCGGGATTCCTCTGTGCCTTTTAATTATTGGGTATCCAAGCCGGACGCGTGGCATGACTTGGCTCTCTACACCTTTGAGGTCCTGGCCTGCCCTGCTGCTAGCGTTCTGTCAGAGCGTATTTTTAGTGCTGCTGGTGAAATTATAACAGATAAGCGCATCCGCCTGTCACCTGACAAAGCTGACAGGCTGACTCTTATAAAAATGAACAAGGACTGGATAGGGCAAGACTTCTGTACAACACCGAATGAAAACATCGAAACATAACCTCAAATTATTTTTTTTGTTGGTTGGGGAGGTGTATTCTCATGGACCTCTTCACAATCACACATGGTTATCCGCTTCCTGATTGGGTCTGTTTGGTGTTATCCTCCTCCTTATCCTCATCCTCAACATCCACAAACAGTAGAACACCAGGGTGAACGTATTCCATGATGCAAAAGTCACTATATTTTTATTTATATCCCTGTCTCTGAGCTGTTTCTAGGGACAAACATGTCTTGTTGGACACATTCTGGCTTCATATCTATGAGCCTGTGTTCGCCCCTCCCTTTTGTTATTTTCTTTCATACGTGGATTCACATTTTTAATTTATTTGTTTGATTTCAGTATGATTTATCATTATGTCTCCTCATTCTACGCCACTAGATTACCAGGGTTAACGTGTTCTGTGCTGCTACAGGCAGTCCAATTTTTGGCAAGGGTGTCTATGATGCCTATAGTATACTTTTAAAAAATGTACTCCCCATGGGGAAATGTTTGTTAGCCCGTGCACTGCGTGTATGGGTGTTACAAGTCTAGGAGACACGCTCCTTAACATTGGGCCTAGTTTTTTCTGAGGCCTTCATCAATGTCTCCTCCTTCTTCGCCACTAGATGACCAGGGTTAATAAGTTCTGTGCTGCACCAGGCAGTCCAATTTTTGGCAAGGATTTCTATGATGCCCATAGTATACTTTTAAAAAATGTACCCCTCATTGGGGAAATGTTTGTCAGCCCATGCACTGCATGTATGGGCATTATAACAAGTCTAGGAGACCCACTCCTTCACATTGGGCCTAGGTTTTAATGAGGCCTTCATCAATGTCTCCTCATTCTCCACCACTAGATGACCAGCTCCTTGGCCAGTTCTTTTGACCTCGTGATTCTCATTTGGTTTGACATGCACTGTGAGCAGATTCTGGACCGTGAAGAAGGCGGGTTTTACCGCTGAAACGCGTAGTCCTATCTGCACTACTTTCCTGCGTTATTGCTGTTTTGAACTGCTTGGACCATTGTATTTTAATGGATTTATGAATAAAAAGAAAGAGAAAATAATTTTTTAACAGCATCCTGGATTGCTCACGTTATTGCTGGACTTTGCTCTGTCGTTGTTCCTATATATACAGTCATGGCCAAAAGTATTGACACCCCTGCAATTCTGTCAGATAATACTCAGTTTCTTCCTGAAAATGATTGCAAACACAAATTCTTTGGTATTATTATCTTCATTTAATTTGTCTTAAATGAAAAAACACAAAAAGAATTGTCCTAAAGCCAAATTGGATATAATTCCACACCAAACATAACAAAGAGGGTGGACAAAAGTATTGGCACCGTTCGAAAAATCATGTGATGCTTCTTTAATTTGTGTAATTAACAGCACCTATAACTTACCTGTGGCACCTAACAGGTGTTGGCAATAACTAAATCACACTTGCAGCCAGTTGACATGGATTAAAGTTGACTCAACCTCTGTCCTGTGTCCTTGTGTGTACCACATTGAGCATGGAGAAAAGAAAGAAGACCAAAGAACTGTCTGAGGACTTGAGAAACCAAATTGTGAGGAAGCATGAGCAATATCAAGGCTACAAGTCCATCTCCAAAGACCTGAATGTTCCTGTGTCTACCGTGCGCAGTGTCATCAAGAAGTTTAAAGCCCATGGCACTGTGGCTAACCTCTCTAGATGTGGCCAGAAAAGAAAAATTGACAAGAAATTTCAATGCAAGATTGTGCGGATGTTGGATAAAGAACCTCCACTAACATCCAAACAAGTTCAAGCTGCCCTGCAGTCCGAGGGTACAACGGTGTCAACCCGTACTATCCGTCAGCATCTGAATGAAAAGGGACTGTATGGTAGGAGACCCAGGAAGACTCCACTTCTTACCCCGAGACATAAAAAAGCCAGGCTGGAGTTTGCCAAAACTTACCTGAAAAAGCCTAAAACATTTTGGAAGAATGTTCTCTGGTCAGATGAGACAAAAGTAGAGCTTTTAGGGCAAAAGCATCAACATAGACTTTACAGGAGAAAAAAGAGGCATTCAAAGAAAAGTACACGGTCCCTACAGTCAAAAATGGCGGAGGTTCCCTGATGTTTTGGGGTTGCTTTGCTGCCTCTGGCACTGGACTGCTTGACCGTGTGCATGGCATTATGAAGTCAGAAGACTACCAACAAATTTTGCAGCATAATTTAGGGCCCAGTGTGAGAAAGCTGGGTCTACCTCAGAGGTCATGGGTCTTCCAGCAGGACAATAACCCAAAACACACTTCAAAAAGCACTAGAAAATGGTTTGAGAGAAAGCACTGGAGACTTCTAAGGTGGCCAGCAATGAGTCCAGACCTGAATCCCATAGAACACCTGTGGAGAGATCTAAAAATGGCAGTTTGGAGAAGGCACCCTTCAAATATCAGGGACCTGGAGTAGTTTGCCAAAGAAGAATGGTCTAAAATTCCAGCAGAGCATTGTAAGAAACTCATTGATGGTTACCGGAAGCAGTTGGTCGCAGTTATTTTGGCTAAAGGTTGTGCAACCAAGTATTAGGCTGAGGGTGCCAATACTTTTGTCCGGCCCATTTTTGGAGTTTTGTGTGAAATGATCAATGTTTTGCTTTTTGCTTCATTCTCTTTTGTGTTTTTTCATTTAAGACAAATTAAATGAAGATAATAATACCAAAGAATTTGTGTTTGCAATCATTTTCAGGAAGAAACTGAGTATTATCTGACAGAATTGCAGGGGTGTCAATACTTTTGGCCATCACTGTATATATATATATATATATATATACAGTGGGGCAAAAAAGTATTTAGTCAGTCAGCAATAGTGCAAGTTCCACCACTTAAAAAGATGAGAGGCGTCTGTAATTTACATCATAGGTAGACCTCAACTATGGGAGACAAACTGAGAAAAAAAAATCCAGAAAATCACATTGTCTGTTTTTTTTTCATTTTATTTGCATATTATGGTGGAAAATAAGTATTTGGTCAGAAACAAAATTTCATCTCAATACTTTGTGATATATCCTTTGTTGGCAATGACAGAGGTCAAACATTTTCTGTAAGTCTTCACAAGGTTGCCACACACTGTTGTTGGTATGTTGGCCCATTCCTCCATGCAGATCTCCTCTAGAGCAGTGATTTTTTTGGCTTTTCTCTTGGCAACACGGACTTTCAACTCCCTCCAAAGGTTTTCTATAGGGTTGAGATCTGGAGACTGGCTAGGCCACTCCAGGACCTTGAAATGCTTCTTACGAAGCCACTCCTTCGTTGCCCTGGCGGTGTGCTTTGGATCATTGTCATGTTGAAAGACCCAGCCATGTTTCATCTTCAATGCCCTTGCTGATGGAAGGAGGTTTGCACTCAAAATCTCACGATACATGGCCCCATTCATTCTTTCATGTACCCGGATTAGTCGTCCTGGCCCCTTTGCAGAGAAACAGCCCCAAAGCATGATGTTTCCACCACCATGCTTTACAGTAGGTATGGTGTTTGATGGATGCAACTCAGTATTCTTTTTCCTCCAAACACGACAAGTTGTGTTTCTACCAAACAGTTCCAGTTTGGTTTCATCAGACCATAGGACATTCTCCCAAAACTCCTCTGGATCATCCAAATGCTCTCTAGCAAGCTTCAGACGGGCCCGGACATGTACAGGCTTAAGCAGTGGGACACGTCTGGCACTGCAGGATCTGAGTCCATGGTGGCGTAGTGTGTTACTTATGGTAGGCCTTGTTACATTGGTCCCAGCTCTCTGCAGTTCATTCACTAGGTCCCCCCGCGTGGTTCTGGGATTTTTGCTCACCGTTCTTGTGATCATTCTGACCCCACGGGGTGGGATTTTGCGTGGAGCACCAGATCGAGGGAGATTATCAGTGGTCTTGTATGTCTTCCATTTTCTAATTATTGCTCCCACAGTTGATTTCTTCACTCCAAGCTGGTTGGCTATTGCAGATTCAGTCTTCCCAGCCTGGTGCAGGGCTACAATTTTGTTTCTGGTGTCCTTTGACAGCTCTTTGGTCTTCACCATAGTGGAGTTTGGAGTCAGACTGTTTGAGGGTGTGCACAGGTGTCTTTTTATACTGATAACAAGTTTAAACAGGTGCCATTACTACAGGTAATGAGTGGAGGAAAGAGGAGACTCTTAAAGAAGAAGTTACAGGTCTGTGAGAGCCAGAAATCTTGATTCTTTGTTTCTGACCAAATACTTATTTTCCACCATAATATGCAAATAAAATGAAAAAAAAACAGACAATGTGATTTTCTGGATTTTTTTTTCTCAGTTTGTCTCCCATAGTTGAGGTCTACCTATGATGTAAATTACAGACGCCTCTCATCTTTTTAAGTGGTGGAACTTGCACTATTGCTGACTGACTAAATACTTTTTTGCCCCACTGTATATATATATATATATATATATATATACAGTATATATAATATTACACCTTTAAAGAACCCCCAAAAATGAGTTGATGCATAGCATTATGTACTTGGGTGTTCCTAAGAGTATAAATGAACGGGTTTAAAAGAGGTGTCACAATCCCCGTCATAAAAGCTGAGAGTTTGCTAATGTCCAAATATGATGCAGTCGTTCCCCTCATACACAAGAAAAGAGAACTTCCATAAATGATGACCACAACAAGTAGATGAGAAGCACATGTAGAGAAAGACTTCCACCTTTTTTCCACTTTGGAAATTTTAGTTACAGCTACTATTATGTAAGTATATGAAATGCTTATAGACACTAGAGACCCAAAGACAACCAAAGAGGAAGAACATAGGTTGATCAACACAATAAGGCTTGTGTTGGAGCATACAAGTTTTAGAAGATGCTCTACATCACAGAAAAAGTGGTCAATTATGTTAGACTTACAGAATGTAACTTTAGATATAAGTAAAGTTGGGATAAGAGTGTCCATGAATCCAACAACCCAACAGCACAAAGTGAGGTTCAGGCACAGATATGGAGTCATTATAACCCCATACTGTAAAGGATGACAAACAGCGACATATCTATCAAAAGACATGACAGCCAGGAGAAGCAATTCAACAGAACCTAGCAAAAAGTAAAAGTAACACTGGCTGAAGCATCCCCAGAAAGAGATAGTATGGTTTTCAAATGCTAAAATAGATAATAGCTTTGGTATGATTGAAGAAGTAAAACATATCTCCAGGAATGACAAGTTGGCTAAAAAATAATACATGGCAGTATGAAGGATGCTACTTTTCCAGATGATTAGAATAACAAGAACATTTCCAATTAATGTAACCATATGCACAAAAAGGAGAAAGTAAAAAGCAATAGTCCTCATAGCATAAGTGAGAGGAAAGGCCACTAAAATAAAATTAGCTAAGCAACTTCTGTTCTCCATAGTAGATCAAGTTCTAAGCCTTAAAGTTCCTGAGCCTCTGAAATATGTCCATATCTGTAATGTTCATGGGTCTATATGGGCCTGAATAGAAGCGAGACATACTATAGCATCTACAATACATTTAGTAGCAGGAGCTTCAGGCCTTTCCACAACACCAAGGTGTAGCCAAATAGACATTCTTGTGTCTAATATTTGAAAGAGAGCATGTATTCATAGCTGACAAAGTCCATTCATGTATCATGTTTCTTATTGTAATGAGTTTTGATAATCCTGAAACTTCTAATTAATCTTAGCATGATAAAAAATGTATTTAATTTCTTGAACATTTCAGGATTCACCACCCGATGTGACTATTTTGGTTTAAGAATAAACTGCAGCATTAGCATACTATGACATAGGGAACTTAAATAGCTGTAGATTTTAATAAGGCTTTAACCTAGATAATAACTTATCTCTTGAGACCTTAACAGTGAATGACTGAAGTTAATTTATTCCACTGGGATACACGTTCACGACACTTTTTTATTCATTCCTAAACCAATATTTTTAAAAGTGTACATTATGAGAATATTTCATACCAATTACCAGCCATAATTAGTAAAATAAAGAAATGAGGACCATTAATGAAGCAAAACATTATAGGACATGTATAAAGCCGTGAAATTATACACCTTACCAAGTGACTACTAATTCTCACCAATTTGTATTGGTCACCTTGCCCAATCACAGAACTCTGTCCATGTACAAAGGATCCAGGTGATGGCCTTTACTATAGAGAATTTCGGCCACAACCACTGGACTCAGTAGGTGGAGATTCTAATAAAGGATCAAAGTAATGCCACGGAGAACCAGAACAATTAACTGATTGTAACTGATTAACTGAAATCCAAGAGAATCCAAAATAAAATTGTATTTTTTTAACAATAATGGGACAACACCTTTGAATTTACACCACAACAGACCCACTGTAGAACACACTATTATCATTTTAAACTAGCATGGCATGTTTTCATTTACTTTTTAACTTGATGTGATAGGTGTAAAATATAATTGTGCTAAGCCATATGTAGCAGATTAACTTAATACTTTCATCTCCTCAAATTGAATGTCAGATTTCAAGAAGCATCAGGAGTATCTGCTAAGCTGTCTTTTATGGCAAAAACCTAGCTGTGAGCTCATAAGTGATGACATCTATTTTATACTAATGAATAACTAAGCCTATTATAAAGTGAAAAGCTATAAGTTACTTTATCTTATTAAGTCCAGGTAGACAATAGCATGATCTCATATAATTCTGGAGCTTAACCAGCATATCAATAAGCTCTGTCATCACTTAATAGCTTTATTAGAATTATTGTATATAGTATTTAGAAAGCTACATTTTATACTGATGACATTACTGTTTTCCCATGCATTTTGTTATGCCCAAACAAGGGGTGGATACACAAATGGATTCAAATAAGATTATATTCCTTACTTTTATTCTGAAACTTACAATAAGTAAAAATAATAATTTTATTTCTATAGCGCCAACATATTCCGCAGCATTTTACATTATAGAAAGGACTTGTACAGAGAATAAAAGACATTACAGAATAACAATAATCACATAAACAACAAATACCAAGAGGAATGAGGGCCCTGCTCGCAAGCTTACAATCTATGAGGAAATAGGGAGACACAAAAGGTGGATGGTAGCAGTTGCTTTAGTTGTTCTGACCAGCCATAATGGAAGAAATCGGGTGTTCATGTAATGCTGGATGAACCGGTTACCAACCAGTATGTGTAATAGTACAGACACAGAGGGTTATTAAATGCATAAAGTGTGGGTGAACATTATGCAAGTGTCATGGCTATGAAGAAAATTTCCTGGGTAGTGCATTCCACAAAATAGGCGCAGCACGTGAGAAGTCTTGGAGACGGGAGTGGGAGGTTCTGATTATAGAGTATGTTAACCTTAGGTCATTAGCAGAACGGAGGGCACTGGTAGGGTGGTAGACTGAGACAAGGAAGGAGATGTAGGGTGGTGCTGAACTGTGGAGCACTTTGTAGATGAGAGTGATAAGTTTATATTGAACTCTGGAGTGGATGGGTAACCAGTGCAATGACTGACACAAGGGAGAGGCTTTGGTGTAATGGTTGGTGAGGAATATGATCTTGGCTGCAGCATTCAAGACAGATTGGAGAGGGGAGAGTTTGGTAAGAGAGAGACCGATTAGTAGAGAGTTACAATAGTTCAGACGAGAATGAATAAGAACAACAGTAAGAGTTTTGCAGAGTCGAAAGTAAGAAAAGGTCGAATTCTAGAAATGGTTTTGAGGTGTAGATAACAAGAGCGAGCCAGTGATCAGATGTGGGGAGTGAATGAAAGATATGAATCAAGTATGACCCCAAGACAGCAGGTATGTTGCTGGGGAGTAATGGTAGAACCATACACGCAAAATGCAATGTCGGGCATAGGTAGGTTGGTGGAAGGAGGAAACACAAGGAGTTCAGTTTTTGATAAGTTCAGTTTCAGATTGAGGGAGGACATGATGTTGGAGACAGCGGTTAGACAATCACTGTTTTTTTGTAAAAATTTAGCACTCCAGAAGTGAGATAGAGAAAAAATGTTGGTCTTTATTCACCACGTATGTGTGACGCCCCTCAAAATGTGAGAAATGGGTGAATAAAGACAATTATTTTTTCACTATCTAACCATCTGAGCAAATCTACTAAAATTTGAAAATATTGATTGTTTTAAAAAGCTTGTTGAAATCGGGCTTGATACTGTAAGAGGATGCAATAGCTGTAACAAGTCAGTTTGTAAAAAATTTCTTCCCTCCTAAATATTCCACAATGAACTTTGAATAGTTTGATGGAAAAGTGGAAGACTTAGAAGCTGCAGCAAATGAGTCACCGAGTACCCACATAAAGTTACAGCATATGGTTGCTGAGTGCTGAGCCGCATACTGAACAAAAGTCATCATTGCTTTGCTGACTCAAATATATGCAGAGATATAAACCTACTCTGGTAATAACATCAGCATATAAACTGTACATCAGGAGCTTCATTGCATTCCTAAGCAACTGTTTGCAGGCCTTACATCACCAAGCACAATGCTAAGCTTCAAATGGAGTGTTTCAAAGCACAATGCAATTTTATTTTGGGACCACAGTTCTGTGGAGTGTGAAATCACACTTCCTTATATAGCAATCTGATGGATGAATCTGAGGATAGTGAATTTCAGAACGGTACTTTACTGACTTCTTTGTGCCCATTGTAAAGTTTGGTGGATATAATGCTATGAGGTTGTTTAACAGGGATTGTCCTGGGCCCCTTTATTACAGTGAAAGAGAATCTTAATGCTTCAGTATGCCAACACATTTGCCTCCAACTTTGGGAACAGTTGGAGGAAGGCCCATTTCTGTTCCAGAGCATAAGTAAGTTCCATAAAGACATGGTCGGTTGAGTTTGGAGTGAAAGAACTTGATTGGCTTGCACAAAGTTCAGACCTTGACCCCATTAAACATCTTTGACATGAACTAGGATGTAGATTGTGAGCCAGGTTCCCTATCCAATATTGATGTCTGACCTTAAAAATGCTCTTTTGCACAAAAGGGTAAATATTCCAAAATCTTGAAGAATGCCTTTCAAAACAGTGGAATCTATTTCATATGCAAAAGGGGATTTCTTCCAAATTATTATTTATGGATTTCGAATTTATCAATGCCGAGACACAATATTAAATTCACTACAGGATGCAATGTGCCCAGTTGATTAAGTTGGAGGTAATTAGAGCTGGGAGGACACCTGGATTTTCGGGTCCGGCGGGTTCGGCCGAACAGTTACAAAAAGTTTGGGTTCGGGTACCAGAACAGTACCCGGACTCGGACCCAGACCCTATTCACTTGAATGGGGGGCCTGAACATGCAGTGTTTGCTGCATTGTAATGTGCATGACAGCATGGCAAACACTGCTTCTGATCAGCGGGGAAACATCCCCGCCGATCAGAGAGCTGTGGTTTCCATGCTGTCAAAAGAGAGTGGGAGCGCTCAGCTGTGAACGGAGGTATAAAGTTTACCTCAGATAATTGGTTGCAGCTAATGGGACTACTGATCCCATTATGTCACACCTGCTGCCGCTAATTACAGTGAGAGCAGGAGCGGCAGATGGGAGTATTCATTAGCCACTCCTGCGCTGTAACAAAACTCACAGCTGGGGACTGCAACCTTCAACTGTCAGCAAGGTTAGTTATCAAGAATAGAGGGGTCCCCACGCTTTTTTAAAATTATTTAAATAGATCATTTTAAAAAACAGCGTGGGGTCCCCTCATTTTTGACAACCAGCCTTGCTAAAGCAGACAGCTGGGGGCTGGTATTCTCAGGCTGGTAAAGGGCCATGGATATTGGCCCCCAGCCTAAAAATAGCAGCCCGCAGCTGCTCAGAAAAGGCACATCTATTAGATGTGCCAATTTTGGGGCTTTGCCCTTCTCTTCCCACTTGACCTGTTGCAATGGCAAGTGGGGTTCATATTTGTGGGGTTGATGTCACCTTTGTATTGTCAGGTGACATCAACTCCATGGCTTAGTAATGGAAAGGCGTCTATAAGACATTCGTCCATTACTAATCCTATAGTTGTATGGTAAATAAATACCCAGCAAGAATAAAGTCCTTTATTTGAAATGAGACTAAACACAGTTTTCCATTTTTATTTAAACACCTAATTCCAGTGAAGCCCACATTCTCCTGTAATAAAAGTAAAATAAAAAAAACAAGAATATACCATACCTGTCCGTCGTTCTGTCCCACACCGTAATCCATGTCTGGGGGACAAAACAGCTTTCAACCTGGACAGTGCCAAGATGTGTCCATCCAGGCTGAAAACCACTGGTGAGTGAACTGCTGCGAGCGCAACCTCAGAGATCGGTGGTGACATCATCGAGGTTACGTTCGGCCACTGAGGCTCCATTCCTAGCAGAGCTGAACTGCCGTGACCTTGGTGACATCCCCACTAGAACAGTGAAAGCACAGGAAATATCTACAATGTTCTGACACAAAGGCTTGTGCAATAGACTGCTGAAATCACATGACCCTCTCCATGCAAAGAGTGGACATCTTGTTTTAGCACCATTTTGACACTGTAACAGGGCAGATGCTCACAGTGTTAGCAGCTAGATTCTAGCTAGTTAACTAGGTGATTGTTCCTTACTCAGATAGTTTAGCTAGGTAGTGTCCTGTGTGACCTTCCAGCAATTTTTTTTTTGCCATTATTAAGGTCCACAAAGACAGCATGGCACATGTCATACAAGTGTATTGTGCTCCATGCACAAGTATAGCATTCTAAATCTTATTTTTTCACTCGCTAAATATAAAAGAGCATGCCACATTCCAACTTGTTATTTAGTGGTGTGGTGACTTTGTTCTGTGATTTCAGCTGGTTCATATGAAGAAATATTTTTGGGGCGCAGTTGCTACCATGATTCACCATGCCATTCTCACCTTGTTATTTAGTGGTGGTGAAATTCCACAGTGTGAGTAGCTCATGCACATTAAAAATATATATTTTTTTTTCTGTTTCTAAATGTGATACAGCCCGCCGTATTCAATGTTGTCATTTTGTGGCGGAGATGTGAAGCTGTCTGCAGTCCTAACACACATTAACACACATTGTTGCAAACCTGATACAGACTGCCCTATCCCACTTTGAAATTTTATGGAGGTGATATGGAGCTGTCTGCAGACCTAACGCACATTAAAAACTAAAATTTAATTTTCTTTGTTGCAAAACATGATGCAGCCCGCTTTATCCCATGTTGTAATTTTGTTTTTTAATATTTCTAATGAGATACAGAAGGGGAGATCTCAGTTTGAAATTGTTTTGAGCATCTAGTCAATGTTATACAGGCCAAAAAAATTTTTTGGTTACTTACGTCATTCAGTAGGGGACATCTACTTAAAAATTTATTTAGCGGAAATCTTCTTTGTCATCCAGCCCTCATCTACACAAACTATTCTTTCTTCTGTTACTAACGTAATATAGTAGGGGACATCTCACTTAGGATTTGTTTGTAGCATCTAGTCAATGTTATACAGGCCTCATCCACTGGCTCCCCAAAAATTTGTTGGTTACTAACCTCATACAGAAGGGGATAAAACTTAAAAATATTTTGGGAGCATATCTTCTTTGTCATCCATCCCTCATCCACACATAAACAATTCTTGCTTCTGTTAGTAAGTCATACAATAGAGGACTTCTCACTTTTAAATTGTTTGGAGCAGATCTTCTTTGTCATACAGTCCTCATCTACACTGAAACAATTCTTTCTTCTGTGAGTAACATGATTAATCACGCCATATTTCACCTTCTAATTTTGTGCCCCTGAAATTCAGCTGTGTGCAGAGGTTGTGCAGAGAAAAAAATCTAATTTTTTGTTACTAAAAATTTAGTTGCCCTGGCTGGGAAAAAACACCATGACTGGGAAAAGCAAAGTTGTGGTGGAAGGGGGATTAGGTTTGGTGTTCGAGGTGTGACATTCTATCCAAAGAAAATTGACAACTTCTGTTACTGGATGTTGTAGCTTTTATTGTGCTGCATTGTTCTCACATAATTGCAGGCTCTGTTATCTTTAGTGGGGCTTATGTGCCTGCTGGTGCTGCTGCTGGAGATGTTAACACTAATTTGTGGAAATGTGAACAGTCCTGCTGGGGTGTCCATCGGCAGGGTTTGGGGTAGTGGAAGACCTGTCAGTACCTATTATAATTTTTCTACTGTGGTAAAATTGATACCACTTTGTTGATGTCTGCCACTCATTGCACCACATCTGTACTGCGTTGTGCCAGGGTATGAAAAATGTCATACTGCACCAGGTCTCAGCTGCCAGGGTCACTGCAACATGTGCAGAGCTTAATTCCACGGTGAGGTCACATCACATACAGTGGGGCAAAAAAGTATTTAGTCAGTCAGCAATAGTGCAAGTTCCACCACTTAAAAAGATGAGAGGCGTCTGTAATTTACATCATAGGTACACCTCAACTATGGGAGACAAACTGAGAAAAAAAAATCCAGAAAATCACATTGTCTGTTTTTTTTTTCATTTTATTTGCATATTATGGTGGAAAATAAGTATTTGGTCAGAAACAAGCAATCAAGATTTCTGGCTCTCACAGACCTGTAACTTCTTCTTTAAGAGTCTCCTCTTTCCTCCACTCATTACCTGTAGTATTGGCACCTGTTTAAACTTGTTATCAGTATAAAAAGACACCTGTGCACACCCTCAAACAGTCTGACTCCAAACTCCACTATGGTGAAGACCAAAGAGCTGTCAAAGGACACCAGAAACAAAATTGTAGCCCTGCACCAGGCTGGGAAGACTGAATCTGCAATAGCCAACCAGCTTGGAGTGAAGAAATCAACTGTGGGAGCAATAATTAGAAAATGGAAGACATACAAGACCACTGATAATCTCCCTCGATCTGGTGCTCCACGCAAAATCCCACCCCGTGGGGTCAGAATGATCACAAGAACGGTGAGCAAAAATCCCAGAACCATGCGGGGGGACCTAGTGAATGAACTGCAGAGAGCTGGGACCAATGTAACAAGGCCTACCATAAGTAACACACTACGCCACCATGGACTCAGATCCTGCAGTGCCAGATGTGTCCCACTGCTTAAGCCTGTACATGTCCGGGCCCGTCTGAAGTTTGCTAGAGAGCATTTGGATGATCCAGAGGAGTTTTGGGAGAATGTCCTATGGTCTGATGAAACCAAACTGGAACTGTTTGGTAGAAACACAACTTGTCGTGTTTGGAGGAAAAAGAATACTGAGTTGCATCCATCAAACACCATACCTACTGTAAAGCATGGTGGTGGAAACATCATGCTTTGGGGCTGTTTCTCTGCAAAGGGGCCAGGACGACTGATCCGGGTACAAGAAAAAATGAATGTGGCCATGTATCGAGAGATTTTGAGTGCAAACCTCCTTCCATCAGCAAGGGCATTGAAGATGAAACGTGGCTGGGTCTTTCAACATGACAATGATCCAAAGCACACCGCCAGGGCAACGAAGGAGTGGCTTCGTAAGAAGCATTTCAAGGTCCTGGAGTGGCCTAGCCAGTCTCCAGATCTCAACCCTATAGAAAACCTTTGGAGGGATTTGAAAGTCCGTGTTGCCAAGCGAAAAGCCAAAAACATCACTGCTCTAGAGGAGATCTGCATGGAGGAAAGGGCCAACATACCAACAACAGTGTGTGGCAACCTTGTGAAGACTTACAGAAAACGTTTGACCTCTGTCATTGCCAACAAAGGATATATCACAAAGTATTGAGATGAAATTTTGTTTCTGACCAAATACTTATTTTCCACCATAATATGCAAATAAAATGAAAAAAAAAACAGACAATGTGATTTTCTGGATTTTTTTTTCTCAGTTTGTCTCCCATAGTTGAGGTCTACCTATGATGTAAATTACAGACGCCTCTCATCTTTTTAAGTGGTGGAATTTGCACTATTGCTGACTGACTAAATACTTTTTTGCCCCACTGTATCAACCGTTTAACTGGTATTCCAAATGATCTCTATACCAACTGAAGTGGAATGACGGAAATGAGCACACAACGACAGTGGTTCCTACAGCAGCGCATCCAGGCTGGGGGAGTGACAGAGGAATTGTTGTACCATCAGGTTGAGGATGCGAGCCAAGCAAGTCACATGTGTAAGGTTGGCCCAGCATAGGGCCACCACCAGGTTTGCACGGTTATCGCACACGACCTTCCCTGGCTCCATGTTGAGTGTAGACAGCCATTGCTCAAACTCAGCTCAAACTCGGCATGGATAGCTGTCCACAATTATTGATCTGTATGACTGCGATCTCCAAGGCATATTAATGTAAACATTGCCTGATTACGGTGAGCCCTAGCTGCGCAGTACAGAGATGAGGGGGGATTCTCTCTGCAGTATTGGAACAAGTGTTTCATTAAGGCAGGGGTTGAGGGCGCAGGTGGAGGCCCTAGCTGAGGTGGAAGAGGTACAAGCACTGGAGGAACTGTTACATACAGAGGTTAGTTCTCCATCCCCTGGGGTGTACTAGTTTAGGTCTCCAACCCAAGCTGTTTAGTAGTTTAGTTCTCCAACCCCTGTTGTCTATTAGTTTAGTTATACATGCTTTGGTGAGTATTTCTTTCCTTCTGAAATCATAGCTGTTTAGTAGTTTAGTTTTCCAACCCCTGTTGTCTATTAGGTTAGCTCTCCATGTTCTGATGTTAATTTGTTTAGCTCAGCAATCATAGCTGTTTACTAGCTTAGTTCGCCTACCCGTTATCTATTACTTTTGTTATCCTTCTTATGGTGTGTAGAGGTTTAGTTCTACAATCCTAGATGTTTAGGAGTTTAGTACTCCAACCCTTGTTGTCTAGTAGTTTAGTTATCCATTTTATGGTGTGTAATGGTTTATTTCTCCATCCCTAAGAGCCCTGTAAGCCTTGGGGATTGTAAGACTTGTGTATTAGCCCCTTCCCCGACTTCCCCCACAGCCGCCAGAGTCACCCAGTGCCCAGTCATCGAGATTTAACTTCCCTGTCCATGCTTGTTCGTCCAGGTGTCAGTGTTGAAATGCACCCTGTCAGACATAGAATTTTTCAGGGAATGGGTGATGTTGTCTGCAACTTGCTGCTGTAGCGCAGTCACATCTTTCTTAGAAAAGTAATGGTGACTAAGCAGCTTGTACTGGGGGACTGCGACAGCCATCAGCTTTCGGAAACCGTCTGTATCCACAAGGTGCAAAGGTTACATTTCCTTCTGTGGCCAACAGATTGAAGTGGCCATGCAATAATTACAGAGATCACAGGCAGTGAATGATGCTGTGATCTTTGTAGCAAATAGCTCTCAGCTGGCCCCTATCATCCAGACAATGACACAATTGGCCGCAGGCTGTTCACAATTATTAGTTCCCTGAAAGGCTGCATCTTATCCACCTTTGGATTAGAGCACATTAAATATGTGTATATCCCACAGTATGATTACTGCTAACTCCACAATAAATCTACACTCCTTGCTGCCAACAACAATCCTGTTTTTAACCAAAGAAATAAATACAGGCCAATTGGACGCCATTCTTCTTTTGAGGTTCACAACATCAGTGTGTTCCATTCTCTCTCCCTCAGAGTAGCAGTCTTATACTGTCCCCCAGGCTCACCCACCCACTTCCTTGACCACTTTTATGCATTGCTGACACACTTCATGTCCTCAGAATTGCCAACCCTTATCCTGGGAGACTTCAACAACCCCACCTCCCCAACTTCAACCCAGCTTCTATTTCTAGCTAATTCTCGTGGTCTCTCACAACTTACAACCTCTGAGACACACAAAGACGGTAACACCCCTGATCTGGTCTTTGTAAGGCTCAGTTCAATCTGTTACCTAGATAACTCACCTCTTACCCTTTGTCCCCAATGAAATTAGGACCACAACTTAGATATTTTAGGTGTTCCCTAAAAACACATCTGTTTAGTGCGACTTATCACGTTCCCTAATCAAAGTCCTATAAATATATAGCCTATTTTCTACTTCTTTGAACATACAGTTGTGCTCAAAAGTTTACATATCCCGGCAGGACTTTTGCTTTTTCAGCCTTTTTTCAGAGAATATGAATGATAACCCCATGACTTTTTCTCCACTCATGGTTAGTGGTTGGATGAAGCCATTTATTGCAAAACTAATGTGTTTTCTCTTTTTAAATCATAACCCAAAACATCCACATGAACTTGATCAAAAATTCACATACCCCATTTCTTAATACCATGTATTGCACCCTCTAACATCAATGACAGCTTGAAATCTTTTCTGGTAGTTGTGGACGAGGTTCATTATTTTCTCAGATGGTAAGGCTGCCCATTCTTCTTGGCAAAAAGCCTCCAGTTCCTGTAAATTCTTGGCCTGTCTTTTTACAGAGCCCTGATTTTCCATTTGTTAATCACAGTTTGAACGCTGCTGACTGGCATTATCAATTCCTTGGATATCTTTATGTATCCCTTTCCGGTTTTACACAATTCAACTACCTTTTCCCGTAGATTCGCTGACAATTCTTTTGCCTTCCCCATGACACACAATCCAGAAACATCAGTGGCTGGAAAAAAGATGCAAGAGTCTGTGTTGTTCCCAGAAACTCACTCAGCTTTTATGCACACACACTGAATACAAGCAAACAGGTCACAGGTGAGAATGTTACCATTAATAGCTGTTATGATGAGTCACCGAAGGATGAAAAAACAAAATACCAGCTAAGTCCTGAAAAACCCAGAGAGGTTGGCAGCTATCGGATTACAGACCCCTGAACCTATCCACAACAACTAGCAGTAGCCGTGGGGGGTTCCTACGGTGCCCTAGACCCCTCGATCACAGCCAGAGAGCTACATAGCCTAAAGACAGAAAGGGGAAAAACTAAACTGACCCAGAGCAGACCCCAAAGCAATAGGCAGCCCCCAACATATAATGACGGTGAAGCAAGATGAAAACACTAACACAGATAGAAAGATAGGTTGAGCAAATGATGGGGCCCAAGCTAACTACATAGGACAGGATAGGTAAGCTGCTGTCTGCCATCCACAAAAACCCTATCAAAATGAGCCAACCGACTGATAGGACAAACAGGCCCTGAAGTCGCTAGGCTTCAAAAGACTATATCAGCACTCAGGTATATTCTGAAGACAGAGCAAAAGATCAACAGATCAGAGACAAAAATGGAATTCAGCTCACCCCCGGCCGGGGATGGCAGAACTCCCAAAAAACAAGGCAAAACAAAAACAAAACTGAAGAGTACAAAGCAGAGCAGAAAAACTTAGCTTTGAGATGCAGGAATCAGACTGGTCTCCAAGAATCCAGCAGGAAAATCACCAGCCAGGAAGAAGGGCGTCGGCAGCCTTACATCCAGTCCTCAATTCCAGCCACCCAGTTATCATCTAGCTGCCCAGGTGTTTGGTAATCAGTCTCACTACCTTCCTTCACCAGAGGAGGGAGTTCATCAGACCTCAATGATGAAGGGAAAAATGAACTCACAACAAATAGCCATTCAAACCCATTTGTGTCAACTTATGTGCATGTTATCAGGCCAAAATCACCAGGGTATGTGAACTTTTGATCAGGGTCATTTGAATGTTTTGGGTTGTCATTATGATTTAAAATGAGAAAACACAGTAATTTAACAATAAATGGCTTCACCCAACCACTAACCGTGAGTGAATAAAAAGTTTTGGTGTTATCATTGATATTCTCTGAAAAAGGCCAAGAAAGCAAAAATTCTGCCTGGGTATGTAAACTACTCAGCTGCATGCCTCTTAGTTGACAACAAGTGTGATCTACTATCTCATCATAATCCTCTCTGTTCTCCCACTCCTCACCCTGAGAGTCACCCTCCTCTTCTTCCTGCTCTGACAGTATAGTCCATGGTCACCTCCAGTATCTGAATCTTATCACAAATGGATCACGTTCACCTAACAGGGTTAACGTCTGTTGACGAGGGTTTGGATTATGCTTGGAGACAACTTCGTCAAACTGAGAAACCATTTGCCATTGGTGCAGATAATTTCCTCCTCTTGACTCTCTGAATCTTTGGAGTACACTTCTTATGCCCATGGCATACAATATGTGACCAGATCTGCAGACTCAGCCATCTAAGGTTCTCAACAGTCAGTTGAGCGGCTGGAGAGTTGTGAAGTGGGAGAAAAATGGATAATTGGGGTGCCACCACTGACTACTGTACTGTGTGTGATGTTAAGGTGGAGGAAGAGGAGTAGAGGCCACTTGATGCAGCACTTGCCATCTACTGGAACACATGTTCTTTCTGGCCCT
Organism: Dendrobates tinctorius; assembly: GCF_039654945.1. Classification (NCBI taxonomy): domain Eukaryota; kingdom Metazoa; phylum Chordata; class Amphibia; order Anura; family Dendrobatidae; genus Dendrobates; species Dendrobates tinctorius. The sequence continues at coordinate 32,791,811 of NW_027361712.1, read as the reverse complement.
CATCTACAAAGCATACCACTGTACGGCTGCCAAAGAAAGGGAGTGGAGTAGCCCGTCCAGTAACAGAAGTTATAAAAAAAAGCTGCTTAATTGCTCACTGCAGCAAAACAAACTGACTTCTCATCCCTCATATCATACCTGTCTCACAACCCTAAACAGCTATTCAGTATTTTCAATTCTCATCTCAGCTGAAGACTTTGCCTTGCCACTGTTAGGCATCGGTATTCTCCCGCTGCACAGGATAGACCCCAAGCATTGCCTGGTGCTGTAGTCTCCTATTCTGGCCCAGCCACTCTGAGTGCTGCTCAGCACAGATGTCGGTCCCAGCATCTTGCTTAGGCTCGTGGTATTCATTTGGTTACTGCTGGTTCCCCAACCAAGTCTATGGTAACCAGCGAAAGGCAGGTGCAGCCTGACGCTTGAAAGTCTAAGTCTAGAGATCATTCGACTGAGTATGTCCGTGATGTGGTGTCTGCTCAATGGTGGTCGGACGTTTGCTGCTCTGGCGAGGTGGCAGATCCGGAGTGGCTGGCGGGCGACGCCTTGGCCGACTGGGCGTGAGTGTTTGGGTTGGAGCCTGATGTATAAAAGGCTCCCAGTGGGGTACGCAGGTGCGCTAGTATCACTTATGTGTGGTTTATGCGAGTGGATACTCTACCACTCTGTCTGCACGTTTGAGTGTGTCACTCTAGTCTCTGAAAGTACCTATGTAGGCAGCTAGAGTTAGGACTGGGTAACTTTCCTTGGCTTAGCATCTGTTTCCTTCATGTGTGCGGTTAAGATACAGAGAATGTCCAACCCTCAGGCTATACTTCTCTGTGAAAGCGACAGTGTCATGCACCTAGCATTCCGTGTGTTCTCTTCCTTGGCTTAGCATCTGTCTCCTTCTTGTGTGTGGTTAGCACAGTTGAGTTACAAAGCAAGTCCAACCCACGTGCTAGTTCTCTGTGACGTTTAACAGGGTTTAGTACTTTGCTTATCTTTTACAGTACCACTTTGTGCAGCAACAGAGCTGGGTATGCTGAGTTCTGTTCACACTGTGTGGTATTTAATACAGTACGTTTAAGTTGGTCTCTTGCTGTTTGGTTCCGCCAATGTTCACGAGCAGCAGTTATACTTCTCTGCACAAAGGACCCCGGGTTGCGATTGCACTTTATTATTTATTTTTATTTAGTGCAATCCGCCAACCCTAATACCACCTGTGAACTTGACACAATAACATCTCACCTCATACCAAATCTTACCACGGTGTTCATCCCAAGCCTAACCCATCTCTTCAACCTGTCACTAACAAATGGTGTCTTCCCTACTGATTTAAACATACCTCGATCACACCCATCCTCAAAAAGCCCACCTTTGACCCATCCTCTGTGTCTAACTATTGCACCATATCATTTCTCCCCTATGCCTCCAAACTATTGGAATAATATGTTCATTTGAACTGTCATCCTTCCTCTCCTCTTGCTCCCTATTTGACTGCTTACAATCTGGCTTCAGACCACACTATTCCACTGAATCTGCCCTGAATAAAGTCACCAGCAACCTACTAACCACCAAATGAAAGCGACACGAGTTTGTCCTCCTCCTTCTCCTGGACCTGGCATGTGCCTTTGACACAGTGGACCATTCCCTCTTACTACAGACTTTCTGATCTGTTGACATTACAGACTTAGCTCTTTGTCGGATCTCCTTGTACCTAACAGAGAGAGGACATTCAGTGTCTCCCACTCACACACCAACTCCCCATCTCGCCCCCTATGTGTCGTGTTCCCCAAGGTTCAGTTCTTCGCCCTGGTGCTATGCTTATGGCGTGCACTCCCTCCCTCTTAAATGGACTGCTGGTGTCAACCTAAGGTGTTCCCAGCCTATAGCTGGGCGACACCTTCTAATTAAGGCTTCTCCTCCAATATGGAGATGCCTGAGCTACATTGTTGGTTTGCCTTGCATAATTGCTATTTGTCAGGTTCTCAATTTCCGCCCCTCTGCTAGTTTATCCTGTACTCATCTGCTCGTACCTGTCTGTGCCTGTCTGCTTGTACCTGTCTGTGTGCTTCTGTCCATCAGCCAGTCCAGATCACAACTGCCAGTGCCCATCTGTCTGACACCATGGTCCAGCCCGTCCAAGCCAGTGCTTTTCTGGTCCCATCTGCACCCATGATTCCAGTGTCCCTACAGTGCCTGCCTGCATTCTTCATCCCTTTTTCAGGCCATAGCAGCCTTCCCGCTGTAGGAGATCAGCTACCACCTCCTGTATGTCAGCACTGGAGCAGCACCTGGTGCCACCTCCTTGTCCCTCCTTGGGTTACAGTTTTCACCTGATGCCACTTATCCGAGTTGGGATTTGGTAGGTTACCTAGTTACGCCCCTCCAGGATTTCTGAGGGATACGGCACAGTGGTTCCACCACCTTGCCCATTATAGTCTACATCGACTGGGTTGGCTGCAGTGGAAGAGGTGTCGGTCCCTGCTATACTAGTTCTACTGTATTGCAATTGATGCCACTTTGTTGGTGTCTTCCACTAATTTTTGTAAATGTGTAGACTCCTGGTTGGGTCTCATTCATGTGTGTTGCCTGTAGCAGTAGGCCCTCCGAGACCATCAGGCCTCCACTTCTAATAATCGACAAATAAAACAGCGAATATTTCAAATTCGGCTATCGTAATCCAAACCGAACATTGAAATATTCACTCATCTCTAGTCTCTTGCACTGCAGTACTCATGTACCGCAATACATGAGACCAGAGATCTAGGTAAAAAATATTCATGTCCTACAATGAATCTAAGTGAAAAAAGTGGAATAAAATGTGTAAAAAAGAAAAAACACAAAAAAAGCTCACACAAATCACAAAAACCGTTTTCGCCACTAAAAACGCAGTGTTTGCTTTAAAACAAGAACAAAAAATGTGCACATAATTAATATTGCTAAATTTGGAACAATCCAATCTAGAAAACTGCCATGTTAATTATTCCACTTGGTGAACACTGTAAAAAAAATTGCCAAAAATGTTGGTTTCTCATCGTACTAACACAAATAAATTGAATAAAAAGCTATCAAAAAGATATATGTAAAAAAATGGCACAAATGAAAACGCCAAACTGTCCCACTAAAAAGCCTCAATATTGCTTATTCAGCAAAAAAATAAAAAAGTTACAGCTCTCAGAATATGACAATGCAAAAACAAATACAGTTTTATAAATTATTGTTTTTGTGTGTAAGTAGCAAACCATAAAAAATGTAAATTTGGTATAATTTTCAATGTAGTGACCCAAAAATCAAATCAGTCTTAGCACTTTAAGGCTATGTACCCACGTATGCAGAAAATTCCTGACTAAAAACCAGACTCCTTCCCAGGAAAAACGCTTTTTTTTTTGCGCGTTTTTTATGCGTTTTTTTCCAGAGCATCCCCAGTCTCATAGAATATAGTTGGAAATGCGTTTTTTACCACAAAATTAATGAACATGCTGTGTTTTTTACCGCAATGCGTATTTTATGCAGAAAAAAACGCATCATGTGCACAAAAATTGCAGAATGCATTATAACAATGGGATGCTTAATGTATGCATTTTTTAAGTGGTTTTTCACGATGAACTGCTAAATAAAAAGCAATGAAATTAAAAACAACAATTGAATTGCTGTTTTTTTCATTCTGCGTCTGAAAAATCTGAATAAAAAGAGGGAAAAAAATTTTATGTGCCCCAAAATGGTACAAAAAAAATCTCCAACTCGTTGCGCAATTTCGGTTTGCCAAAAAATACAAAAGTTATAATATGGCAACAAAAAAAAACAAATGTTTTACAAAAAACATTTTTAGTTTGTGATAGTAGCGAAACATATATAAAAAAATCTACATCTGGTATTACAGTAATAGCATTGACCCGAAAGACAAAGCAGTCTAATCACTAATATCACAAGGAAAGCCGTGCAAAAATAAAAATAAGAACTATTCATGTACTGCTGTCTATTTGTACATTCTGCCTCCCAGAAGTCAGAATAAGGCTCGGTTCACATTTATGCTGCGCTCTCCATTGAGTGCTTACGTCTTAAAACTGAGATTTAGACAAAGCCCCCCGACAGAACCACACACTTATAAAGCAGATGGAGTCATTTTGGACTCTGTCTGGTTTCTATTCCGTTGGTGTCACACCATTTTGGGTGTTTTTTTTTGCTCACAAGTGTGGTAGACCACAGTTCTATGCATGCCTAAAAAATGGAAAACACTGGAACAGAAACATAACAGAGTTAACGGGTCTCCATCTACGTTATTGTGCAAGTTATAGTGAGTGGTTCCGTCGGTGGTTTCGTGTGAATCGAATTAATAAAGAATTTACATGAAAAATCCAATGTACAGTAAGTGTTCAGTGTAGAACACGAGAATGTGATCCCAGCCCTAAAAGTGATCAAAGAATGCTATATAGCCCAAAATGTTACCAATAAAATCCGTAACTAAACCAGGTCCCACACAAGTCCATCATTGGTCACTGGAAATATAAGTGTTCCCACCTTACTGGTCGAATAAAGACTATGCAAAAGTGACATGGCTCTCACCCCCTCAAATAAAATCCAGTGAAATCTGCGCTCTCAAATACAAATGCCCCCTCCATCAAAAGCCCAATGTGACTAAACCACAGTAAATGGCAACATGTTTGGCATTACTGCCACTGGGTAACAAATTGTGAGGTCCATTTTTTTGTGCTATTCCTTTTAACAGTGAAAAAATCAGGGCTAAAGCAACATTTTAAAGGAATTTTTTTAATCGATTTTGCATTAATTCCTGTGTAGCACCTGAATGGTTAAATAATTTCCTGACAGCAGCTTTGAAGTATTTGAGGAGAGTGGTTTTTGAAATGGTATACCTTTTGGAGAGTTTCCAATATATAGGCCCGCTCAAAACCCATTTACATCTGAATAGGTCCCTAAAGAAACAGGTTTTTTAAATTTCATGAAAAAAATAGAAATTGTTGCATGTCCACAAGGACGACCACACCCTCAATGAATTGGAGGTTTGTGAGTGGTCATTTCATCAGTAGTTTGCACCTGTGCTGCCCCTTCCCCCTTTGTCATGGGGGTCTTCTGCATCCTGCAAGTGCATTGGTAATCTGACCTGCTGTTGATAAGGCTGCATCTTTTTCCATGATGTTTTGAAATTATGTTCTTCTATGATCTGATTTTGAATTCAGTGTAGGAACAAGTACTGTTTGAGGACTCTTGACGTGGGCTGCAAGCATGCATATTTTATTATTACTATTGTTATTATTTATTATTATAGCGCCAATTATTCCAAGGCACTTTACATGTGAGGAGGTGTATACGTAATAGAAACAAGTGCAATAACCTTAAACAATACAAGTCACGACTAGTACAGGAGGAGAGAGGACCCTGCCAGCAAGGGTTCACAATCTACAATGGATGGGTGAGGATACAGTAGGCGAGGGTAGAGCTGGTCATAAAGTGGTTTGGTCGATCGGTGGTTACTGCAGGTTGTAAGCTTGTCAGAAGAGGTAGGTCTTCAGGTTGTTTTTGAAGATTTCCATGGTAGGCAAGAGTCTGATATGTTGTGGTAGAGAGTTCCAGAGAAGGGGTCATGCGCGGGAGAAATCTTGTATGCGATTGTGGGAAGAGGAGATAAGAAGTGAGTAGAGAAGGAGATCTTGAACAGATCGGAGGTTGCCTGCAGGAAAGTACCGGGAGAAGACTTCACAGATGTATGGAAGTCACAGGTTGTGGGTGGCTTTATATGCCATGGTTAGGATTTTGGAGTCTTTAGGTAATGGGGAGCCAGTGCAGGGATTGAAAGTAGGGAGAGGCAGGGGAATAGCAGGGGGACAGGTGGATTAGTCGGGCAGCAGAGTTTAGAATAGATTGGAGGGGTGCAAGAGTGTTAGCGGGGAGGCGACAGAGCAGGAGGTTGCAGTACTCAAGGTGGGAAATGATGAGGGCATGTACTAGGGTTTTTGCAGATTCATAGTTGAGGAATGTATGGATTTGGGAAATATTTTTGAGTTGAAGTCGGCAGGAAGTGGAAAGGGCTTGGATATGTGGTTTGAAGGAGAGATCAGTGTCAAGGATTACCCAGAGGCAGCGAGCTTGTGGGACTGGATAGAGTTAGTAGCCACTTACTTTAATGGATAGGTCCATTTGGGGGTTCAAGTAAGATGGGTGAAAGATGATGAATTCTGATTTGTCCATATTAAGTTTTAGAAATCTAGCGGAGAAGAAGGATGAAATAGCAAATAGACCTTGTGGGATTCTGGTTAGTAGGGAGGTGATTAGTGAATGTGCTCACCACTACTCGTTAATCGCTCGAGTATCACGGTACTCGGTGTACTCGGTGAGCATCGAGCATTTCCAGGAATACTCGGCGGGAACTGGGGTCTCCACCCAGAATTTTTGGCTGTCTTTAGAGACCCAATCACGATGCAGGGATTGTCTGCCAGGTAATGAAATGCCACAGCCATCTTTGTAGTCGTGCAGTGATTGGCTGGCCGCACAGCATCATCATGGATATAAGAGACCGGACGCCGCCCTGCTCGGCGCATTCAGCTCCGGATTTAGATAGTGTAGGGAGAGCTGCTGCCGAGATAGGGTCAGATTTGGGGATTTATTAGTCAGTGTGGGGTCTACCATCCTAAAGTACTCAAATCCAGCTAAACTAACAGTCCTTCTAAGGACTAATTCCAGAGTATATAGGTTGCAGTGTTAGGTAGGCAGGGGATTGTATGTCGCTCTATACAGTCCAGTGCAAGGCCTGCAGGCACTGTATGTGTGCATATAGATATCATTGCATACATCAAGAGGGTCAATTCCCTTCCTATCTGCTGCTACCTATATCATATATTGACCATATATACCTAGCCCCAGGCCTAATTGGCTAGGAAATTTTTTTTTGCCAGGTTAAAAGAGCTTATTTAATTGCAACGCAATCCAGAGCCCTTTTTTTCTATTTGCTTTTTGACACTGCACAATACAGCCAGATCCTTTTCCTAGCACAGTGTGAAAATCCAGCAATTTTAAAGGGGTCCCAAAAATCAATTTTGAGTGTGCAGAGAAATCTTTCATTTTTATGTGGTACAGTAGTAGTAGAATTTTTTTGAGTTTCTTACACAATTTCTTGACACCATTTTGCTGAACCCCCAAAAAATACATACAGGCCACATATTTTACAGTGTGGTATATCTGTGACACTCATCCATCCGTCTGCAAAAATTTGGGCAGTTTAGGCCTAAATTCCAATTTTTTGCTGTCTGTCAATGTAGTTATATACAGAACTATTTAGCATAAAAAAGCAAAAAATACAGTGACAACAAGGAGGTAGGCGTATCAATATCCAAACCTACCATAAAGAGAAGACTGCATGAAAGTAAATACAGAGGGTTCACTGCACGGTGCAAGCCACTCATAAGCATCAAGAATAGAAAGGCTAGACTGGACTTTGCTAAAAAACATCTAAAAAAGCCAGCACAGTTCTGGAAGAACATTCTTTGGACAGATGAAACCAAGATCAACCTCTACCAGAATGATGGAAAGAGAAAAGTATGGCGAAGGCGTGGTACAGCTCATGATCCAAAGCATACCACATCATCTGTAAAACACGGCGGAGGCAGTGTGATGGCTTGGGCATGCATGGCGCCAGTGGCACTGGGTCACTAGTGTTTATTGATGATGTGACACAGGACAGAAGCAGCCAAATGAATTCTGAGGTATTCAGAGACATACTGTGTGCTCAGATGCAGCCAAATGCAGCCAAACTGATTGGTCGTTGTTTCATACTACAGATGGACAATGACCCAAAGCATAAAGCCAAAGCAACCCAGGAGTTTATTAAAGCAAAGAAGTGGAATATTCTTGAGTGGCCAAGTCAGTCACCTGATCTCAACCCAATTGAGCATGCATTTCACTTGTTAAAGACTAAACTTCAGACAGAAAGGCCCACAAGCAAACAGCAACTGAAAACCTCAGCAGTGAAGGCCTGGCAGAGCATCAAAAAGGAGGAAACACAGCTTCTGGTGATGTCCATGAGTTCAAGACTTCAGGCAGTCATTGCCAACAAAGGGTTTTCAACCAAGTACTAGAAATGAACATTTTATTTACAATTATTTAATCTGTCCAATTACTTTTGGTACCTTTAAAAACAGGGTGGCACATGTTAAGGAGCTGAAACCCTTCATCCAATTTTAATGTGGATACCCTCAAATGAAAGCTGAAAGTCTGAACTTCAACTGCATCTTAATTGTTTTGTTTAAAATTCATTGTGGTAATGTCTAGAACCAAAATTAGAAAAATGTTGTCTCTGTCCAAATATATATGGACCTAACTGTATATTATCCAAATTATAGGAACATCTAATTCCATTGTAAGTGTGGATTAAGATCCAGAAAACTAGAGGTCTAATTCTGAAGTTTCCCTAAATACGATCCAGGGAGCCCAAGTGTTGTAGGTTTAGTTAGGATCCCCCGTTGCTTGGCCTATCATTCTTTCCATTCTGTAAATGTCATTAAGCTCTGCAACAAATTCAGAGTGTGAAGGAAATTTCTCTTGTTTCCAGTATCGAGGAATCAAGTTCCTAGTGGCCGTGAGGAAGTGCCTGAGGAGATTCTTCTTAAACCTGGATATCGACATATCACTTAAGGACAATAAAGCTAATTCCACTGTGGGTCAGATCGTATGGATAGATAATCTGTTATATAGTTCAAAAATTGACAGCCACTGTTTCTTTATAGGTTGGCAGTCCCACCAAATGTGAGCATAAGATCCTTTTTCTTTTAAGCATCTCCAACAAGTATCCGGAATCACTGGGAACATGGAATACACCATGGAGGGGCATCTTTACCAACTCCATAAGATCTTGTAACTCCTCTCCTGTGACAACGAGCATAATGATGACCTAAATGTGAATAAGAGGATCTTGTCTAATCCTCTTGTGATAAGCATTTCCCAAACTCATTTTCCCACTTTGAAAAAAATACTGGGAAGTCGTATGATGGAGTTTGTCCCTTTTGAAAAAGATTGTATAACAGAAAGACTGTGTGGACCGGAGGGCTTGTTGTAATACACAGCACTTCAAAGGGAGTTAATGATCTACTGGTATTAGTTTGTTTAGTTATTGCACTTATGAAGCTTTTCAGTTGTTCGTAGAAGAACCAGGCACCTATAGGTAGTTCCTCACCCTGAAAAATTTCTTGTAGGGATTTTATTCTGGATTAATTTAAGTAGTCATAGATGATAGGTCATGAGCTATTACACTTATTCAAATACGTCTCCCTGTGTGACCCGGGGGGGAAAGCAGGGTTGTCATATATTGGAGTCAATGGTCCAGGAGATGTTGAGATTTGGAGACCCCTGTTTCCCTGTTTGATAAGTAATGCCATGTTCCTAGTAAGGAAGTGTAGATGGGTTCTTCTTCCCTCCTCTCCTTTTGAGGACCATAGGATTATTTGAGAGTCACAACCATTAAGGTCATTTTCCAGGTTAACCCATTTCTTGTTGTTCTTGCTATGAAATAAGTCCAGAATGCATGACCTATTGATGCACAACTATAAACCGCAAAATCTGGTAAGCCAATTCCACCCATCTGTTTAGGTTGACTTAATAGAAAATATGATATACGTGCTCGAGTGTGTGACCAAACAAATCGAGTGATCGCTTTTTTAAGACAAGAGAAAAAGGATGTGGGTAAATATAAGGGAATTGTTTGAAAATAATATGGAGACGTGTAATAAGTCAATTTTAACTTTACTGACCCTGCCAAACCATATTAGTTGAAGTTTGTGCCATTTCTCTAGGTCCAATTCTGCTTTATGTAGGGCAGTTTTGAAATTTGCTTCATATAGCTTAGAAACTATAGCTGTTATTTTGACTCCCAGATATGTAAGTGAATCAAAGCGCCATTTGAAGGGGGAAGAGGCACACAACTGATGCACCATGGATGATTGTAACGATACAGTATATTTAAAATCTCGGATTTGTGTGAATTCATTTTAAAATTACTTAAAAGGCCCAATTTATGTAACTCCGAGATAATGTTCGGTAGGCTTGTTGTAGGGGAGGTGATGTATAAGAGCATATCATCCGCGAAAAGTGCCAATTTGTGCTCTTCTGACCTTAGTTTTATTCCCTTGATTGAGGGATTGTTGCATATTGCATTGGCTAAATACTCCATTGTTAGTATGTATAGGAGAGGGAAAAGTGAACAACCCTGCCTTGCACCATTCCTAATTGGGAATGTATTTGAAAATGCACCATTGACTTTAACTTGTGCTCTAGGAGATGTGCACAAGGCTGAGATCCTATGGAGCATATTTTCCTTTAGGCCAATTCCCTCTATTAGTGTAAGGGTCTGTATAGTGTTGTCTTTTGTTTCCCATCCTGGGATGAAACCAACTTGGTCTTGTTTATCAGACTCGGGAGAAGGGGACCTAATCTGTTTGAATGGGCAGTAATTATTGCATGAAGAAAGGTCCTTGCCAGGCTTTGGAAGTACCGTAATGTGGGTGGTTAGTAAATAGGACTTGTCTTCTTTTTTCAGGGATATTTAGCCCCTTAGCATTAAAGGAGCAAAATTAATTTTTTCCATTATCTAGGTAATTTCGAATTTCCCTGATTCTCTTGTATCCGCCCAAGGGAGAGATCTATGGGATTGTGGAGCATTTGGGTAGAGTGGGTAATAGGAAAAGAAGGGAAGGGTAAGATAAAGGAGAGAGAATAAAAAAAAAGATAGGAAAAGAGAGAAACACAACAAGAGATGTGATGGAGCGAGTGCTCCATGTTTCTAGCATCACTGATGCTGACATTGGTAGCTCTCTACCTAAGCACCTTACTGGAAGAAAGGAAGCCTAGAGCTGGCAAGGATCCCCCCCTGCCCCTCCCCTAACTTGAAAAGTCCAAAAAAACACAACCAAAAATTCACCAGTTTTTCCAATATAAAGGAATACATTCCAGCTCAGAAGTAGGATTGCTGTTTAGAGTATATAAAGTGGCAATACAGGCATCTCTATATAGGAGGGTATAGCCTGTCCGGTTGGGTCACACTGTTCTTACCCAATCTGAAGATTCATCCCTCAGTATGATTCTGGCAAGAAAGACAGTTATGGAACTACATATCAATGACCCTCCAAAACCCATACTAAACTGTACCTAATAAGCTTAACAGACTAAAGTGAGATGTAAACAGAACCTATGTAGTTATAGCAGAACATCTTTGTAATACACAAGCAAAATAAAATCCAGTCCTGACAAGACCGCCAATCAAAGATTGACTCCACCGATGGTCAGGCCTGATCCTGCGAGGACCACAACCAAGTGTGCGAAAAATTCCCCATGTTGGGTTGGATGGATCACCTCTGCTGCTTTGTTTTTTGGTTTGCTGGACTTTAAGCCATCTCAATAGGAGTTCAAAAGTTCCCAAAAAATTGGTCAAATCACCGATCCGTCTGAAAGAAGCTGTTTTGCTTCCTTTGAAGGCTGTTAGTTGAAAGGGATACCCCCCACTTATAAGGAATGTCTCTCTCTTTAAGTTCTGCTAGTAGCGGTTTCAAAGCTTTATGTAATAGCAGGGTATGTCAGGACAGATCTGATAAAATTAGGATATTGTGGTCTTCATTCCTGAGGGTCCCATTCTTTCTTGAGGCTATCATTATGGTTTCTTTAATTCTGCAATAATGAACTCTGCAACTGACGTTGCATCAGAAGTAGTTTTGGAGCCAAGGGACCTGTGAATTCTGTCAAACTCAATGGAGTTGGCCTCGCTGTCATCAAGTATGTCCAGGAAAATCTTCTGAACTGTGGCTTACCTGAGGGTCCAATAGACTCTGGTAAGCAACGTATGCGAAGGTTATTACCCCTGTTACGGTTTTCTAGATCCTCCAGACCAGAAGAGAGTTCCTTCAATTTGACAGTATGGTCATTTATGATTTCTCTATGGGCCTGTAGTTCTTGGGACATATCTTCCTGGGTTTTCTCCACATCCTCAATCCACGCTGTAAATTCCTTCTGCAAACTGTGGATTTCCTTTTTATATGAATTTTCAAGTCGACACGCAAACCCTTCTAAGAGAGCTGTGTGGGGTCAATGACTCCCTTGAAGAGGTACTATCTCGAGGTATAGCTTGTGACATTGTAGATCTTGTGTTTCTGACCTGGGGAGTCGAATTAAAAAAACGCTTCATGTCCTCTGAAATGGCCCCCTTGTTAGTGTTTGCGTTTTGTTCAATGGCCCGCCTGGATTTTCCCATAGATGTCTGCAGCTAATATTGCTTACAAGCGATTTTGGGGGAGCATGGGGGGTAAAGCAGTCACTCCATTAGAACCAGCCCCTCATCAGCAAGCCCCCTCCAAGTTAAATGTTTGTATGTTTGGATAGTCGTTAGGAGCGTGAACAGAATCCTAAGATACAGCCCACAAGAGGATGTTATTAGAAATAGAAAAGAGTTCTAGTATTATTCTGGATTCCGCCACTAGATGTCACTAAAGTCCCTTTGTTATTTGAACCAGTGTCCTGCTTATTGTTTACTGTGATGATTGCTTACTTGGGGACACCAGTAAGATTCAAGAATGTTGACAATATGATAATCATAAGGGGTTAAAGTCAGTAAGGTATAAAAACTATTGGTCATGTTCTCTGAGTGTCTCCAGTTCAGGCCTTGGACATGGAAATATGTCTTCCCTGTAGATGTTATTCCCCAAAGATGGTGGTGGCTCTCTGAGGCAGGAAAAATCCTTCGACAAGAACTCTCACCTTCACCAATCTCACTCTGTCCAGCCCTCCTCTGTCCTCCCCTCTGCAGCACCCAAGTCCGAATCCGACCTCGACAGGCGCTCTACCAGTGCAGGACCCGGCGGAGTGAGTATGTATTGTATAGTCCATGCTGTGCAATAGGGGCCCGGAGGCGAGCAGGATCTCCTCTTATCTCCACTCCACAGTCCTCACGGATCGAGCGGGGATCACCCTTTGCGACCCTCTCAACGATACTGCGTTCACCTCAGAGCATCCTCCTTCTTTCAGCACCACCGAAGGAGTTTGGAGCCATCCTGTCGGGTCCTCCTATGCTTTCCCGGGTTGTGCCACAGGCCTTTGAGGGAGACTACATTCTCCGGAACGACTGTGAGCCGCTCTGCCAGAACCGGCTCTTCTGCTTCTGAAGTCCTCCAATGGGAAGCCTCCTCACCCCGGGTCCTTCCTGGTGAGCTTTTAGTACTGGATGGGCCGCGGGTGCTTAATAAAACTCCAGCTTTAGGGAGCTCGCTGCCATGCGACCTTCTCCCTCATAAGCTGGACACGCCCCCCTGTATTACCACTTCTTAATCCAAGAAATTTTGTAAGCTTGGAAGCTGTTTCATTTCCTTTCTTCATGCACCTTATCTGAGAGCATTCATTCATCACTAGTAGAGATTAGAGAATATTTCAATGTTTGGTTCAGAGTACAATCACCGATTTTGCAATATTCACCTGTGATGACAGTCTGGAACTTTGAGACATTGTTATCCCTTCTGCATCCTCCTCTGCTCTCTCCGCTTCCTCTGGGCCCATCATCTCCTCCCGCAGGCTATTCAAAGTCTGCTCCAGCATGTACTGTAGATGTAAGAAGATGAGCCGAGACAGAGTCAGCGGTTCGCGATGCCATTTGAGGCCGGAACGATCGGGACTGTCATCATTGTTGCCGGGGGAGGGATCTTTTGGGAGGGGAGGACCTTCACGCTGGATAGCAGGGGGTGCGGAGAATATAAAAGGGACTGAGCGCGGGAACGGGTCAGACTTGGTGGGAAAGCGACAGGAGAAGGTTGACTCCCTCTCCGCTGCTCCGACTGCTAACTCCACACCATTCATCTCCCAGCGTACTTACTCTAAAGTTGACTGTGTCACGCCTGAGCTATCTTCTGACCCTACCTTTCTGGATGGCTCTTTCCTGCCTGCAGTTGCAGATAAGCTGACTTGCTCCGCTCTTAGAGACAACTCCAGAGGACCACCCGCTGCCGCGGTCTGTGAGCGTACCCACGGTTTGTGTTCGGCGCCATCCCTGAGGAATCCACACAAAGGACTGTTTCTACACTCCAGTGCATTCAAGCCAAGCGGGACTGAATACATCAGCACCGCTGGGAGACAGTGCATCACTTTCCTCCGTAACAGAGCCAGAGACATTGTCCACGATTTGCAACACCGTCAGGAGATATTCCAGCCTTTCCCCTGCAAGAACTGCAAGTGATCAGTTACCTTGTTTTTGTATATCCTTCTCTCGAGCAATGTGTTTGAGTGCAATTCCCGTTATTGCCTGGATGAAGCAAAGAAACATACTATGCACTAGGGAACACCAAAATTTAGCAAAAAATGTCACAATTTATTCAAAAACCTCCTTAGAAAAACACACTACATAATTAGTTAAAAACAACTAAAAGCTAAGACATAGGCCCCCCATTAGGGTTTTGTCCCCCTGAACCCAAACAGCCTATAGTGTGTCAAGCTTATGTACAATTGGTTACAAAATTAAATATGCTATAACAATGAAATAGGCCCATCAATGAGGGAAAGTTGTGTACATAGGCATATGATGAGAAATAGCAGCCATATCATAGTAGATATATAGACCCCCCAAAGGCCAAAAATGAAGAGAGGCGTCTCCAGAGCCCCAAATTTACACAGAATCACAGTATAATACAATTGGTAAATCGGTACACGGTGAGGAGAAATCAAGGTATACTAAATTGTGTCTAGTACTACAACTGACCACTAAGTGGCCACAGAAACTCCACATAAGTGGAATATACTATGCAATATATAAACAAAGAGTGGATTTCATCATAAGGAGCTAGTTTACAATTTTAGATGAAAACGAGGGAAAACCCTCACTAAACACACTATAATTGTGCATAATATACATATAAACCAAGTTATATCAGAGTAGACCCTCACTCGCTGAGTAAACCTGTGCAGACTGTCAATAGGCCACTTAGTGGTCAGTTGTTGTACCGTAGTATCGTGACCTGCGTGAAAATACTTGTCATGATAACAGAGTAGGAGGAAGAAGCAACAGATTCGGTTGATGTGGCGGCTAATGGTTGTTGAGGTCCGATGGTCTGCATTTTATCCCGGTGCGATTGCCAGAGTAACGCATATTGTTTGCACATGTGAAGGTTCTTGCATGTAGTAGTGAAATTATTGCATTTTTACCCTCTACTGAAGTTTTTTTGCAAAGTTGACAGATAATGTAAGCTAGCTCATCATTTGCAGTGTCAAAAAAGGCCCAGGCTAGGCAACCCTTGCCACCACTGTGAGCTGTAGACCAGCGAAAGCTGCTGGCCACAGCCACAGTTGTGGATGAGGATTCAGTGCTCGTTGTGGTTGCATCACTCTGTGTCTATGCCGTAGGGTCCTTGTCTTCCTACTCCTCCACCTCCTCAGATGACCTATTCAGCTGCATGCCTCTGGGTTCACACAAAGTGGGATCTACAACCTCATTATCTTCTTCTGTGTTTACCCATTCCTCGCCCTGACATTTACGCTCCTTCTTTTCCTGCCCTGACAGCACAGTACAATCTGCGTAAGCCTCAGATATCTGAGTCTGCTCGGATACTACTTCTTGCTGCCCAAGCTAAAACAATTTGGGGCATCGGTGCAGATGATTTCCTCCTCTTGACTCTGTGAATCTTTGGAGTACATTTCTGATGCCCATTGCATAGAATGTGCAAACAGCTCTGCAAACTAACCCATCTTTGGTTCCCTACAGAGAGTTGGGCGTTTGGAGAGTTGTGACGTGAGGGGAAGCAAGATAATTGGGTTAGCACATTTGTGGAATGTACTGTGTGTGACATTAAGGTTGCGAAAGAGGAGAGGCCACTTGAAGCTGCGCTTTCCATCCACACGAGCACATGCTCTTTCTTGCACTCATCAACAAGGTTTACGGCTGTGTGGCTGCTAATGAAAGGGAGTGGAGTAACACGTCTAGTAATAGAAATTGTCAGTTGTCTTTGGATAGGATGTAATTGTGTTGATTCACTAGTGCTTTCACTAACATTACCACCTACCCACGTACACCTTGAACACCAAACCTATTCCTCATTTTACCACAACCTCGCTTTTTCCCAGACATGTTTGTTGTGAACTCATTTTCTGCTCCTCCTTCCGTTCTCCCTCTGGTTGTGACAGGAGGTAGTGAGGTTGGTTTAATTGGTAGTGATCTGCCACCTGATGAGGAGGATAACGATTGGATCTCTAGAGTATCAGACTGGATATAAGACAGCCAACGCCCTATCCTGGTGCTGGTGATTCAGTCTGCTTCTCAGGTCTTGGACTTCAGCTCTGTTCCAGTCTTCTCAAGTTAAGTTTGTTTTTGCTATTGTTCACACTTGCTCTTGTTGGTCAATTCAGTTTTTTGTGGTCAGCCAGCCCCTGCTGGGGTTGTGCTGAATTTCCACTCCTATTTATCTGTATTTGCCTTTTGGTCCCTTATTAGATTGGCCTCTTTTTGCTCTGTCTCAGAATATTTCAGAGTGCTGATATAGTGGGAGAAGTCTAGTAACTTCAGGGTTAATCTTGCTATCAGAAGTGTTGGACATTATTTTGGTAGGGTTTTTGGCAGATTGCAGACAGTGTCTTTCCTTTCCTGTCCTTTCTAGTTAGTCGGGCCCCATCGTTTGCTCAGGCTATTTTTCTGCCTTTGTTTGTGTTTTCATCTTGTTTCACCGTCAATACATGTGGGGGGCTGTCTTTCCTTTGGGGTCTGCTCTGGGGCAGTTAGTTTTCCTCTTTTCCTGCTTTAGGCTTATGTAGCTCTCCGGTTGTGACGAGGCGTCTAGGATCATTGTAGGAGCGCTCCACGACTGCTGCTAGTTGTGTGGTAAGATCAGGGATCTGCAATCTGCATAGTTACCAACCCCTCTGGTTTTCTGAGACTTGGCTTGTGTTGTTTTTTTCCTCCTCGGTGACCCATTCATAACACATGTTGCTCAAATAGTGTGGTAGGATGACAGTATTGGCAACAAAAAATTAGATTTTTTACTCTGCACCAGATCTTCACACAGCTGAATTTCAGCTGCGCTAAATGACAAGGTGAAATCTCGTTAGGAGCAGAAGAAAGTATTCTTTTTACTGTGGATGAAGCCTGTATAACATAGAAGATATGCTCCAGGCAATTTCAAAGTGAGATCTCTCCTACTGTATCACGTTAGTATTGTAACAGAAGAAAGTATTTCTTTTTCAGTGTAGATGAGGTCTGTATAACATAGAAGATATGCTCCAAACAATTTCAAACTGAGATCTCCCCTACTGTATCTTGTTAGTAACAGAAGAAATAATTTTTTCAGGTTGGATGAGGTCTGTATAACATAGAATATGTGCTCCAGACAAATTCATAGTGAGATCTCTCCTACTGTATCACGTTAGTAACGGAAGAAAGTTTTTTTAGTGCGGCTGAGATGTGTATAACAAAGAATATATGCTCCAAACAATTTGAAAGTGAAATCTCCACTACTGTTTCACGTTAGTAATAGAAGAAAGTTTTTTTTTATTGTGGATGAGGCCTATATAACATAAAAGATATGCTCCTAGCAATTTAAAACTCACATCTAGCCTACTGTATGATGTTACTAATAGAAGAAAGTATTTTTTAACTGTATGATAGATTATATGCTCCAAACAAGGTCAAACTCAGATCTAGCCTGCTGTATCACTTTTGTCACAGAAATTTTTTTTTTACTCTGCATGAGCTCTGCACACATCTGAATTTCACCGCCACAAAAAGAGTAGGTGGAATATGGTGTGCTGTATCACATTTGCAGCAGAAAAAAATAGTTTTTTGTGCTCTGCTGTGCACACAGATGAATTTCACCACCACTAAATGACAAAGTGGGATATGGCGTGCTGTATCACGTTTAGCAACAGGAAAAAAAATAGTTTTTGCACTCTTCAACAGCTCTGCGCACAGGTGAATATCACCACCTCTAAATGGCAAGGTGGGATATGGGGTGCTGCATCACATTTAGCAACAGAAAAATTTTTTTTTTTTTACTTCTCAACAGCTCTGCACACAAATGAATTTCACCTTCACAAAATGAGAAGGTACGATATGGCATGCTAAATCATATTAGCAACTCAAAAAAAAATATTTTTTTTATTCTGCAACAGCTCTGTATACAAATGAAGTTCAGCGGCACTAAATGACAAGGTGACATATGTCTTGCTGTATCATGTTAGCAACTGAAAAAATATATTTTGAAAGGTTTACCCGTGCATGGAGCACAATAGAAGCAGTGCACAACACACTTCTATGAAATGTGCCCTGCTGTCTTTGCCTGTGAACATCACTAATGGCACAAGAAAAAAAAAATCTGCTGGAAGGTCGATTTCACAGCCACACAGGACACTAGCTATCTAAACTATCTGACTTAGAAACAATCGTCTAGCTAACTAGCTAAAATCTCTCAGCATCCAGAACCATGAGCAGCATCAAGAGCAGCCTCTTTGCGCTGTTATATTGGCAATATGGCGCTAAAACAAGATATTCACTCTTTATATACGAGGGGCGATCCAAAAGAAATGATAATCAATAATAAACACAATGAATATAGTAAAAAAAAAAATTATTTTTCTACATAGTCTCCTAACAATAAATCACTTATAGAATTGCCTCTGTAATCAAAAAGTAAATACCATAACTATTGATATAAATCACAATGTCCCACTGAAAAAATAAATAAATCAGGAAGGAGGACCAATTGGTATAAAAAGATATATTTTTATTAACAAAGAATTAAAAATATACAAATGGAGAGATGCACATATCAATGAAGGGACGTTGTGAACCCATTATTTTTCACATGTATCAAACACCAAATTAATTCACCATTATCAAAAATAGTAATAGGTAAACAATAGCTGCAAAATCCCTTATCCTATAAAAACATCCACATAAATGTGAAAACTGTGCAATTTGTTATAATAAATATCCATAAATTAGTACGATAAGGGTTCTCAAAAATATAAGGGCTCTCAAGTCTATATTACCACTGCAAATTGCCAAAAACCGCCAATAATCTGAACTATGGCGATTCCCATAGATATATGGTGATGACTGGTGGCGACTGGTGGCGATCGACATAGGAGCACACAAACACTTCTCTTATTGATAGTAGTGAACCAAGTTCAACTCCCTCATGCGCCGTTTTTCACTTCATGGATTTAGGGTGACTTCCTTGTTATTTATTTTCCATTTATGCGTTCCCTGGTTAGTGTTCCAATCATTATTCTGATTATGAAATCTTGAGTGAATAATAGTCTGAATTTGCATTTTTATCCTATATGTGTAGACATAAGGTTGTAATAGTATAGCATAGATCTCTATACCAGCATCATAGTAGCGCTATAATATGTGGATATATTAGTGATCTATATATTAAGATTATCTACTTTTATAAATATCATTTTTGTAGCGCTTAGTTGTAGGAAATTCAATACTGTTTTTTAAGATCCAGCGATTCACTTCAAGTGATATTATGGGTTAACTTCTCATGGTTTGGAGTACTTACTTCTGGGCATGCGCTATGGTCATTCTAGCAATGTAATTGATTGCAGCTGGGTAGAGGATTATATAAACGGGGATTTCCCCTTCTAAGTTATGCCTCCCGTTGAAGCAAAAGCGAAACGCGCATCGGGGCAGAGGGACGCCCGAGGAGACTTCTTATCAATCACTGGTAATGGCTGCTTTGCTCCATGACATTATTTGTTCTATTGTTACATGATTACTGCAATTATGCCGGTGCATGGTTTCTCATTCCATGCCAATCACCACGCCTGACAGGCGGATTTTGGCCTGTTTTTTCTTTGTGTGCAGTATTATACAGCCAAAGAGGGTGGTAATCACCTTTTATATTGGGAGAGCGGTCTTGAATGCCGCTAACAAAGATCGACATTGCCATACGGATGGTTATTAAATTGGCCCAGCTTAATATATATCTATGGGAATCGCCATAGTTCAGATTATTGGCGGTTTTTGGCAATTTGCAGTGGTAATATAGACTTGAGAGCCCTTATATTTTTGAGAACCCTTATCGTACTAATTTATAGATATTTATTATAACAAATTGCACAGTTTTCACATTTATGTGGATGTTTTTATAGGATAAGAGATTTTGCAGCTATTGTTTACCTATTACTATTTTTGATAATGGTGAATTAATTTGGTGTTTGATACATGTGAAAAATAATGGGTTCACAACGTCCCTTCATTGATATGTGCATCTCTCCATTTGTATATTTTTAATTCTTTGTTAATAAAAATATATCTTTTTATACCAATTGGTCCTCCTTCCTGATTTATTTATTTTTTCAGTGGGACATTGTGATTTATAGTCTCCTAACAAGTCTATACATTTAGTCCATCTCTTTTCTAAACTTAGAATTCCCTTCGAAAAAAATTCTTGATCTTGACCCTCAAAAAACTCCCCAACAGCGGTTATCACGTCGCTATTGTCGTCAAATTTCTTGCCCCGGAGGTGTTCCTTGAGCCGAGGAAAGAGAAAGAAGTCACTGGGGGCTAGATCTGGCGAATAGGGGGGGTGGTCCACCAGTTCAAAGCCCGCTTCTTGAATGGTAGCCATGTCAACTGCAGCTTTGTGAGCCGGTGCGTTATCTTGGTGAAACAGCACTCCAGCCCGCAGTTTGCCGTGCCTTTTCTCCTTGATAGCCTCCCGCAATCTTCTTATTTGTTCTGCGTAGTAGGAGCCCATAATAGTGGCTCCCTTCTCCAAATAGTCCATAATAATTCCTTCAGCTTCCCAAAAAATGGACGCCATAACCTTCCCTGCTGAGCTTGACACTTTGAATTTCTTCGGCATCGGTTCGTCGGCTCGTTTCCATGTCATCGATTGTTGTTTAGTTTCGGGATCAAAGTGGTGGATCCAGGTCTCATCCATGGTCAAAAAACGTGACAAAAAATTCTCCTTGTCTGCTTGGATCTTTTCAAGATTTGCTATTGAAATGTCAACTCGTTTCTTCTTTTGCTCGTCGGTTAACATTTTTGGCACCCAATGCGCGGAGACCTTTCTCATATGCAATTCTTTTGCAAGGATTCTTTGAATACTGCCATATGAGATCCCTGTGACCTCAGCTACATGCCTGATAGTCACTTTTCGATCTGCCAACACAACTTCTTCAACTTTTTTCACGTTTTCTTCATTGAGGGACGTGGATGGGCGTCCTTCGCGATGTTCATCTTCCGTCGATGTTCTTCCCAGCTCAAATTCCTTGGCCCAGCGTGCAACTGTGGAATATGGAGGGGAAGAGTCCCCCAATGTTTCCACCAAGTCACTGTATATGTCTTTGGTAGACATTTTTTTCAAGCAGAGGTATTTGATGAAAGCTCTGAGCTCGTTTTTTCCATTTTGATGTTCACTCCTTGGCAGTTCATATTCAAATGAATGTAGCTCCCGGGAATTGTGGCCTATTTAAGTGATTTTTTTTTCCTGGACTAGTGGGTACCTAAGGCTGGTTTCACATTAGCGCTTTTTAAGCGCACGCACGGCCGGGGGTAGCTCCGCCCCCGAGCCGGCTCTCTGCCCGGCGTGCCCGCCCCTTGCTTGTAGCGCCGCCTCCTAGCGCACAGCGGCACCTGTGATCGGCGCACCCTATCTTTAGCATAGGGTGCGCAGATCGTGCGCAGGCCGTGCGCTAGTTGCGCTTTGACCTGCGCTGCGCACTTTTGACGGTGCGCCGTGCGCGCCAAAATCCGAAAAGTTTGATTTTGCCGTGCACGGCGCACCGTCAAAAGTGCGCAGCGCAGGTCAAAGCGCAACTAGCGCACGGCCTGCGCACGATCTGCGCACCCTATGCTAAAGATAGGGTGCGCCGATCGCAGGCGCCGCTGTGCGCTAGGAGGCTGCGCTACAAGCAAGGGGCGGGCACGCCGGGCAGAGAGCCGGCTCGGGGGCGGAGCTACCCCCGGCCGTGCGTGCGCTTAAAAAGCGCTAATGTGAAACCAGCCTAAGAGAGAAGAAAACATTTTATTTTAATTTCTGTGTGCAATAGAAATAACAGATTATCATTACTTTTGGATCTCCCCTTGTAGCTTGTAGAGAGGGACATGTGATTTCTGCAGCCAATGGCACTAGCCATTCTGTCTGGACATTGAGGATGGCTCCAGCGCCCTGACTGGCTAGCCGCAATTTGCCTACATAAAGTTCGGAAAAAAAATTACAAACACACATCAAATACGTGCCCCCTGCTCATCATAGGCCACCACTATCCTAGCCAAAGTGCTAATAATACTTTTGTGGAACGCAACTATTTTCCCGCACTTTTTACCAAATTGTGCCAATTTTTTTCGATTTTAAAATGCTTGCACGAATCCAAATGTGCCATATTCGTGCCGAATTTATGTTTGGAGATCATTTTCCGAACATATACGCTCACCTCTAATCACTAGTAAAGTGTTGAAAAACTGGAACAAAATTTCGAGTGGAGATGAAAGGGGCAATGTGCGAAATAAGGGAGAGTCCCTGTTTCCATCCATTTAAATGATGCAGAAATGATTGAGAACAGTATCTAAGTAGATAAAGTCCTATTATTAGAGGAATCACTGTAGTTGTAAACTTAGCACGGGCGTAGAGGGTTAAACTACAGAGCTCCTTCCGTAAATTTAGTACACAAATCCGTTATTCATGTATGGTAGATTGTTATGAATGGGTCACCGAGGAGGAAAACAAGACCAAGCCAAGTCACAGAAAACAAGAGAGGTTGGTACCTACGCGGATTGCAGACCCCTGATCCTAACCACACAACTAACAGCAGCCGTGGAGCGTACCTACGATGATTCTAGATGCCTCATCACAGCCGGAGGACTAAATAAGCCTAAAGCAAGAAAAGGAGAAATCTAAAACTGCCCCAGAGCAGACCCCAAAGGAATAGACAGCCCCCACACATGTATTGACGGTGCGACAAGATGAAAACACGAACACAGGTAGGAAAATAGGCTGAGCAAATGATGGGGCCCACACTAGCTAGAAAGGACAGGAAAGGAATAATACTGTCTGCAATCACGCCAAAAAACCCTGCAAAAATCTCCAACACTTCTGATAGCAAAAAATACCCTGAAGTCACTAGACTTCTCTCACTATATCAGCACTCTGGCATGTTCTGAGAACAGAGCAAAAAGAGGCCAATCTAATAAGGGGCAAAAAGCAAACTGGCACATACAGTGACAAAAGAGTGGAAATTCAGCACAGCCCCAGCCGGGGCTGGCTGACCACACAAAAAACTGAATAGACCAAACCAAATCAAATTTGAACATTAGCAAAGACAACTTAGCTTGAGAAGGCAGGAACTGAGCTGGAAACTAAGACCTCAGGAGGCAGGAAAAAATCACCAGCATGGGAATAGGGAGTCGGTTGTCTTAATTCCAGTCTGAGACTCCAGATGTCCAATCCTCTTCCTCATTATCAGGTGGCAGGTCTCTGTTAATTAGATCAGCTTCACTACCTCCTGCCACCACCAGAGGGAGCCCGGAAAGAGAACTCACAACTCCTCTGTCAGCACAACCAGCTCCCTCACCAGAAACCAGAGGCAGACCAGAAAATGAGTTCACAACAGTACCCCCCCTTGAGGAGGGGTCACCGAACCCTCATCCACGCCACCAGGCCAATCAGGATGGGTCCGGTGAAAAGCACAAACCAATCTATTGGCATGAATGTCAGAGGCAGAGACCCAAGAATTATCCTCCTGGCCATAACCCTTCCATTTGACCAAATACTGGAGTCTCCGTCTAGCCAAATGAGAATCCAATATTTTCTCTACCTCATATTCCACATTGTCTTCAACCAATGCAGGGTCAGAAGGTGCCACCACAGGAACTACTGGCTCAACAAATCTCTTCAACAGAGATTTGTGAAATATGTTATGGATCTTAAACGTAACTGGAAGAGCCAATCGAAAAGAAACAGGATTAAGAATCTCCAAAATCTTATAATGTCCAATAAATCTTGGCTTGAACTTTGGAGACGCAACCTTCATAGAGATATTCTTTGACAACCAAACCATATCACCCACTTTAAACCAGGGACCAATGGTTCTATGCTGGTTGGCAAACCGCTGGGCCTTTTCCTGAGAGAGTGACAACTTATCCACCACTTGGTCCCATATCTGCTGCATTCTCTCTACCAGTGTCCACACCTGGGCAGGCAGAAGATTCCACTTGCCCTGAAGAAAATCGAGGATGAAACCCAAAGTTACAGAAAAAGGGCGACATCAAAGTGGCAGAACTAGCTCTATTGTTTAGTGCAAATTCAGCCAAGGGCAAAAATGAGACCCTGTTATCCTGATCAGCAGATATAAAACATCTCAAATAGGACTCCAAAGTCTGGTTTGTTCTCTCAGTCTGCCCATTGGTCTGAGGATGAAACACAGAGGAGAAAGATAACTGAATTCCCAGATTGGAACAAAAGGCTTTCCAGAATCTGGAAACAAACTGGACTCCTCTGTCCGACACAATGTTCTCAGGAATCCCATGCAACCGAACCACCTGTTGTAAAAACAAGGGCACCAACTCTGAGGAAGATGGCAACTTTGGGAGTGGTACAAGATGGACCATCTTACAAAATCTATCACAAATCACCCAGATAACAGTCATTCTCTGAGAGACAGGAAGATCAGAAATAAAATCTATTGAGATATGGGTCCATGGCCTTTTGGGCACCGGCAGGGACATCAAAAACCCACTAGAACGAGAACAGGGTTTAGACCGAGAACAAGTCCCACTGGACTGCACAAAATTCCTGACATCAAGAGATAAGGCAGGCCACAAAAAAGACCGACTCACCAAATCTCTGGTACCAAAAATACCTGGATGACCAGCCAATGCGGAGCAATGAACTTCAGACGTCACTCTCTTCCTCCACTGGTCAGGAACATACAATTTTCCCATAGGACAGCGCTCAGGTTTATCCTCCTGAAATTCCACCAGGGCGCGTCTCAAATCGGGGAAAAGGCAGAAAGAACTACCCCCTCACCTAGGATGGTAGAAGGCTCGGTCGCAATAAGAGAATCAGCAAAGAAACTCCTAGAAAGGGCATCTGCCTAAACATTCTTAGTGCCAGGAAGAAAAGAGACCACAAAATTAAAACGCGTGACAAAACAAGGCTCACCTAGCCTGTCTAGGATTCAAGCGTTTGGCCAACTCCAGATAAATAAAATTCTTGTGGTCGGTGAGGACCACAACTTGCTGTCTAGTGCCCTCCAACCAATGTCTCCACTCTTCAAATGCCCATTTCATGGCCAACAATTCCCTATTCCCCACGTCATAGTTGCGTTCAGATGGGGAGAACTTTTGAGAAAAGAAGGCATAGGGATTCATTTTAGAAGTCACAGGATCTTTTTGAGACAAAACAGCTCCCGTACCAATCTCAGAAGCATCTACCTCCACCTGAAATGGAAGTGAGACATCAGGTTGCCATAAAACCGGAGCAGAAGTGAATTTCCGCTTAAGCTCCTGAAATGCCGAGACAGCCTCTGGAGACCAATTCAGCGCCCTTCTTGGTCAGATCAGTCAGTGGTTTGACAATACCAGAAAAATTACCTATAAATTTACGATAGAAATTAGCAAAACCCAAAAACTTCTGGAGAGCCTTCAAAGAAGTGGGCTGAACCCAATCATAAATGGCCTGTACCTTGGCCGGGTCCATTTCAATAGTCGATGGAGACAAAATAAATCCCAAAAATGAAATCCTCTGTACACCAAAGAGGCATTTCGATTGCTTAACAAACAGGGAATTGTCCCTCAAAATCCGGAACACAGTCCGGACATGTTCCACATGAGAATCCCAATCACTGGAAAAGATCAAAATATCATCCAGATAGATGATCAAAAACTTATCCACAAAGTCCCGGAAAATATCATTCATAAAGGATTGGAAGACAGAAGGGGCATTAGTGAGCCCAAAAGGTATCACCAGGTACTCAAAATGTCCCTCCGGAGTATTAAATGCCGTCTTTCATTCATCCCCGTGCTTGATGCAAATAAGATTATGAGCCCCCCTGAGGTCAAGCTTAGTAAACCAGCAGGCACTTTTAACTCTGGAGAATAAATCAGACATCAGGTGTAACGGGTACTGATATTTAACCGTCATCTTGTTAAGGGAACGATAATCAATACACGGTCTTAATGAACCATCTTTCTTGGCCACAAAAAAACCCCCAGCACCTAAGGGTGAAGAGGATCTAATATAACCCTTCTCCAACGACCGCTTAATATTGGATCGCATAGCATCATGTTCGGGTACTGATAAGTTGAAAAGCCGACCCTTGGAAAATTTACACCCAGGCATCAACTCAATTGCACAGTCATAACTCCTATGAAGAGGCAAAGATGCAGACTTACTCTCACTAAATACATCAGAAAAATCAACCAAATAATCAGGAATATCATGAGACTAAGGAGAGGTGGAGAAAACAGGAGTGTCCCTAAGAACACACTGACAACCCCAACTCACCACAGACACAGATTTCCAATCCAAAACTGGATTATGAGTTTGCAACCAGGGAAAACCCAGAACAATAGTATCATGCAAATTGTGCAGCACCAAAAATTTACAATTTTATTGGTGGTCTGGGGCAACTCACATTGTCACCTGGGTCCAAAACTGAGGTTTATTCTCCGCCAAAGGAGTAGCATCAATACCCCTCAAAGGAATAGGCGTCTGCAGAGGTATCATAGGAAAACCACAACGTTTAGCAAAGTCCAAATCCATCAGATTCAAAGCTGCTCCTGAATCTACAAAAGCCTTAGCGGAAAATGTGGATAAGGAGAAGATCAGAGTAATTGCCAAAAGAAACTTAGGTTGTACACTGCCCACAGCAAACGTGTGTGCAAATCGTTTCTCATTTAGGGCAGACAGAAATAGTATGACGTTGCGCCCTAGACAAAACTCTATCACATTGCATAGGTTCAGACGTTTGTTCAAAAGGTGGCAACGCCTCTCGTGTAGTTTTACGTTCACGTAAACGCCGATCAACTTGAATGGCTAATGACATAGAATCATCAAGACCAGAGGGAACAGGAAATCCCACCATCATATCTTTTATGGTCTCTGATAATCCCTTCCGAAAGAGAGCTGCCAATGCACCATCATTCCATGTAGTAAGGACCGCCCACTTTTGGAATTTTTGACAGTATAACTCTGCAGACTCCTGACCCTAGTTCAATGCCAATAGGGTTTTCTCAGCTTGATCAATAGCATTAGGTTCATCATACAACAACCCCGAGGCTTGAAAAAATGCATCCACATTAGTCAGAATAGGATTTTCAGGTGTCAGAGAAAAACCCCAATCCTGAGGATCACCGTGCAGCAAGATGACAATTTTAACCTGCTGCACAGAGCTCCCCGATGAGTTAGGCTTCAAGGCAAGAAATAATTTACAATTATTCTTAAAATTCAAAAATTTAGACCGATCCCCAGAAAACACATCAAGAGTAGGGATCTTTGGTTCAACAGCATGTGACTGAGCGAGATAGGCGGAAATTCCCCGCACTTCAGCAGCGAGCTGCTCCACACGATCAGACAATTGCTTAATCTCCATTAGAGAAAAAATCCTCCTATGGCCCCAGAGAAAAAGAGGAAAAAATACATATAAAAAAAATTCTGACACTTTTTTTTCCCTTTTTTTAACAATTTTTTCCTGTTTTGAGTACCCTAGAATCTGCGGTATGGCTGGTGATTCTGTTATGAATGGGTCACTGAGGAGGAAAACAAGACCAAGCCAAGTCACAGAAAACTAGAGAGGTTGGTAGCTACGCGGATTGCAGACCCCTGATCCTAACCACACAGCTAACAGCAGCCATGGAGCGTACCTACGATGATTCTAGACGCCTCGTCACAGCCGGAGGACTAAATAAGCCTAAAGCAAGAAAAGGGGAAATCTAAAACTGCCCAAGAGCAGACCCCAAAGGAATAGACAGCCCCCACACATGTATTGACGGTGCGACAAGATGAAAACACAAACACAGGTAGGAAAATAGGCTGAGCAAATGATGGGGCCCACACTAGCTAGAAAGGACAGGAAAGATACTGTCTGCAATCACGCCAAAAAACCCTGCAACAGTGTCCAACACTTCTGATAGCAAAAAATACCCTGAAGTCACTAGACTTCTCCCACTATATCAGCACTCTGGCATATTCTGAGAACAGAGCAAAAAGAGGCCAATCTAATAAGGGACAAAAAGCAAACTGGTACATGCAGTGACATAAGAGTGGAAATTCAGCACAGCCGGGGCTGGCTGACCACACAAAAAACTGAATAGACCAAACCAAATCAAATTTGAACATTAGCAAAGACAACTTAGCTTGAGAAGGCAGGAACTGAGCTGGAAACTAAGACCTCAGGAGGCAGGAAAAAATCACCAGCATGGAAATAGGGAGTCGGCTGTCTTAAATCCAGTCTGAGACTCCAGATGTCCAATTCTCTTCCTTATTATCAGGTGGCAGGTCTCTGTTAATTAGATCAGCTTCACTACCTCCTGCCACCACCAGAGGGAGCCCGGAAAGAGAACTCACACCTAGTGTTGAGCATTCCGATACCGCAAGTATCGGGTATCGGCCGATATTCGCGGTATCGGAATTCCGATACTGAGTTCCAATACTTTTAGCATATCGAATACCTGAATCGGAAGTTCCCATAATGCTATCAGCCAGTTTGATATGATTCAGCTAATGACAATCCTCAGAAGTGTGGGCACATCCTGTTAGGCATGTAGGCATGTTAACTAATGGCATGGCTGTGATTGGCTCCTGAAATGATGTCATGATGCACTATAAAAGCTGCCGCCGCCATTTAGGGTTCACTCTGCTGTGAATTCAGTTAGGGACAGGCTGCTGTTCAAGACTCTGAGGGACAGTTAGACATAGCGATTTTCAAAATAATAATGTGCTTTACCCAGGCTACATTCTCAATCAGTGTAGCTTTCTTTTGCCTTGCAGCGCTGTTTACAGCTGTCTTCAAGGTCTGTGTGAGTGCAGCTCACGCTGTGTAGTGTGTCCTGCAGCCATGTCTGGTTGTAGGCCGCTTAGCGTCCGTCACTGCCTCATACATATTTTTCTTTTATTGCTGCTCATTTTTCATTCTCCTATTAGTGTGCATCCATCCGTATCCATATAGATTGGTTGGTTG
This sequence comes from Dendrobates tinctorius, assembly GCF_039654945.1. Lineage (NCBI taxonomy): Eukaryota > Metazoa > Chordata > Amphibia > Anura > Dendrobatidae > Dendrobates > Dendrobates tinctorius. Next base: position 32,762,678 of record NW_027361712.1, on the reverse strand, counting down.
CAAACACTATAGGAGTTGACAGCGGAGCCTTTCTGCAGCCTTTCAGTGCTAGTGCCCAGTTTTCTGCACTGTTCACGGCTGTCTGAGAGGTCTCTGTGTGTGAGTGCAGCTCACGCTGTAGTGTGTCCTGCAGCAACGTCTGGTTGTAGGCCGCTCAGCGTTCGCCACTGCCTCATACATATTTTTCTTTTATTGCTGCTCATTTTTCACTCTCCTATTAGTGTGCATCATCCGTATCCATATACGTTGGTTGCAAACACTATAGGAGTAGACAGCGGAGCCTTTCTGCAGCCTTTCAGTGCTAGTGCCCAGTTATCTGCACTGTTCACGGCTGTCTGAGAGGTCTCTGTGTGTGAGTGCAGCTCACGCTGTAGTGTGTCCTGCAGCTGCGACTGGTTGTAGGCCGCTCAGCGTGCGTCACTGCCTTATACATATTTTTTTTTATTGCAGCTCATTTTTCATTAATTCTCCTATTAGTGTGCATCCATCCGTATCCATCAACATTGGTTGGTTGCAAACACTATATAGGAGTAGATAGAGGAGCCTTTTTTCTGGCTTGTGCCCTGCAGCCGCAGCCAGATTAGTATTACTCTATTTTTTGGAGCCTCATCTTTTGCATTGTAGGTTACCTTCCTGCATTGTAATAGCTCCGAAAAGTTTGTGATATTATCGCTTTCAAATCTTTAGTCACATCCTTTTTGTTTTTTTGAAAAAAAAAAAACCAAAATAAAGTTCACCAAACACTCCACTTGACAGTTGTGTAGGCCACATTAGCTCACATTAAAGTGTTGTCCACACACTTTATAAAATTAGTGCTTCTTATGCCTGTTAGCAGCTGTTCAGGAATAAGCACACTAAGCCCCCCCCTTTGTACTTTTCTGCCTATCTTTATCAGTCCACCAAGATGAAGAAGGCAGGGAGTAAGGCACGTGGTCGTGGGCGTGGAGTTGCGGTAGGGAGAGGACGTGGGGATTCAGCAGGGAAAGGATGTGGGGATTCTATGCCTGCTGCGGGCACCAGTGAGTCAGCATCCCCCAGTTTTACCAGGCAACAGTCCTTTATGCGCAGCTTTGTAGGACCTCGCCGTACCCCACTGCTGCGGGACGAACAAATTGAAGCCGTTGTTGGATGGATGGCAGCTAACGCATCGACTTCAAAGACTTCCACATCCTCTCAGGGCCAGAGCACTGAAGAGCAACCATCTGTCTCTTCACCACCTGCCAAATTGCCCAGGCAGTCAGAGAGCCCTGTACAGGAGCCATCTCATTCTCTACTTCTGTTCTCTGAATCTGTTGGCTGGGAAAGAGGGGGCCAGCCAAGCAGCATTTAAGAATGTGAAGAAGAGGGAGTATGCAGTGATGCGCAACTGCTTTGTCCCTCTGAATCTGATGAGGTGGGTGGGCCAGTGCCTATTGTAAGCACACCTCAGTACGCATCAGATGATGACGAGACTCAGGTGCCTTTTTCTGGTGCATACTGTGCTGGCGAGACTACCCAGGAGAAGCAGGTGTTTGAAGAGGGGAGTGTAGATGATGAGGTCCTTGACCCATCATGGTGTGAGGAACAGGAAGGTGGTGGGAGCAGCTCTGAGGAAGAGATTCCCCAAACGGCCAAAACAGGAGGGAGAGGGAGGGGGCAGACTTGGTTGCCTGTAGCCTCCACTTCAGCACCCGTTAGGAGCATTCCTCTTCCAAAAGCCAAAACGGGCGCTCCCAAGGCTTGCAGTGCGTGGTCCTTTTTTGACACAGTTGCAGATGACATTTTCTTTGTCAAATGCAAGCTGTGTAATCAGAAAGTCAAAAGAGGGAAAAGTGTCAGCAACCTCAATACCACAAATATGTGGAAACATGTGCGGACCAAGCACGTGGTGGAGTTACAAAGACACACTGAAGAGGTAGGCCAACCTACAGCACCATCTACCACCTCTTCAGCTCGTGTTGTAGCCTCTTCCTCCAGCTCACACACAGCTGGTTCGGCTTCCTCACAGGATCGCCATGGAAGAACCTCTGGCACTGTTGTGCAGAGACCCAGTGACATTCCACCCACAGCACCACGTTCCCGTTGATCCTCACATTCCCAGGCCACTCTACAGCCATCGGTAGCACAGGCATGGGAGAAAAGGCGGCCATACTCGGCAAACCATCCCCGAGCACAGGCACTGAATGCTGGCATTGCAAAATTACTGGCCCTTGAAATGCTCTCATTCAGGCTGGTGGAGACTGACACCTTCCGGAACTTCATGGCATTGGCAGTCCCACAATACACCGTGCCCAGCCGCTTTTATTTCAGCAGGCAAGCCATCCCTTCCCTGCAAAAGCATGTGGAGGGAAAAATTAAACATGCGCTACTAAACGCCGTCAGTAGCAAGGTCCACCTGACCACCAATGCGTGGACCAGTACCCATGGACAGGGACGATACCTTTCCCTCACTGCCCATTGGGTCAATGTTGTGGAGCCGGGTACGTACGTGTTCTTCCAACTCCAAGGATTGCAGGAATCCAGTCTGTACACATTGACTCCTCCTCATACTCCAGTTCCTCAGAATCAGCGCTGCAGGAGCCTGTTACGACCGATATGAGCACAGCCGTGGCCAAACGTCAACAGGCCGTACTGAAATTAATTTCTTTGGGGAATCGAAGTCACACAGCGCAGGAGCTCTGGAATGCCATCAAGCAGGAGAGCGACATGTGGTTTGTGCCAGCGAATCTCCAGCCAGGCTTGGTAGTGTGTGATAATGGCCGAAATCTGGTGGCAGCTCTGGGCCTAGGCAACCTCACTCACATCCCATGTCTGGCACATGTGCTCAACTTGGTCATGCAGAGCTTTCTGAGGGACTATCCGGATCTTGATGCACTGCTGCACAAGGTCCGCATAGAGTGCGCTCACTTGCGGCGTTCCAGCATGGCAAGATCGCGCATTGCAGCTCTGCAGCGCCGATTACGCCTTCCGGAACATCGCATCATATGTGACCTACCTACCAGGTGGAATTCAACGTAACATATGTTGCAGTGGTTGTGTGAGCAGCAGGCAGCAGTAATGGAGTACCAGCTGCATCAGGCGCAAACAAGTCGCACTGTGAGCCGGTCACACTTCAGCACCACTGAGTGGGCCTCTATGAAGGACATCTGCCTCATTTTGCGTGCCTTCGATGATTCCATGCAGATGGCGAGTGCAGATGATGCACTAGTCAGCATGACTGTCCCCCTTATCTGCCTGCTTCTAAAAACACTGCAAGCGCTAAGGGAGGAGGTTTTGGAAGAGGTGGAGGATGAGGAGTCACAAATGCCATCTGTGTTATGAATTGGTCACCGAGGAGGAAAAAAACAAAACAAGCTAAGTCACAGAAAACCAGAGAGGTTGGTAACTATGTAGATTGCAGATCCCTGATCCTAACCACAAAACTAGCAGCAGCCGTGGAGCGTTCCTACGATGAACCTAGACGCTTTGTCACAGCCAGAGGACTAAATAAGCCTAAAGCAAGAAAAGGGGAAAACTAACTGCCCCAGGGCAGACCCCAAAGGAATAGACAGCCCCCACACATGTAATGACAGTGAAACAAGATGAAAACATAAACACAGACAGGAAAATAGGCTGAGCAAACGATGGGGCCCAAACTAACTAGAAAGGGCAGGAAAGGAAAGACACTGTCTGCAATCTGCCAAAAACCCTACAAAAATAATGTCCAACACTTCTGATAACAAAATTAACCCTGAAGTCACTAGACTTCTCCCATTATATCAGCACCCTGAAATATTCTGAGACAGAGCAAAAAGAGGCCAATCTAATAAGGGCCAAAAAGCAAATTGGCAAATACAGATAAATAAGAGTGGAAATTCAGCACAGCCCCAGCCGGGTCTGGCTGACCACACAAAAAACTGAATAGACCAACAAAATCAAGTGTGAACACTAGCAGAAAAACTTAGCTTGAAATGACTGGAACAGAGCTGAAAACCAAGACCTGAATAGCAAGAAGGAATCACCAGCACCAGACTAGGGCGTCGGCTGTCTTAAATCCAGTCTGAGATTCCTGAGGTCCAATCGTCATCCTCATTATCAGGTGGCAGATATCTACTGATTAAATCAGCCTCACTACCTCCTGTTACCACCAGAGGGAGCCTGGAAGGAGAACACACAACTGGTAGACCAGAAAATGAACTCACAACACATCTGCTTCTGGACAGTCTGCGCTACGTGGTTCCTCACAAAGGCCTAGGCAGGGGACACTTTGGAGGAGGATGAGGAGTCAATGGAGGAGGAAGACATCTCTCCAGAGGAGGGAGGTACACAATGCTCTAGTCAGTATGTACAGTGAGAGTGGGGTGATGCAGAGCAGGCAGAGATGACGCCTCAAGCAGGGGACAGCATTTCTTGGGCAGTTGGGAGTCTGCAGCACATGGTTGATTTCATGCTGCAGTGCCAGAGAAACGACCGCCGCATCGCCCACATTCTCAACACTGCTGATTATTGGGTGTACACCCTCCTAGATCCTCGCTACCGGGACAACTTACAAAGCCTCATAACACCTTTGAACCGGGAGCGTAAAATGCGGGAGTACCAAGACACACTGGTGCATTCCATCATGTTCTCCATTCCACCGGAGAGCAGTGCTGCTAGTGCTTTACAAAGCAGCTCTGTGCGTCGAGGCAGTGGAGGAAGCTCTGCACAAAGAGGGAGCAGAAGCAGCGCCTCAGCACAAGGCAAGACCAGTATGGCCCAAATGTAGCAAAGTTTTGTGTGCCCGCCACAAATGTCTACACCATCACAGACGGCTCCAGTCAGCAGGAGGCAACGTTTCCGTCAGATAGTGACAGACTACATGTCTTGCCCTGCCAGTGTACTCCCAGACGGCTCTTCCCCCTTCAAGTTTTGGGTCTCTAAGCTGGATACATAGCCAGAGCTTAGCCAGTATGCATTGGAAATGCTGGCTTGCCCTGCTGCCAGTGTATTATCGGAACGCGTCTTTAGTGCCGCAGGTGGTGTACTAACAGACCGTCGCACGTGACTATCCTCCGATAATGTTGACCGGCTTACTTTTCTGAAAATGAACAAGGCCTGGATCTCACCAGAATTTGCAAGTCCTCTTCCAGAATAAATAATTGGTTGGCAACAGTATCCAGGTCTCTTGTTGTGTTCATGTTTCTACCACCTGAACTGTAATCCCTGGGCTATAACACAGCCAGTTGTTGCTCAGAAGTGCCGATTGCACAAAGAAAAACACTAGCTCCTGTGTAAATGGGGTTCAGTAACGTCAGCTGCTCCCCTGCTGTGTGGACAGCAATGTCTACTGCTGCCTCCACATTCACACTACTACTGATTTCAAACTTGCTCCAACTAGGCCTCTGGCTCCACTCTGTCTCTAGTATTTCCCCTGGCCTCCAACACCGCCAGTTGCTGCTCAGAAGTGGCATCTGCACAATAAACACTTGTTCCTGTGTTACTGGGGTTCAGTAACGTCAGCTGATCCCCTGATGTGTGTCCGGCAATGTCTCCTGCTCTGTTCACATTCCCACTACTAGGGAATGTGGACAGAGCAGGAGACATTGCCGGACACACATCAGGGGATCAGCTGACGTTACTGAACCCCAGTAACACAGGAACAAGTGTTGATTGTGCAGACGCCACTTCTGAGCAGCAACTGGCGGTGTTGGAGGCCAGGGGAAATACTAGAGACAGGGTGGAGCCAGAGGCCTATTTGGAGCACGTTTAAAATCAGTAGTAGTCTACAACAGATATTAAACTTGATGAAATTAGTCCTCAGCCTACTCCATGATTGACCCTGGGCTCCAACATCGCCAGTTGTTGCTCGGAAGTGCCGTCCGCACTGAAAAAAACACTAGCTCCTGTGTTAGTAGGGTTCAGTAATGCCAGCTGCTTCCCTGCTGTGTGGACGGCAAAGTCTCCTGCTGCCTCCACATTAAAAGTAGATCATATTTTCAACTTGCTCCAAGTAGGCCTCAGCCTGCTCCATGATTGATCCTGGGCTCCAACATCGCCAGTTGTTGCTCGGAAGTGCTGTCTGCACAGAAAAAAACACTAGCTCCTGTGTTAGTGGGGTTCAGTAATGCCAGCTGATCCCCTGCTGTGTGGACGGCAATATCTCCTGCTGCTTCCACATTCAAAGTAGATCATATTTTCAACTTGCTCCAAGTAGGCCTGAACCTGCTCCATGATTGATCCTGGGCTCCAACATCGCCAGTTGTTGCTCGGAAGTGCCGTCTGCACAGAAAAATACACTATCTCCTGTGTTAGTGGGGTTCAGTAATGCCAGCTGCTCCCCTGCTGTGTGGACGGCAAAGTCTCCTGCTGCCTCCACAGTCAAAGTAGATCATATTTTCAACTTGCTCCAAGTAGGCCTCAGCCTTCTCCATGATTGATACTGGGCTCCAGCATCGCCAGTTGTCGCTCGGAAGTGCCGTCTGCACGGAAAAAAACACTAGCTCCTGTGTTAGTGGGGTTCAGTAATGCCAGCTGATCCCCTGCTGTGTGGACAGCAATATCTCCTGCTGCCTCCACATTCAAAGTAAATCATATTTTCAACTTGCTCCAAGTAAGCCTCAGCCTGCTCCATGATTGATCCTGGGCTCCAACATCACCAGTTGTGGCTTGGAAGTACCGTACGCACAGAAAAAAACACTAGCTCCTGTGTTAGTGGGGTTCAGTAACGCCAGCTGCTCCCCTGCTGTGTGTTCAGCAAAGTCTCCTGCTGCCTCCACATTCAAACTACCTCAGATTACACCATGATTGATCCTGGGCTTCAACACAGCCAGTTGTTGCTCTGAAGTGCCATCCGCACAGAAAACAACACTAGCTCCTGTGTTAGTGGGGTTCAGTAATGCCAGATGCTCCCCTGCTGTGTGTTCAGCAAAGTCTACTGCTGCCTCCACACTCAAACTACCTCAGATTACACCATGATTGATCCTGGGCTTCAACGCAGCCAGTTGTTGCTCAGAAGTGCCATCCGCACAGAAAACAACACTAGCTCCTGTGTTAGTGGGGTTCAGTAACGCCAGCTGCTCCCCTGCTGTGTGTTCAGCAAAGTCTCCTGCTGCCTCCACATTCAAACTACCTCAGATTACACCATGATTGATCCTGGGCTTCAACACAGACAGTTCAAACAACATCCGATTTTACACTTGCTGCAAGTAGGCCTCAGCCTGCTCCATGATTGATCCTGGGCTTCAACACAGCCAGTTGTTGCTCAGAAGTGCCGTCCGCACAGAGAAAAACACATGCTCCAGTGTTAGTGGGGTTCAGTAATGCCAGCTGCTCCCCTGCTGTGTGTCCGGCAATGTCTACTGCTGCCTCCACATTCACACTACTACTGATTAGAGTTGAGCGACTTTTGTTTTTTTAGGGTCGAGTTTCGTTTCGTGAAACCCGACTTTTCCAAAAGTCGGGTCGAGCAAGATCGGCCGATTATAGGGAAAAGTCGGGGTCGTCCCGAAACACGAAACCCAATGTAAGTCAATGGGGAATAAAAGTCGGCAGTGAGAGGAGGACAGGAAACACACCTACAGTGCCCATTTGAATGCCAAAAGCATCAATTCTTCTTACTTAAGCTTGTCAACCTTAATTAACTTCATAATACAAGTTACGCACTGAAAAATGGGGGTTATTTGGCTAAAGTTGTGGGGGGGTAGGGCTGGCTCCAGGTTTTCATGTGCCCTGGGCGAAAGAGCGCCCCTTTAACACATACCACAACTCATCATGCTCCGATACGGCAGAGAAATAGCGGTATAGTACAATGAAAAATACTTCACTTTTTACATCTCATGACGAGGCCCATCTATTTCTCCATACAGAATCATTGGTCCCATATAATGTTTGAAACAGTATATGATGAGCTCCACATAATGCTACAGTATATGTTGGTCCCCATGGATGAAGCTCCACTGTCTTATGGGCCCAAATAATGCTCCAAACATAATGGGCCCCATTTCTAATGCTCTAGTGTATAATGGGCCCTGTAAATGCTGCTCCAGTGTCTGATGTCCACCTTTGGAATGTTCCAGTGTATGGTGGGCCCCATCTATCATTCTCCAGAGTATAGTGCTCCCCAAAAATTGCTGTCCCAACATTGAAAACAATCAAATAAGTCTCCTCGCTAGGGAATCCCTGTACTAGTCTGGACTCCTCGTCGTCCCCATCTTCCATCTCACTGCACAGTATTTCAACCTTGCAAGTGCTGTGATCCTGAGCAAGCAGGGGGGGCCCACTCGTTGGCGACGGCACTGGCACAGGGCCCCTGATAGTACGGTGGTGTGTCTGATGGCGGGTGGGCCGAACCTGCACTTTCATCTGCAGCTTCCTCTTTGTCACCGTGTAAGATGGAATTGTATATGGGAAGGGTAACCTGAATTTCAGCAGGGTCAGATTCAGGCCGTGTAGCGTGCGAGGGGAATGTAGTGGTCTGGGTCAATGTACCAGCAGATTCATCGAGCAGTGGCTGGGCATCAGTGCACTTGTGTCGCCCCCAGGAGTACGGTCGCCACAGTGGCATTACCTTCCTCCTAGGGAGTGTGATGTCATGCTTGGGAGCAACGAAGGATCTCTCTAGCAGGTTAACTGATTGGGCGGCTTTATTCCCACGAGTCATGACCCTCCAAACAGCGTTCATGAAGGCAAAGTGTTTGTTTTACGTGGGCAGTATGGTTGCAAAGCTCAACCTTAAAGGAATGTCCAGAAGGGCACCACCAGGAGTGGAGCCTACGGTTAAATTCGACTCCACCTGGGAAACCTCAACCATGCCAGCTACAAAAAAGATGCACACATTGCAAGCTTAATTCCGTTAACGAACGAGACTCCGTCATGCCCCGCGGTCCGAGTCCGGCTAACTAGAGGGACATGTGAGGCTCTGGCACATGAGATTGGCCAATAACTGGTGTGTCATGCCCTTACATGTCCGTAGCTGTATGTGCGCTACACTGAAAAGGCCAGCGTTTGTCGCTTACAGGTGCAGATAACCCGCTGAACAACGTTAGTGATGGGGATCACTGATTACAGTTATTACCCGCGAACAATGATTTCCCAGTAAGTGCAGGTCAACCGCAGTTCCGGAATAAGGCCTAACCGTCATTCCTGAAAAAATGAAAAACTTACGTGTGCAAACCACAGGTGCTGTAGCTTGCTTAACAGCTCGCCAGCCGTTCTCACGCCCAGTATGGATTACACGTGATTGCACAAAGGTGAGAAAGGGTACCGTATCCCCGGATAACATGTATGGATAGCGTACACATTCAAAATATATGTCAATACATCAGGAGGCAGGCTCAGACGGTGTTAGGCCCAGTATGGCTTGCACGTGATTGCACAAAGGTGAGAAAGGGTACCGTATCCCCGGATAACATGTATGGATAGCGTACACATACAAAATATATGTCTATACATCAGGAGGCAGGCTCAGACGGTGTTAGGCCCAGTATGGCTTGCACGTGATTGCACAAAGGTGAGAAAGGGTACCGTATCCCCGGATAACATGTATGGATAGCGTACACATTCAAAATATATGTCTATACATCAGGAGGCAGGCTCAGATGGTGTTAGGCCCAGTATGGCTTGCACGTGATTGCACAAAGTTGAGAAAGGGTACCGTATCCCCGGATAACATGTATGGATAGCATACACATTCAAAATATATGTCTATACATCAGGAGGCAGGCTCAGACGGTGTTAGGCCCAGTATGGATTGCACAAAGGTGAGAAAGGGTACCGTATCCCCGGATAACATGTATGGATAGCGTACACATTCAAAATATATGTCTATACATCAGGAGGCAGGCTCAGACTGTGTCAGGCACAGTATGGATTTGACGGCCCAGACTACACAGTGGGGTAGCAGAGAGAGGTAAAGATTGCAAATGCTGGGGCCCTGCCCAAGCAAGGGGGGCCCACTTGTGGGCATCGGTACTGGCACTGGGCCCCTCATAGTACGGCGGTGTGTCTGACGGTGGGTGTGCACCACCACCGTCAGAGACACTTGATTGCACTATGAGGGACCCTGTGCCAGTGCCCGCGCCCAAGAGTCGGCCTACCCACCTGTCCAGGGCAACGGCACTCGCACGGTGTCATGCGCTAGGTGGTGACCCCGGCCATGGGGGGGGGAGGCAGCACAGTTAGGGAGTTTTAGAAAGTGGCATATGTTGATGTTGGACATTCAGCTGATGCAAAAGGCGAAATAGATAAATCACAATGTCCACCCTGAAAAAATAAATGAACCAGGGCTGAGGACCAATTGGTATTAAAAGATGTATTTTTATTAACAAATAATTAAAAATGTTCAAATAGAGAGATGTACATATCAATGAAGGGACATTATAAACCCATAGGTTTTTCACATCTATCCACCACCCAAATGATAAACCATTATCAAAATAGTAATAAGTAAAAATTGCTGCACATCACTTATCCTATAAAAACATCCACATAAATGCGAATACTTTATAATGTGTAATAATAAATATCAATGAATCAACTAATAAGATAAGGGCTCTCAAAAATATCACTACTGCGACATGCCAAAAAACGCCAGTAATCTGGACTATGCCAATTCCCATAAATGTGTGTCAGCAGGGCATATATAATTACCATCTGTATGGCAGTATCTTCCTTTATTCGCGGTGTATCAAACCGCTCTCACTATATGAAAAGCGATTACCACCCTCTTTTGCGGTGTGGAACACCGCTTAGAAAAACGGGCCTGAATCAGCCTAATATGCATGGTGATCAGCATGGGATATAAACCTATAAACCGGCATTGTTGCAGCAATCATATAACAATGAAAAGAATAATGATATGGAGCAAGGCAGTCATTACCAGTGATCGACAAGGAATCTCCTCGGGTGTCCCTCTGCCCTGACGCGCGTTTCGCTTTTGCTTCAACCTCAGTTGTGAGGTGCACCTTTCCACTCACTGACTGCTTGAGTGCATGGACAATGCGGTCTTTTACATGATGTTGGAGGGCTGGGATGGCTTTGCGAGAGAAGAAGTGGCGACTGGGTAGATCATAGCGTGGTACTGCATAAGCATGAGTTCGCGGAAAGCTGCGCTTTCCACCAACCGATAGGGCATCATCTCAAACGAGATTAGTTTGGCAATGTGGGCGTTCAAACCCAGTGTACGCGGATGAGAGACTGAGTACTTTCTTGACCTACTCATAGTGTCTGGGAGGGTGAGCTGGACTTGAGAGCTGCATATGGTGGAAGTAGCGGTGGACAGGGCGGACTGAGAGAGGGTTGATGATGGTGATGGAGTTGGTGTTCTTTCTGATGGCCTAGATTCAGTATTTCGTTGATATAACAGTGGGATTCCTTGACTGCTGTGGCCTTGCAACGACACCTCAACATTTGCTGCTGTGCTAACCGGTGGGCTTACAGTGGGGGAAACAATGTAGCGTTGCTGACTACCTTCTTTGTGATCAGTTGCACATGTGGCACTTGAGGTTTGGTGTTGTGTCCACGCTTGCAAGTGCATGCTGGTTAAATGTCTAAGCATGCAACTGGTATTCAAATTTTTCAGATTTTTCCTTCGGCTAAAGGTCTTTGCGCACTTCTTACAGATAACCTTGGCCTGATCATGAGGATTTTGTTCAAAAAAGTGCCACACTGCACTCTTCCTACTTTGGCAGACATTTTGCGGCCTAGCACGCTGTGATCTTTTGACCCTCTGGACAAGCTGTCCAGCAACTCTTTTGATTTTTGGAACCTGTCTTTGGAGTGCTCCGGGCCTGCCAGATAACAGCTGTTGTGATGTCGATGTCTGCTGTGGATGCTCCTCATCTGAGCTATTGGAAGCAGCACCCTCTTCCCCCAATGGATGCCAATCTGGGTCAACAACTGGGTCATCCATCACCTCCTCTTCAATGTCATGTGCACCTTCCTCTGTGTCACCGTGTATGGTGGTATAGTGTGCGGGAAGGGGCACCTGAGTCTCATCAGGGTCAGAATCTGGCTCTGTACACTGCGAGGACAATGTAGTGCTCTGAGTGAATGTACCAGCAGAATCATCCATCAGCGGCTGTGCATCAGTGCACTCCATGTCAGATTCATCTTGGCCTGGGTAATTCACCATTTGACTTGATAATCCAGGCATGGTATGTGAAAACAGCTCCATGGAGTAATCAGTAGTATGGCCTGCGTCATCCTTCAATCTTGGTTGGGGTGAAGGACACAAGGAAAGGTGTGGTTCATGAACATGAGCCTCCAATGACGACTCAGTGCTTTTACTTTTTACAACTTCAGAAGAGGAGGCGATAGAGCTGGAGGCTGAGTCAGCAATGTAAGACAAAACTTTTTCCTGATGCTCTGGCTTTAAAAGCGGTTTGCCAACTCCTAGAAAACTAAGCCTTCGAAGCCTTATGGAGCCAGACGATGATGCAGGCTCAACACCTCCTGCATTCGGTCCTATTTTGCTCTTGCCACTACCATCAGATCCACCACCAACACCATCATTACCAGCTGCCAACCCCGCCCAATTCCACGGCCTCTTCCACCAGCCTTCCTCATTTTTTGTAGAAATGTAGACAAAATCCAACAAACTATATAGTAATGTAAAACAAGGTACAAGGTGTCTATAGGACAGGGGAGATTTTGAATTCCTGCACACACTTGTGGACACTGGACACTTATGGATTGTGTGAGGCATACTGAATATCACAGCGCTATGTCACAGGCTCGATGGCACAGGTGTGAAAAAAGTGACTACAGGATAAGGGAGATTTTGAATTTCTGCACACACTAGTGGACACTGGACACTTTTGGATTGTGTGAGGCCCACTGAATATCAGAGCGCTATGTCACAGGCTCGATGGCACAGGTGTGAAAAAAGTGACTACAGGATAAGGGAGATTTTGAATTTCTGCACACACTAGTGGACACTGGACACTTTTGGATTGTGTGAGGCCCACTGAATATCACAGCGCTATGTCACAGGCTCGATGGCACAGGTGTGAAAAAAGTGACTACAGGATAAGGGAGATTTTGAATTTCTGCACACACTAGTGGACACTGGACACTTTTGGATTGTGTGAGGCCCACTGAATATCAGAGCGCTATGTCACAGGCTTGATGGCACAGGTGTGAAAAAAGTGACTACAGGATAAGGGAGATTTTGAATTTCTGCACACACTAGTGGACACTGGACACTTTTGGATTGTGTGAGGCCCACTGAATATCAGAGCGCTATGTCACAGGCTCGATGGCACAGGTGTGAAAAAAGTGACTACAGGATCACAGAGATTTTGAATTTCTGCGCACACTTGTGGACACTGGACACTTATGGATTGTGTGAGGCCCACTGAATATCACAGCACTATGTCACAGGCTCGATGGCACAGGTGTGAGAAAAGTGACTACAGGATAAGGGAGATTTTGAATTTCTGCACACACTAGTGGACACTGGACACTTTTGGATTGTGTGAGGCCCACTGAATATCAGAGCGCTATGTCACAGGCAGAAATTGGCTAGTGTATCACAAACTACAAGGTGTATGTAGAATTGGGCAGAATAGGAATCTCCCTAGAGTGTAGGTCTGTAAGAACGGAACAAGTCCTCCACTTATCCTTCCACAGTGACACACAGATAGCTTCACTGTGGCCGTGATAACAGTCGTTACACGGTACTGAGAGGAGCGTGCACGTACACGGCTGTCCGGTGTACGTAAAATTGTCAAGCTCCGTGTTTTATAAGTATACGGACTGACACGCTGTCTCTCTATAGTTTTGAATGTGATCAAACAGCAAATATATTTAACTGTTTGAAAGCTAGACAAAACTAGTAGGTGCTGGTCTGTAAGAACGGAACATGTCCTCGACTTATTCTCACAGAGTGACACACAGATAGCTTCACTGTGGCTGTGATAACAGCCATTACACGGTACTGTGTGAGGAGCGTACACCGCTGTATGGTGTGAAAAAATGCACGCTCAGTACCTCAGCAGGACAAAAAAAAAAATTGGGATTGCTTTTAAAAAATCAGTTTGCAGAGCAGTGGGTAAACAGCAATGCAGCTGTCAGGAAGCCTTAGAAGGCAGCCTAACAACCAACACCGCTGATCCACCACAATATAGCCTCCCCTTGCACTGCACACACAGTGACTGGTGTGTTGTACAGGCAAAATCGCTAGCAGCAGAAGCAGTTTTTTTTTCTTCTTCCCTGCCTAATGCTCTCCCTACAGAATCAGCAGCAGCAACCTCTCCCTATGCTAAGATCGGCAGAAGTAAGATTGCGGTCGGCGTGCACGCCCTTTTATAACCCCTGTGACGCCCACCAAAGCAAGCCAATCACTTGCATGCCCTTCTGAAAGATGGTGGTGACCCCTGCCTATGTCATCACATTGCCCACAGTGTCCGTGGATCCTGATTGGCTGAAAAAGAGCGCAAAACAAACTTTTGAAACGCGACTTTGGCGCGTAAGTCGCCGACCTCGTGGCCGACCTCATCCTAGGGTCGGGTTTCGTTTCATGAAACCCGACTTTGCCAAAAGTTGGCGACTTTTGAAATTTTTTTTCGACCCGTTTCGCTCAACTCTACTACTGATTTTTAACCATGCTCCAATTAGGGTAGTAATAGTGGGAATGTGAACAGAGCAGGAGACATTGCCGGACACACATCAGGGGATCAACTGACGTTACTGAGCCCCAGTAACACAGGAACAAGTGTTGATTGTGCAGACGGCACTTCTGAGCAGCAACTGCCGGTGTTGGAGGACAGGGTAAATGCTAGAGACAGAGGAGCCAGAGGCCTAATTGGAGCACGGTTAAAATCAGTAGTAGTCTACAACAGATATAAAACTTGATGAAATTAGGCCTCAGCCTACACCCAGATTGACCCTGGGATCCAACATCGCCAGTTGCTGCTCAGAAGTGTCTTCGGCACGGGTACTCCCTCCTGCCCACCTGGTTCCAGCACGCCAGCTGTTTCCGGGAAGTGTCAACGTCACTTTGCCACCAATACGTTGTCCTGTCGTGTTGCGGTCGGGTTAGCCGAGTCTATGGTGCCTGCAGTTTATGTGCTTCCTATGTGGGTTGCGGGTTCTGGTAATAAAGGCTGATTCCGTAGTGCCAATGGGACAAGCACCCCCTGTAATGACTGTGGGTTTCGGTAACTGCTGCCAGCTCGCAGCCTTGCAACTTTGTTTTACATGGGTCTCTTCTGCTACCCATCCGAGTTCCAGCACCGTCAGCTGGTTCTCGGCAGTTCCTTTGGCTGAGGTGCCTCCTTCTCGGTATCTGAGTTCCAGCAATGTCTGCTGGTCCTTGGTAGTGCTTTCTAGCACAGGTACCTCCTGCTTAGTAACCAGGTTCCAGCACCGTCAGCTGGTTCACGGTTGTGCCATTGGCTCTTGTTCCTTCTGCTGCCCCTCCAGGTTCCAGCACCGTCAGCTGGTCCTCGCTACTTCCATTGGCTCTCGCAGCTTCTGCTACTGATCCCGGTTCCAGCACCATCAGCTGGTTCTCGGCAGTGCCTTTTTACTGAGGTGCCTCCTCGGTATCCGAGTTCCAGCAATTTCTACTGGTCCTTGGTAGTGCTTTCTAGCACAGGTACCTCCTGCTTAGTAACTAGGTTCCAGCACCGTCAGCTGGTTCACGGTTGTGCCATTGGCTCTTGTTCCTTCTGCTGCCCCTCCGGGTTCCAGCACCGTCAGCTGGTTCTCAGCAGTGTCTTTGGCATGGGTACTCCCTCCTGCACAGCCTGGTTCCAGCACGCCAGCTGTTTCCGGGAAGTGTCAGCGTCACTTTGCCACCAATATGTTGTCCTGTCGTGTTGCGGTCGGGTTAGCCGAGTCTATGGTGCCTGCAGTTTAGGTGCTTCCTATGTGGGCTGTGGGTTCTGGTAATAAAGGCTGTTTCCGTAGTGCCAATGGGACAAACTCCCCATTGGCTCTTGTTCCTTCTGCTGCCCCTCCGGGTTCCAGCACCATCAGCTGGTTCTCGGCAGTTCCTCAGCCTTCTTGTACCTTCTGCTACATTTCCAAGTTCAAGCTTTTGGAAATGGTTTTTGGTTATCACTCTGGATCTCCCTGACAACGACCCTGAAGACCACCCCAAAGAAGACGACGACCACGAAAACGATGACCCTGAAGACGACGCCCCGGAAGACCACCCCGAAGAAGACCAAAAAGCTGACCCTGAAGAAGATGACCAAGAGGACAAAGAACATGAAGACAACCACCAAGATACAGAACAACAAGAGACAGAACACCAAGAAGCAGAAGACCAAGAAGCTGCAGAACAAAAAGCAGAAGAACATTAAGCATAAGACTAAAAATCAGAGCACAAGATATTATCTAAATTATAAGCAGAAGAAGACTAAGCAGTGTATGGGGGTGAGTCCATTCCTCCTCGTGGTGCCCCTGGAAAATGAACGCGGGCAAATCCTGTTGTAAATCTTTTGTGACAGGCAGAACGTAAGGTGTAATTTTCAAACTTTTATAGATATCAACTACAGGAATGCCTGTCACAAATAAGAATATGATGAAGAAGAAGAACAGGAAGAAGATGAAGAAGTAGAATATGAAGAAGAATAATAGTTGAATAAGAAGAATATGAAGAAAGTAAAAAAAAAGAATAATAGGAAGAAGGTGAAGAAGAAGATGAATAAGGTTAAGAAGAAGTTGATGAAAAAGATTCTGCTGCTGCAAAGGATCATGAAGGAGAAAGTGTGGGAGAAGTAAAAAAGAAGGTGAAGAGCATGGAAGTAGTGAAACATACATATCTGACAAAATATAAAAAAGGTTAACATAGTCAATATCTTTGTAACTCCGAACGTCTTTAAAAAAAAAAAATATTCCTGGTATTCCGTTTGATTGGGCTAAACCTCTATGCCTTTAATGTCTCCTCCACCTTCCCCCAATACATTCTACATTATTCTTAGTTGTTTTTCTTCATGTAGAATAACCTACAAGGAAAGAAAGGGTCCGGTATCGGAATCGACGATACCCGATACTTTTTGGGTATCGGTCCGATCCAATCCGATCCGATATTTCACGATATCGGATGGTATCGCTCAACACTACTCACAACTCCTCTGTCATCATAACCAGATTCCTCACCAGAAACCAGAGGCAGACCAGAAAATGAGTTCACAACAGTAGATGCTGCTAATGGGTTACAATTCTATGAGAAATAAGTCACTCAATATCATTATGTACATTTTTACCCTATCTACATTCCTAATAGTTTCTTAATCAATACTGAGCTTTCTATGTAAAGCATGATTCTTAGGAGATATTGGGATAATTGGACTACTAAAGTTTTATTTTGGCAGTTGTAGCTATTTGCACTTTGTGTCCCCTTAAGACTCATTAAAAGTTTACTGGTGAATTAACACAACGCACAAAACACCTGAAGTAATATGTAAATTACCTTTTTTACAGAAAATAATGCCAAATGTTATGTTAAGTTGATAAAAAAATATGCTCCTCAATATTGAAATTGCAACGCCAAGATAGAAAAGACGTGGCATTTCACAAGCTTAATAAGCATGTTAAAGAGGAACTGTACTTTCAGCAGACACTGCATAAATCAACAGTACAGGCAATTATAGTAAACTTTGTAGTATATCTTTCAGCTTCCTTCCCCACTTCTCAGACATTTATTTCACTCCCTACTGCCTCAAGAAAAGAGATGAGCGAATGTGTTCGAAAAACGATCACCAATAGAGTTGAGCGATACCGTCCGATACTTCAAAGTATCGTATCGGATGGTATCGGCCGATCTTTAAAAAAAGTATCGGTATCGCCGATTCCGATACCGGAAGTCCCATTCAAGTCTATGGGACTTCCGGTATCGGAATAAGAAAAACCCTTTCCTGCCCTTGTACAGCCTCTCTGGGGTCTGTACGGGCCTTTCGGGGGGCTGTGCCGGCCTGCCAGGGGGTCTGTGCAGGCTCCGGTGGTCTGTGCCGGCCTGCCGGGGGGCTGTGCCGGCCTGCCGGGGGGCTGTGCAGGCTCCGGGGGGCTGTGCCGGCCTGCCGGGGGGCTGTGCCGGCCTGCCGGGGGGCTGTGCCGGCCTGCCGGTGGTCTGTGCAGGCTCCGGGGGTCTGTGCAGGCATCGTCCGATGGGACTACAAGTCCCATCGGGCGATGCCTGCTACCATGACAGTGATTGACACATTAGCCAATGATGGGACAGTAGTAGTCCCATCATCCGGCTAATGTGTTAAATGTAAAAAAAAAAAAAAAAATTACATGCTACATACATACAACATGCATACTACATACATGCTACATTCATACTACATACTACATACATGCTACATTCATACTATATGCAACATACATACTACATGTATACTACATGCATGCTACATACATACTGCATGCTACATACATACCACATATATACTACATACATACTACATGCATGCTACATGCTACATACATAACACATATATACTACATGCATGCTACATACATACTACATGCTACATACTACATATATACTACATGCATGCTACATACATACTACATGCTACATACTACATATATACTACATGCATGCTACATACATACTACATGCTACATACATACTACATATATACTACATGCATGCTACATACATACTACATGCTACATACATACTACATATATACTACATACATACTACATACATACTACATGCATGCTACATGCATGCTACATACATACCACATACATAACACATATATACTACATGCATGCTACATACATACTACATGCTACATACATACCATATACATACTACATGCATGCTACATACATACTACATGCTACATACATACTACATATATACTACATGCATGCTACATACTACATGCTACATACATACTACATATATACTACATGCATGCTACATACATACTACATACATACTACATGCTACATACATACCACATATATACTACATACATACAATACATTCATACAATACATACATAGACATACAGTACATATAACATAGAGTAACATACTTACCAATACTTGTCACATTGTTCCCCGAAGCCATTGTCTTTTCCGGAATAAATATTAACATAACAAACCACAAAAATACTCACCCACGATCCGAAGCAGTCCACGAGTGTGTCCCACGACGATCTTGGGTAGAGAACTGCAGCATCAGCTGTTGCTGCCATTCTCTATGGGCTGCAGGAATCCAATGACGGAAGGTAGGTATCCTTCCGCACTGTATTCCTCCGCCACTTAAAAAAAAAAAAGTCCCTAGTCTCACTTTATGCCATTGCTGTGTGGGAATTTCCCACGCAGCAATGGCATAAAGTGAGACTAGGGACTTTTTTTTTTTTAAGTGGCGGAGGAATACAGTGCGGAAGGATACCTACCTTCCGTCATTGGATTCCTGCAGCCCGTAGAGAACGGCAGCATCATCTGATGCTGCCGTTCTCTACCCAAGATCGTCGTGGGACACACTCGTGGACTGCTTCGGATCGTGGGTGAGTATTTTTGTGGTTTGTTATGTTAATATTTATTCCGGAAAAGACAATGGCTTCGGGGAACAATGTGACAAGTATTGGTAAGTATGTTACTCTATGTTATATGTACTGTATGTCTATGTATGTATTGTATGAATGTATTGTATGTATGTAGTATATATGTGGTATGTATGTAGCATGTAGTATGTATGTAGTATGTATGTAGCATGCATGTAGCATGTAGTATGTATGTAGCATGCATGTAGTATATATGTAGTATGTATGTAGCATGCATGTAGTATATATGTAGTATGTATGTAGCATGTATGTAGTATGTATGTGGTATGTATGTAGCATGTAGTATGTATGTAGCATGCATGTAGTATATATGTAGTATGTATGTAGCATGTAGTATGTATGTAGTATGTATGTAGTATGTATGTGGTATGTATGTGGCATGTAGTATGTATGTAGCATGCATGTAGTATGTATGTAGCATGCATGTAGTATGTATGTAGTATGTATGTAGTATGTAGCATGTATGTAGTATGTATGTGGTATGTATGTAGCATGTAGTATGTATGTAGCATGCATGTAGTATATATGTAGTATGTAGTATGTATGTAGTATGTATGTGGTATGTATGTGGTATGTATGTAGCATGTAGTATGTAGCATGCATGTAGCATGCATGTAGTATGTATGTAGCATGCATGTAGTATGTATGTAGCATGCATGTAGTATGTATGTAGTATGTATGTAGTATGTATGTAGCATGCAGTATGTATGTAGCATGTATGTAGTATGTATGTAGTATGTATGTAGCATGCAGTATGTAGCATGTATGTAGTATGTATGTAGTATATATGTAGTATGTATGTAGCATGTAGTATGTATGTAGCATGCATGTAGTATGTATGTAGCATGTAGTATGTATGTAGCATGCATGTAGTATGTATGTAGCATGTATGTAGTATGTATGTAGTATATATGTAGTATGTATGTAGCATGTAGTATGTAGCATGCATGTAGTATGTATGTAGTATATATGTAGTATGTATGTAGCATGTAGTATGTATGTAGCATGCATGTAGTATGTATGTAGTATTTTTTTTTTTTTTTTTAACATTTAACACATTAGCCGGATGATGGGACTACTACTGTCCCATCATTGGCTAATGTGTCAATCACTGTCATGGTAGCAGGCATCGCCCGATGGGACTTGTAGTCCCATCGGACGATGCTTGCACAGACCCCCGGACATCAGCACAGCCCCCCGGCAGGCCGGCACAGCCCCCCGGCAGGCCGGTACAGACCCCCACAGGGTGCACAGACCACCGGCAGGCCGGCACAGCCCCCCGGCAGGCCGGTGCAGACCCCCACAGGGTGCACAGACCACCGGCAGGCCGGCACAGTCCCCCGGCAGGCCGGTACAGACCCCCACAGGGTGCACAGACCACCGGCAGGCCGGCACAGCCCCCCGGCAGGCCGGTACAGACCCCGGGCAGTCCACACAGCCCCCCGGCAGGCCGGCACAGCCCCCCGGCAGGCCGGCAGAGACCCCCGGAAGGCACGAAATGACGGCGCATCATGATGCGCACACACCGCGCATCATGATGACGTCAGTCTGTCAATCAACTTTGAACTTCCGATTCCGATGCCGAATTCCGATATTGAAAAAATATCGGAAGTCGGTATCGGAATTCCGATACAGCAAGTATCGGCCGATACCCGATACTTGCGGTATCGGAATGCTCAACACTAATCACCAAACATATAAATTCTACACGAATATGGCACATTTGGATTTGTGATCAGAAACAAGAGCAAAATAATAATCATGTCTGGGAAATGAGACAAGCCCATTGGGTGTGGCTTGTGTCAAGGAAATTTTCCGAACACATGCGCGGAAAAAACGCAATTGCATGCCAAAAAAAAGCATGCAAACGCAGCGTTTTTTTGCCATCATGCGTAAGCTGGTGCGGATAAAAATAACGTTGCGTAAACATGCGCTTGTACGCGTTTTGACTTGCATTTGCGCATACAGATGATATGCTGCGCACACAAATGCTAATGTGAACCTAGCCTAATGTCGCACATTTTCAGCACCATATCGTTGGTGTTTCGAATATAAGACAAACGAGTCCGGAAGCTCATCTACATTTTTGCTTATTCCTTCTGTCAAGGAATTTTTGCTTGAGACAATCAGAGATCCTCCAATAAAATGATCATGCCCGTATCACCAATATTAATAATATATAAGTAATATCAATGAAAACAAAAATTTAGTGTAGCAAGACATAGTCTTAAAAACAATCAAACTAAGGCTGGAGACACACTAGCGATTTTAAAATTGGTCTGATTTTTTTCCTGCAAAGTCTGACGATTGTAATGCAAGTGTTATGCATTTTTCATGAAAGTATAATCAGATTTTTAACACCTAGCATCCAATTTACATCCGATTGCAATGCAATATTAACATGAGTTTTTACATAGAGCAATTCTCTATGTAATTTACACATAGTTTTCCAAGGAAATATTCTTTATAATTAATAAATGATTATTTTTCAGAAAATAAAGGAGTGGGCTCCTGCGTAATGTTCCAAACCAGCAGAAGGACAGCCGACGGCTGGGGGATGATGTTTATAGCCTGGGAAGGGGGTAATAACCCTGGAGGTTCCCATGGAGGACCCCGCAAAAATGACATAGAGTCCCCCTATAATTAATAACCAGCAAAGGCTAGGCAGACAGCTGCGGGCTGATATCAATAGCTTAGGAAGGGACTATGGATATTGCCCACCTAGGCTAAAAACATCAGCTCTATTTTTAATTGAATTGCATTCGTACGATTTCTTCGTAAGATGAATAGTTAAAAATGTTTATGTGAGTAATCAAGTCCTGAAATTAATTGCCAGATGACCTGACATTTTTCAAGAACTTTTGTGGGGGTCCACATTTTGGAGTATACAGATGTGGGCACGTGGATGAGAATTTGTCTGAATAATATTTTATCAAGTCCTGGAATTAAGTGTGAAATGGGATAAAATGTGATTTACCGATATTCTCTTCCTTACTTGTTTCATAAAAATTACTCTACTGGTGCCCACACTAAGCAGAAAATATAAATTATTTGAAAAATAACTAATAATTTTAAGATGTGTGGTACGTCTCCAAACAGTGGGAGATACAAAGGCCTAGTTGGGAGGGGCACATGGACAATAGTACCT
This sequence comes from Dendrobates tinctorius, assembly GCF_039654945.1. NCBI lineage: Eukaryota > Metazoa > Chordata > Amphibia > Anura > Dendrobatidae > Dendrobates > Dendrobates tinctorius. The sequence continues at coordinate 32,740,052 of NW_027361712.1, read as the reverse complement.
GGAATCACTCCTTCTACCATCCTGGCATCTTTTTGGGGATACTATTGGTTGGGGGTAGCAGGAACAGGACAATGAAAATGGCGATCTGCTAGTGTCCGGACATCCTCGGACCTGAAGGCTTCCTCCTCTGCCATCGAGTCAAATATGAGACACTCAACAATTTTCTCCTGGAACTGGAGGAAAGTGAGCGCTCCTGGGGATTTTTTGTATAGGGCAAAACTGTTGTATGTAGCAATTTGGATTAGGTAGATTGTTACCTTTTTATACCAGGCCTTACTCTTAACTGGGCACGGTTGAAACACCTGGTCTGACAGGTCAATGCCACCCATGAATTTATTGTAATCTGTGACGCAGATTGGTGTTTGTTTGTCTCTGGTGGTGCCCCTGTCTCTGACTGTTACTGTGGTATCCGCATGCAGTGTGGTCAACATATACACATCCTTCCTATCATTCCACTTCACTGTAAGAAGTTGGCCGCTTAACCGTGACAGAAACCCCACTCTGCTCTTGGGGGAGCCTGGAAATTGTCTCTAAAATGGAGGAATCTCACTAGGGCTTCATAATGGGCTTGAGACATGATAGCTGCAAATACAGGGGCGCTGTGGACAGGTTTTATTGCCCAGTAGATGCATAGTGGTTTTTTCTATATTAACCTCATGTTAAGAGTAAGGTCCCCAAATTTTTTATTACATGGACATTTGTAGGAATCCAGGAATGAGAATGACAGGCAGTGGGTTTTTGAGAAATGTATTGTTGGACATATAAATTGGTTTGGTGGGCAATCTATTGTAAGACTTATGGGGTACTACAAATTTGAAAAAAATCAAAGGGGGTTAAATTGATGGCATCTAATTTTATTCCAGTGGCTGCTAAAGAAGGGGGGATTTGAGGGGAAAGTGAACTGCTGTGATACCAAAATGACAGGTGGACTGCGGTACTTGGTCTTGCCTTTGGAGCTTCAGCAATGATGACTGACTCCGCTATCATTGGACTGTGGGATCCCGCGGAGGAAGAATCACTGTCACTCACTGAAAACTGCACTGCTTCAGAGGCATATTCAGTTTCAATGCCGAAGCAAAGAAGGGTGTACTATTGCGCCGCGCTGAATTATTATTTTATACCTCTGTCTAATCTAACACTATGTTAGGGTTGACGGATTGCACTAAATTAAATTAAACTATAAACTCTAATCGCAGCCTGGGGTCCACCGTGCAGAGATGAATAACTGCTGCTACTGTAAATAATGGCAGATAAAAACTAGCGAACACACTGCATTAAAACCACACAGAGCAAACAGGATGCAGAATACCACGGGGGCCATTCCGGAGCTACCAGAGCAGTCAGCATCTGAGCACCAATGAGAAGACACCACATCATGGACATGCTCAGTAAGATGATTTCTGGACTTAGACTCCAGAGGGTAGGGCTGCCTCTCTATAAAAATTGTAACCATAATCCCTAAATGACCTTGCGATTTTCCATTTCTGCGCTTTTATTTTTTTCTCTTCTTCCCAGAGCCATAACTTTTTAAGTTTTCTGTCAATATAGCCATATGAGGGCTTGTTTTTTGCAGGACGAGTTGTACAATTGAATGACACCATGAATTTTACTATGTACTGTGCTGGAAAACATGAAAAAATTTTCAAGTGCAGTGAAATTGAAAAAAAAAGTGCAGTTCCACAATTATTTTTTTTTTTATTTATTTACCATTTTAACTATATGGTAAAACTGACCAGGCAATAAGATTCCACAGGTCAGTGCGAGTGTGTAGATACCAAACATGTATAAGTTCTTTTTTTTTAAGTCGTAAAAAAAATCTGAAATTTGTAAGAAAATGAAAAATTTGCTTATGCCTCCACCTAAAGCATCTTCAATTTTTGATTATCTGGGGCTGGGTGATGGCTTATTTTTTGCACCCCGAGCTGACATTTTTGTTGACACCATTTTGGGGTAGAAATTATGTTTTAATTGTTCATTATTGCACTTTATTGCAATGATGTGGTGGCCAAAAAAACTTAATTACTGCTTTTCAATTCTTTTCTCTTTACGCCGTTTACCGATGTGATTAATATTCTTTATATTTTGATGGATCTGTCATTTCTGAACACAGTGATATCAAATATGTGTACTTTTTATTTTTGTTTTATTATTTTATTTTGAACTAGCTGCTGGCCAGATTCTAAAGCATAGGGTACTCTAGAATATGGCCAGCGGGAGATTAAAATAAAAAATGTGATATACTCACCATCCGACGGCCCCTGGAATCTGTCCCTCCTCTCCACGCTTCCAGCATCTTCCGTTCCCAGTGCTGCTTTGCGCCACAGACGGCTGCTGACGTCCTCTCGCGAGAGCGTGACGTCATCAGCGGTATTTCACGCAAAGCAGTACTGGGAACGGAAGATGCCAGGAGCGTGGAGAGGAGGGACAGATTCCGGGGGCCGTCGGAAGGTGAGTAGACCACCTCGACGCACTGAGCTGCTTTGTAAAGCACAAGCAGCACTGCTCTCGGGTGGAATGGAGAACATGATGGAATGCACCAGTGTGTCTTGGTACTCCCGCATTTTACGCTCCCGGTTCAACGGTGTTATGAGGCTTTGTAAGTTGTCCCAGTAGCGAGGAACTAGGAGGGTATACACCCAATAATCAGCCGTGTTGAGAATGTGGGCGATGCGGCGGTCGTTTCTCAGGCACTGCAGTATGAAATCAACCATGTGCTGTAGACTGCCAACTGGCCAAGAAACGCTGTGCCCTGCTTGAGGCGCCATCTCTGCCTGCTCTGCATCACCCCACCCTCGCTCTACATACTGACTACTAGAGCATTGTGTACCTCCCTCCTCTGGACAGATGTCTTCCTCCTCCATTGACTCCTCCTCATCCTCCTCACAAAGTGTCCCCTGCCTAGGCCTTTGTGAGGAACCACGTTGCGCAGACTGTCCAGAAGCAGATGGCATTTGTGACTCCTCATCCTCCACCTCTTCCACAACCTCCTCCCTTAGTGCTTGCAGTGTTTTTTCAAGCAGGCAGATAAGGGGGATAGTAATGCTGACTAGTGCATCATCTGCACTCGCCATCTGCGTGGAATCATCGAAGGCACGCAAAACGTGGCAGACGTTCTTCATAGAGGCCTACTCAGTGGTGGTGAAGTGTGAACGGCGCACAGTGCGACTTGTTTGCGCCTGATGCATCTGGTACTCCATTACTGCTGCCTGCTGCTCACACAACCTCTCCAACATATGTAACATTGAATTCCACCTGGTGGGTAGGTTACATATGATGCGATGTTCCAGAAGGCGGAATCGGCGCTGCAGAGCTGCAATGCATGATCTTGCCATGCTGGAACGCCGCAAGTGAGAGCACTCTATGCGGACCTTGTGCAGTAGTGCATCAAGATCCGGATAGTCCCTCAAAAAACTCTGCATGACCAAGTTGAGCACATGTGCCAGACATGGGATGTGAGTGAGGTTGCCTAGGCCCAGAGCTGCCACCAGATTTCGGCCATTGTCACACACTGCCATGCCTGGCTGGAGATTTGCTGGCACAAACCACACATCCTGCTTGGTGGCATTCCAGAGCTTGATGGCATTCCAGCAGCGCTGATTCAGAGGAACTGGAGTATGAGGAGGAGTCAAAGTGTACAGACTGGATTCCTGCAATCCTTGGAGTTGGCAGAACACGTACAGCGCCACTCTCAATTTCTGTACCCGGCTCCACAACATTTACCCAATGGGCAGTGAGGGAAAGATATCGTCCCTGTCCATGGTTACTGGTCCACGCATCGGTTGTCAGGTGGACCTTGCTACTGATGGCGTTTAGTAGCGCATGTTAAATTTTTCCCTCTACATGCTTTTGCAGGGCAGGGACGGCTTGCCTGCTGAAATAATAGCGGCTTGGCACGTTGTATTGTGGGACTGCCAATGCCATGAAGTTACCGAAGGTGTCAGTCTCCACCAGCCTGAATGAGAGCATTTCAAGGGACAGTAGTTTTGCAACAATGACAACATTCAGAGCCTGTGCTCGGTGGTGGTTTGCCGAGTATAGGCACCTTTTCTCCCATGCCTGTGCTACAGATGGCTGTAGACTGGCCTGGGAGTGTGAGGATGACAGGGAACGTGGTGCTGTGGGTGGAATGACACTGTGTCTCTGTGCAACAGTGACAGAGGTTCTTCCATGGCGATCCTGTGAGGAAGCCGAACCAGCTATGTGTGAGCTGGAGGAAGACGCTACAACACGAGCTGAAGAGGTGGTAGGTGGCACTGTAGGTTGGCCTAGGTCTTCAGTGTGTCTTTTTAACTCCACCATGTGCTTGGTCCACACATGTTTCCACATATTTGTGGTATTGAGCTTGCTGACACTTTTCCCTCTTTTGACTTTCTGATGACACAGCTTGCATTTGACAAAGCAAATGTCATCTGCAACTGTGTCAAAAAAGGACCAGGCACTGCAAGTCTTGGGATCGCCCATTTGGGGTTTTGGAAGAGGCATGCTCCTAATGGGTGCCGAAGTGGAGGCTACAGGCAACCGAGTCTGCCCCCTCCCTCTCCCTCCTTTTTTGGCCCTTTGGGGAATCTCTTCCTCAGAGCTGCTCCCACCACCTTCCTGTACCTCACGCCATGATGGGTCAAGGACCTCATCATCTACACTACCCTCTTCAAGCGACTGCTTCTCCTGGGTAGTCTCGACAGCACAGTACCCACCAGAAAGTGGCACCTGAGTCTCATAATCAGATGCGTACTGAGCTGTTCTGACCATAGGCACTGGCCCACCCGCCTCTTCAGATTCAGAGAGACAAATCTGTTGCGCATCACTGCATACTACCTCTTCTTCAAATTCTCGAATGCTGCTTGGCTGGCCCCCTCTTTCCAAGCCAACAGATTCAGAGAACAGAAGTAGAGATGGCTCCTGTCCAAGGCTCTCTGACTGCCTGGGCAATTTGTCAGGTGGTGAAGAGACAGATGTGTGCTCTTCAGTGCTCTGGCCCTGAGAGGATCTGGAACTAACTGAAGTCGATGCGTTAGCTGCCATCCATCCAACAACGGCTTCAATTTGTTCATCCCGCAGCAGTGGGGTACGGCGAGCTCCTACAAAGCTGCGCATAAAGGACTGTTCCCTGGTAAAACTGGGGGATGCTGAGTCACTGGTGCCCGCAGCAGGTACAGAATCCCCACGTCCTCTCCCTGTAGAAACTCCACGCCCACAACCACGTGCCTTACTCCCTGCCTTCTTCATCTTGGTAGACTGATAAAGATAGGCAGAAAAGTACTAAGGGCTTAGTGTGCTTATTCCTGAACAGCTGCTAACAGGTATAAGAAGCACTAATTTTATAAAGTGTGGACTAGACTTTAATATGAGCTATTGTGGCCTACACAACTGTAAAGTGGAGTGTTTGGTGAACTTTATTAACTTTTTTTTTCACAAAAAGACACTGGATGTGTCCAAAGATGTAAAACCGATAGTAACACAAACTTTTTGTAGCTATTACAATGATGGAAGGTAACCTACAATGCAATAGATGAGGCTCCAAAAAATAGGCTAATACTAATCTGGCTGGGGCTGCAGGGCACAAGCCAGCAGAAAGGCTCCTCTATCTACTCCTATATAGTGTTTGCAAATATTCTAGCTGGATACGGATGGAACCACACTAATAGGAGAAATCAGGAAAAATGAGCTGCACAAATGCAAAAATGGACAATGTATGATGCAGTGACGCACGCTGAGCGGACTACAACCGGAGGTGGCTGCAGAACACACTACAGCGTGAGCTGCACTCACACACAGAGACCTCGCAGACAGCCGTGAACAGCGCTGCAAGACTGCAAAAAAGCTCCTCTATCTACTCCTATATAGTGTTTTCAAGCAATCTAGCTGGATACGGATGGAACCACACTAATAGGAGAAATCAGGAAAAATGAGCAGCACTAAAGCAAAAAAGGACAATGTATGAGGCAGTGACGCACGCTGAGCGGACTACAACCGGAGATGGTGCAGAACACACTACAGCGTGAGCTGCACTCACACACAGAGACCTCGCAGACAGCCGTGAACAGCGCTGCAAGGCAAAAGAAAGCTTCTCATACAGCAGTTGCTAAAGTAGCAAATAAAAGCACAATAAAGCAAATCGCTAGCTAAAACTGTCCCTCAGAGTCAGAACAGCAGCGTCCTGTTCCTAAGTAAATTCACAGCAGAGTGAACCCAAAATGGCGGCGGCGGCTTTTATAGTGCATTATGACATCATTTCAGCAGCCAATCACAGCCATGCCATTAGTTAACATGCCTAACATGCATAACAGGATGTTCCCACACTTCTTAGGATTCCTCATTGGCTGAATAAAATCAAACTGGCTCATTGCATTATGGGAACTTCCGATTCCGGTATTCGATATTCTAAAAGTATCAGAACTCAGTATCGGAACTCCGATACCGCGAATATCGGCCGATACCCGATATCGGAAAGCTCAACACTAATGTTAGTTACTACAGTCTCGATACGACAGGCCAGGGGGGCATTATTTTATTTGAGCACAAAGACGGTCATTAATACTATATATAAGCAAAAAGAGGAATTTTACTAATGTAGGGTCCTAACAGATTATGCCGCCCATGGCAGTCCATATGCAGTAATTTTGACTGGAAAGTATAACAATCAGAGTTAATTTCGATAAAGCATAGAAAAAAGTCAGAAATTCTTTTTCGCTGCTCCCAGTGGAAATCTTTATGTTGTGCATTGGAGACACTTAAGCTGGAAAACAATTCAGGGAGGACTCCTAATGAATGATGGTAGGTCCAAGTCACACTGGGAAACCCATATTTTTCCAAAATATTATAAGGTTATTGACTCTAAGAAGAGTGTAACACAACCTGTGCATATATACAGTATATATTCTAAGTCAGCCCCATGTCTGTTGTGTTGGCTGAGATGTGTATTATCTGAGAAATCGTGACTTCAGGTTAGACTGCAATTGGGTTTATATGAAAGTTTTTACTATGAATACATGTTTTTTATTTATCTTTACACTATTTAAATTAGCTACTTTTTTTACAGTTGTATTTCACTCCAGATTTTTATATAGATATAAGAAAACATATTGAACATAGTAAATAAGTTTAGCATAGCATATGAAAGCAATGTCTCATGAAGTCGCAATTAATTTTAGAAAAAACTGTAATCAGATAAAATCACATCAAATTTCATATGTACTACTGTACAATCAGAAATTAATATTGCGTGCTAGTTTGTGTGAATGCACGTCAAGCAAATGGATACACTGCCATATTGTGGTCATATTTTCTTGCCCACACGACAGTCTCAGTTATGGATGATACAGCATCATAAACGTTAGGGCAGTGAAGTTGCCCTGACATACTGTATAGTTTTAACCGGATTTATTATTACTAAAATTAAATAACTACCTCTCTGTTCACATTCAAAAATGGAATTTTCAGAAATGTTAAATGCCAGAATAACTTTTTTTTTTTTTATAAAGGCAAAGCTCTTTCTATACAACTATAACTAGAAATATTTCAGAAAAAAAACGTTTGCAAATTTACCTTCTTTCAGGCCCAGAAAATACATTCAATCTGATGCCGATGATAATGAGATGATAAAGTTACTAAACGTGTGTCAGAAGCAGTACGAGACATTAGACATAGCTCAGTATATTGGTATTTAGTCTATGTTAGCATTTCAAAGTTATTGGCTTCATTTTCTCACTCCACTTTTATTGCTTTCTGATAATTTGTAGAATTAGAATTTATCATTTCCATTCTCTTCATTCAGCTCATTCATAAATGGTTGCACATATATGACTTAATCATATTACAAGTATTCCATTGAATCTCATATATTGTGCAATGTATTCCATCTTGCTGTGTCATGATTTATAGATTTTCTAGCTCCAGGAGGCTCAGAAGATAGTTGTAACTGTGCTGTTATTAAGTAGCTGTCATAGGGTAGACTCTAGAACAAAAGGTGAGCGAATATTACGCTCAGATACGGGTAAGTACAGCGGATGACACAGCATATAAATACGGCAGGATGGAAAAAGGAGAGGAAGGCCCTAACGGTAGGTAGTAGGGAATGGGACACCTCCTGACACCAACCTGTGCCTGTCCCTAAGCTTCCAGACATGCTGGCCCTTCCCTATGCCACCGTCACGAGCCTAGTCCCTGACTGTCACCTCTATGAACCCTGGCTAGTGCACAGGCCGGCAATGACAGTCAAAGAGGAAACTACTCAGCTCAGGCTCTGCTGCTTATTTCTACAGCAGCAGAGAAAACGGCACCAGGATAGTACAGCAGCAACAGCACCATCACAGGCGAGCTCTACACACCTAGCTAGTTTGCTTAGAACAAAAACTATAACCAACGATCAGCTGATGAGTCATGTGACTATGTAACCCCTTTACCCCTGAAGGTGGCTTGCACATTAATGACCAGGCCAATTTTTACAAATCTGACCACTGTCACTTTATGAGGTAATAACTCTGGAACGCTTCCATGGATCCCACTATTTCTGAGATTATTTTTTCGTGACATCTTGTACATGTTTGTGGTAAAAATTTCTTCGGTATGACTTGCGTTTATTTGTGAAAAAAACGGAAATTTGTCAAAAGTTTTGAAAATGTTTTTGAATTTTCATTCCTTTAAATCACAGAGATACGTAACACAAAATAGTTAATAAGTAGCATTTCCCACATGTCTACTTTACATCAGCACAATTTTGGAACCAAATTTTTTGTTAGGAAGTTATAAAGATTAAAAGTTGATCAGCGATTTTTCATTTTTCCAACAAAATTTGCAAAACCATTTTTTTTGGGACAGCACCACATTTGAAGTCACTTTGAGGGGTCTATATGACAGAAAATACCCAAAAGTGACACCATTCTAAAAACGTAACCCCTCAAGGTGCTCAAAACTACATTAAAAAAGTTTATTGACCCTTCAGGTGCTTCACAAGATTTTTTGGAATGTGGAAAAAATTAACATTTATCTTTTTTCACAAAAAATGTACTTCAGATCCAAATTTTTTATTTTGACAAGGGTAACAGGAAAAAATGGACCACAAAATTTGTTTTGTTATTTCTCTTGCGCTTGCCCATACCCCATATGATAGATATGATATAATATAATATGGGTGCACGGCATTTCACTTTTTGAATGCAAAACAATTGTCGTGTTGTGTTTAGAGAGTCTATGATGTGCCTAAACAGTGAAAATACCACACAAGTGACACCATTTTGGAAATTAGACCCCTTAGGGAACTGATCTAGATGTGTGATGAGCACGTTGAATCTTCAGGTGCTTCACAGAAGTTTATAACGTTGAGCTGTAAAAAAAAAATACAATTTTCCCCACAATTATGTTTTTAGCCTCAAATATTTCATTTTCATAAGGGTAACAGGAGAAATTGCACCATGCAATTTGTAGTGCAATTTCTCCTGAGTTCGCTGATACCCCATATGAGGGAGAAAACTACTGTTTGGATGCACAGCAGAGCTCGAAAGGGAAAGAGCATAATTTGGCTTTTTGAATGCAAAACTTCCTGGAATCATTAGCGGATGACATGTCCCAATTGAAGAGCCTCTGATGTGCTTAAACAGTGGAAATTCCCCACAAGTGACCCCATTTTGGAAACTAGACCTGTCATGGAATGTATTCAGATGTGTGGTGAGCACCTTGAACCCCCAGGTGCTTCACAGAAGTTTATAACGTTGAGCCATGAAAATAAAAAAAAATCATACTTTCCCCCACAAAAATGTTATTTCGGCCCCAAATTTAGCATTTTCATAAGGGTAACAGGAGAAATTGTACCATACAATTTGTTGTGCAGTTTATCCTAAATACGCTGATGCCCCATATGTCGAGGAATACTACTTTTGAGGCACAGTGCAAAGCTCAGAAGGGAAGAGGTGCCATTATGGAGTTCAGATTTTGCTATAATGGTTTGAGGGTTCCATGTCACATTGGCAGAGCTCATAAGGTGCAAGAACAACAGAAACTCCTTATATGTGAACTCATTCTACAAACTACACTCCCTAATGAATTAATCTAGGGGTGCAGTGATCATATTGACATCACATGTGCCTCACAGAATGTTATACTATTGAGCAGTGAAGAAAGAATAAATTACATTTTTACCACTAAAATGTAGTTTTAGACCCAAGTTTTTACATTTGCTAAGGGTTAATAGGAATTTTTTTTTTTACAAAAAAGTAAGGTACATTTTTTTCTGAGTGCACCAACATGTAATAGGGAAATATTTTACAGGCACAGTGCAAAGCTCAGAAGGGAAGGAGCACCAGATTTTACTGTTATGGTTTGCAGGTGCATGGGAGAAGACATGAGTTGCCAGAACAGCAGAACTTACCATAAGTGACAAGCTGCAGCTCTTAATGAATTCATCTAGGGGTGCAGTGATCATATTAATGTGGCACCCCCAGGAGTATGGTCGCCACAGTGGCTTTGCCTTCCTCCAGGAGGGTAATGCCAGGCTTGGAGGCAATGACGGGTCTCTCTCGCAGTCAATCTATGCATGCAACACAGTTCCACTCCAGGCCAGCAGGGGGAACTCTGAACCGGAATTAAGGGGAGGAGTGCTCTCTGAGGGCCAAGAGCGAGTAGTGGTCAGTTAGTCTGCGGAGGGTGAAGTGTGCAGACGTGTGGAAGGAGCGCTGAGATAGAGCTGAGAGGAAGAGCTCATCTCCCGTAAGAGCGCATGAACTGGAGCCTGGTCTCCACGGCTGTATGGACACTGATGGTCCTACAGCACACACCAGAGGAGTAGAAGTCTGCAAATGCAATACTCCCATCTAAGACTTGAGGGCACAACAGCATAACAGATAGTGAGCCAGGACTTAGGAGCGAGGAGTCCCTGGAACAGGCTACAGTTGTCTGCCGTACAAGTAGAGTTCTTGGGAACATCTGACAGGAGGAACTTCAGTGTAACTCAGTACTGGAGATCCCTCAAGTAAGCGCTAGGAAGGAGACTGCACAGCCCATCTGCTGAGAGAGAATCCCTGAGTTGCTTCCAGGCTAGCCTGCTCTGGTACCATCTGTAATCAGGACCCGGGACTGCAGTTATCAAGTAAACATACAGAAATTGCACCCCGCTGTGTCTTGTCTGCTTCCTACCTTTCCGGCACCGCTACATCCCCGTGCCAACCACATCTACACTGCCCTGCGACTACAGCATCACCTGTGGGGAGCTTTTACATCTTTGCTGCACCATACCATCAGTCCCAGCGGATCTGCATGCAGCGTCGGCTTAACACCTCCCTTGCCGAGCACCACAGGTGGCCTCACAAACTATTCATCTAACTACATTCCACCATTCACATCTTCCTATTACTTGGGCGCCCAGGGCCACGGTCCGGGTCACCGTTGCTGTGACACATCCCACTGATACCGGCCCAGTACCGAGTACCCCACAGCCCTGGGAGGGCGACTCATTAACACCAAGGGTATGTCACAGAATTTTATACCATTGGGCAGTGAAGAAAAAATAACTACATTTTTACCACCAAAATTTTGTTTTAGCCCCAGATTTTACATTTTCACGCAAGAAGAGGATAAAAATGGCTCAAAAATGTTCCCACAATTTGTACTGAATGTGGCAATACCCCATATGTTGCTATAAAGGAATACTTAGCTATATGGAGAGATTCAGGAGGAACGGATTTGCCTCCTGGACGCAGATGTTCCTAAAACAGTTTGCACACTCCATATACAGAGTCCCTAATTGATAGAAGAGCAGAATCTCCCCTCAAGTGACCCCATTTTGGAAACTATATCCCTTGGGGAATTTATCCACAGGTGTAGTGACGATTTTGACTTCATGGGTATTTTCCTGAAACAAGCAGCAATGAATGTTGCCTAGTGAAAATTGCAAACTCTCGTTGTAGTGAGTATGCTGTAGTGACCAGTATGTTTCAGTCACCAGTACATTATGCCTAGTCTGTGCGTCTGGAGGCATGCACCTGCAAGTTAGGCAGGCTCTTGTTGCTTCAGAAATGCCAAACGTGGACGCAATATGTGGTTTAACCCCTTAATGAAAGGAGCTTTTTTCGTTTTTGTTTTTTGCTACCCTTCTCAGAGCCATAACTTTTCTATTTTTCAGTCAATATGACCATGTGAGGGCTTGTTTTTTGTGGGACAAGCTGTACTTTTGAAGTATAGCATTGGTTTTACCATGTCGTGTACTAGAAAACGGGAAAAAAAATCCAAGTGCTGTGAAATTGCAAAAGCAGTGCAATCCCACACTTGTTTTTTGTTTGGCTTTTTTACTAGGTTCACTAAATTCTAAAAATGAGCTGCCAATATGATTCTCCAGGTTATTACAAGTTCATAGACAACAAACATGTTAAGGTTCTTTTTTTTCTAAGTGGCGAAAAAATTCCATTAAAAAAAATTGCACCATTTTCCGATACCCGTAGTGTCTCCACGTAGCGTCTCATGATCTCAGGTTGAGGGAGGGCTTATTTTTTGCATGCAGAGCTGACGTTTTTAATGACACCATTTTGGTGCACATACGATCTTGCGATTACCCGTTATTGCATTATAATGCAATGTTGCGGCGACCAAAAAAACATAATTCTGGCGTTTGACTTTTTTTTCTCGCTTTGCCTTTTAGCGATCAGGTAAATCTTTTTTTATTGATAGATCAGGCGATTCTGAATGCGGTGATACCAAATATGTGTATGTTTGATTTTTTAATTATTTTATTTTGAATGGGGCGAAAGGGGGGTGATTTGAAATTTTAGATTTTTTATTTCTCTATATTTTAAATCATTTTTTTTAGTTTGGCATGCTTCAATAGTCACCATGGGAGACTAGAAGCTGCCACAACCCTATCGGCCATGCTACATAGAGGCGATGATCAGATCGCCTCTATATAGCAGATTTTATTGCTATGAGCGCCGACCACCGGATGGAGCTCACAACAAGCCAGCACTGACAACCATAAAGGTCTCCAGGAGACCTCTGGTTGTCATGCCAATGAACCGATGACCTGCGATCAGGTGACGGGTGGAAGCGCAAGTTAAATGCCGCTGTCAGCGTTTGACAGTGGCATTTAACAGGTTAATAGCCGTGGATGGATCGCAATTCCACCCACGGCTTTTCCGGGCACATGTCCACTGGTCAAAACATCTGCCATGTGCCGGGAAAGATGTGGGCTCACCGTCAGATCCCACATCAAAGAGAGGGAGTCCTACGTCGACTTACTAATACACCTGATGTCGGAAAGGGGTTAAGTACACTGTGGGGCTCAGAAGGAAGGGGGCATTTGGGTTTGGGAGTGGAAAATTTGTTGAATTTCTTTTGGGGGGGCGAGGAGTCACTTCGCTTTTCAAGAGCCTTTGTACAACCAGTAACTTGGAAGCCCCCTATTGTGACATCCATCTGCGGTTCTGGGCTACAGTAAGACAGCACCCCGAGCAACCCTGATACCCTTTACCCCTATACAGGGATCTGGATTTACAGCAGAGCCCAGGAGGTAGCTGTCTGAATAAGAGCAGCAGATCAGAGCAGGACGGTCGCCGGAAAGGGGTTAAAAAACGGGACGAAAAGCGTAGTCAGGAATCCAAGTCTAAACCAGGCGGGCAACAGAGGTACAAAAACGGCAGACTGTAGCAGAGTCAAATCCAGGCCAAGGTCAGAGTCATAAACCAGGAGGGATGCAGATGTACCAAATCATTAGGCAGTCGCAGCATCAAAAACCAGGCCAAGGTCAGAGTCGTAAACCAGGAGGGCGGCAGAGGTACAAAATCGTTAGGCAGGAGCAGAGTCAGAAATCCAGGCAAAGTTCAGAATCAAAGATAGCAAATAGCAAACTAGCACACTGGGGAAACGAAGACTATATCTGGCGGCCTGCAAGACCAGCCCCAAGGTATTTGAGGGATCAGATCATCCCTCACAGGTTCATGGTCTGATGACGTCATTAGGACCACCCCCAGGACCAGGCCAGATGGTGATGCACCAACCCCTTCATGACCGACAGAGGAGTGCAGCCTGCGGCCGCCAGATGACTGCGGAGGAGCCTCCTCCCTGTTAGCAGTACCCGTGGGCGGACCACGGCGCCTCCCAGTGATCGAGGCAGGAACAGCCATCCCCGAGTTTGACCGTGACATGACAGTCCGGCGCCTCCCAGAGGCTGAGACCGGAATAGCAGAGCTCGGGTCTGACGGCGACATGCCAGTCTGGTGCCTCCTAGTGGCCAAAGCAGGAACAGCAGTCCCTGTATCCGATTGCGACGTGACACCTATATTTCTGTTAACAGATGACAGACCTGAGTGGGGACTTGCTTTTTTTTGTGGATTGAGTTGAAGCTTTTATTGGGAACATTTAACATAACGTTTTGGATCCCATTTATCCGTGCTCTATGCTGAGCACTTACTTTGGGAGTTTCCATCTAAATCTCTGAGTGATGTGATTCAGATGAAACCCCCGAGAGATCCATTCTTTAAAATTAGGCAGCTGAGTTACACTAGACTCAGTCTGGCCTCTGTTAATCGGAATCCTTCCTTTCAGAAGTGCACAAAACTGTAGCCGGCAGCACTTTTATGCAATCCTAAAAAGACAGACACCACCAGATCACAGGTCACATGGCGTCCACAGTGCCTCCATCTGCCTTATTATGGGGAATATCTTCCATCAGAGGTTTCGATTGAATTACATATTTCAGAGAATTACCTGGAAACCTGGTGCAAGTGCTCAGCGCAGAGCGCAAGATAAATGTGTGCTGAGTCTTACTGCTATCTTTGGAAGGCAGAATGAAAAAATCAAAAGCAGGTGAAGAATTGGTTTTATTTATTTTTTACAACCTTCCTCGTGTGGTATAAGTGATTAGGTGACTTTATTCTTCGGGTCGGTGAGCTTACAGCGATACCAGATTTATATTGGGTTTTTATGTTTGGCTGCTGTCACGCATTAAAAAATGCTTTTTATTGCAAAAAATAGTTTTTGCATCACCACTAGTGTTGAGCGATACCAGCCGATACTGAAGAATATCTTATCGGAATGGATCGGCCGATCTAAAAAAAAGTATCGGGTATCGCCGATTCCAATCCCGGAAGTCCCATTCAAGTCAATGGGACAGAAATATCGGAATTGAAAAAACCCCTCTATTGCCTTGTACAGCCTGTTCGGGAGGGGGAAGAGTGTGGGCAGTGCGTGGGCGGACACTGTGCGTGTGTGTGTGTGCGGGCGGGGTCTGTATGGGCCTCTCGGTGGTCTATACCGGCCTCTCAGGGGCCTGTGCCGGCCTGTCGGGGGCCTGTGCAGCTGTCGGTGGTCTGTATGGGCCTCTCGGGGGCCTGTGCCGGCTGTCGGTGGTCTGTATGGGCCTCTCGGGGGCCTGTGCCGGCCTGCCGGGGGCCTGTGCCGGCTGCCGGTGGTCTGTACGGGCCTCTCGGGGGCCTGTGCCGGCCTGCCGGGGGCCTGTGCAGGCTGCCAGTGGTATGTATGGGCCTCTTGGGGGCCTGTGCCGGCTGTCTGTGGTCTGTACGGGCCTGCCGGGGGTCTTGTGTGTGTGCAGGCATCGTCCGATGGGACTACAAGTCCCATCGGGCGATGCCTGCTACACTGACAGTGATTGACACATTAGCCAATGATGGGACAGTAGTAGAGTTGAGCGAAATGGGTCGAACAATTTCAAAAGTCGCCGACTTTTGGCAAAGTCGGGTTTCATGAAACGAAACCCGACCCTAGGATGAGGTCGGCCACGAGGTCGGCGACTTACGCGCCAAAGTCGCGTTTCAAAAGTTTGTTTTGCGCTCTTTTTCAGCCAATCAGGATCCACGGACACTGTGGGCAACATGATGACATAGGCACGGGTCACCACCATCTTTCAGAAGGGAATGCAATTGATTGGCTTGCTTTGGTGGGCGTCACAGGAGGTATAAAAGGGCGTGCACGCCGACCGCCATCTTACTTCTGCCGATCTTAGTATAGGGAGAGGTTGCTGCTGATTCTGTAGGGAGAGCGTTAGGCAGGGAAGAAGACAAAAAAACTGCTTCTGCTGCTAGCGATTTGGCCTGCACAACACACCAGTCACTGTGTGTGCAGTGCAAGGGGAGGCTATATAGTGGTGTATCAGTGGTGTTGGTTGTTGGGCTGCCTTCTAAGGCTTCCTGACATTCCTGCATTGCTGTTTACCCACTGCTCTGCAAACTGCTTTTTTAAAAGCAATCCAATCTCCCTTATCCTCTAGTCACTTTTGTCACAGCTGTGCCATCGAGCCTGTCACATAGCGCTCAGATATTCATTGGGCCTCACACAATCCAAAAGTGTCCAGTGTCCAAAAGTGTGTGCAGAGATTCAAAATCTCCCTTATCCTCTAGTCAATTTGGTCACAGCTGTGCCATCGAGCCTGTCACATAGCGCTCAGATATCAGTGGGCCTCACACAATCCAAAAGTGTCCATCCAGTGTCCAAAAGTGTTTGCAGAGATTCAAAATCTCCCTTATCGTCTAGTCACTTTGGTCACAGCTGTGCCATCGAGCCTGTTACATAGCGCTCAGATATCAGTGGGCCTCACACAATCCAAAAGTGTCCAGTGTCCAAAAGTGTGTGCAGAGATTCAAAATCTCCCTTATCCTCTAGTCACTTTGGTCACAGCTGTGCCATCGAGCCTGTCACATAGCGCTCAGATATCAGTGGGCCTCACACAATCCAAAAGTGTCCATCCAGTGTCCAAAAGTGTGTGCAGAGATTCAAAATCTCCCTTATCCTCTAGTCACTTTGGTCACAGCTGTGCCATCGAGCCTGTTACATAGCGCTCAGATATCAGTGGGCCTCACACAATCCAAAAGTGTCCATCCAGTGTCCAAAAGTGTTTGCAGAGATTCAAAATCTCCCTTATCGTCTAGTCACTTTGGTCACAGCTGTGCCATCGAGCCTGTTACATAGCGCTCAGATATCAGTGGGCCTCACACAATCCAAAAGTGTCCAGTGTCCAAAAGTGTGTGCAGAGATTCAAAATCTCCCTTATCCTCTAGTCACTTTGGTCACAGCTGTGCCATCGAGCCTGTCACATAGCGCTCAGATATCAGTGGGCCTCACACAATCCAAAAGTGTCCATCCAGTGTCCAAAAGTGTGTGCAGAGATTCAAAATCTCCCTTATCCTCTAGTCACTTTGGTCACAGCTGTGCCATCGAGCCTGTTACATAGCGCTCAGATATCAGTGGGCCTCACACAATCCAAAAGTGTCCAGTGTCCAAAAGTGTGTGCAGAGATTCAAAATCTCCCTTATCCTCTAGTCACTTTGGTCACAGCTGTGCCATCGAGCCTGTTACATAGCGCTCAGATATCAGTGGGCCTCACACAATCCAAAAGTGTCCATCCAGTGTCCAAAAGTGTGTGCAGAGATTCAAAATCTCCCTTATCCTCTAGTCACTTTGGTCACAGCTGTGCCATCGAGCCTGTCACATAGCGCTCAGATATCAGTGGGCCTCACACAATCCAAAAGTGTCCAGTGTCCAAAAGTGTGTGCAGAGATTCAAAATCTCCCTTATCCTCTAGTCACTTTGGTCACAGCTGTGCCATCGAGCCTGTCACATAGCGCTCACATATCAGTGGGCCTCACACAATCCAAAAGTGTCCATCCAGTGTCCAAAAGTGTGTGCAGAGATTCAAAATCTCCCTTATCCTCTAGTCACTTTTGTCACAGCTGTGCCATCGAGCCTGTCACATAGCGCTCAGATATTCATTGGGCCACACACAATCCAAAAGTGTCCAGTGTCCAAAAGTGTGTGCAGAGATTCAAAATCTCCCTTATCCTCTAGTCACTTTGGTCACAGCTGTGCCATCGAGCCTGTCACATAGCGCTCAGATATCAGTGGGCCTCACACAATCCAAAAGTGTCCAGTGTCCAAAAGTGTGTGCAGAGATTCAAAATCTCCCTTATCCTCTAGTCACTTTGGTCACAGCTGTGCCATCGAGCCTGTCACATAGCGCTCAGATATCAGTGGGCCTCACACAATCCAAAAGTGTCCATCCAGTGTCCAAAAGTGTGTGCAGAGATTCAAAATCTCCCTTATCCTCTAGTCACTTTTGTCACAGCTGTGCCATCGAGCCTGTCATATAGCGCTCAGATATTCATTGGGCCTCACACAATCCAAAAGTGTCCAGTGTCCAAAAGTGTGTGCAGAGATTCAAAATCTCCCTTATCCTCTAGTCACTTTGGTCACAGCTGTGCCATCGAGCCTGTCACATAGCGCTCAGATATCAGTGGGCCTCACACAATCCAAAAGTGTCCAGTGTCCAAAAGTGTGTGCAGAGATTCAAAATCTCCCTTATCCTCTAGTCACTTTGGTCACAGCTGTGCCATCGAGCCTGTCACATAGCGCTCAGATATCAGTGGGCCTCACACAATCCAAAAGTGTCCATCCAGTGTCCAAAAGTGTGTGCAGAGATTCAAAATCTCCCTTATCCTCTAGTCACTTTTGTCACAGCTGTGCCATTGAGCCTGTCACATAGCGCTCAGATATTCATTGGGCCTCACACAATCCAAAAGTGTCCAGTGTCCAAAAGTGTGTGCAGAGATTCAAAATCTCCCTTATCCTCTAGTCACTTTGGTCACAGCTGTGCCATCGAGCCTGTCACATAGCGCTCAGATATCAGTGGGCCTCACACAATCCAAAAGTGTCCAGTGTCCACAAGTGTCTGCAGAAATTCAAAATCTCCCCTGTCCTATAGACACCTTGTACCTTGTTTTACATTACTATATAGTTTGTTGGATTTTGTCTACATTTCTACCAAAAATGAGGAAGGCTGGTGGAAGAGGCCGTGGAATTGGGCGGGGGTTGGCAGCTGGTAATGATGGTGTTGGTGGTGGATCTGATGGTAGTGGCAAGAGCAAAATAGGACCGAATGCAGGAGGTGCTGACCCTGCGTCATCGTCTGGCTACATAAGGCCTCGAACGCTTAGTTTTCTAGGAGTTGGCAAACCGCTTTTAAAGCCAGAGCATCAGGAAAAAGTTTTGTCTTACATTGCTGACTCAGCCTCCAGCTCTATCGCCTCCTCTTCTACAGTTGTAAAAAGTAAAAGCACTGAGTCGTCATTGGAGGCTCATGTTCATGAACCACACCTTTCCTTGTGTCCTTCACCCCAACCAAGATTGAAGGATGACGCAGGCCATACTACTGATTACTCCATGGAGCTGTTTTCACATACCATGCCTGGATTATCAAGTGAAATGGTGAATTACCCAGGCCAAGATGAATCTGACATGGAGTGCACTGATGCACAGCCGCTGATGGATGATTCTGCTGGTACATTCACTCAGAGCACTACATTGTCCTCGCAGTGTACAGAGCCAGATTCTGACCCTGATGAGACTCAGGTGCCCCTTCCCGCACACTATACCACCATACACGGTGACACAGAGGAAGGTGCACATGACATAGAAGAGGAGGTGATGGATGACCCAGTTGTTGACCCAGATTGGCATCCATTGGGGGAAGAGGGTGCTGCTTCCAATAGCTCAGATGAGGAGCATCCACAGCATACATCGACATCGCAACAGCTGTTATCTGGCAGGCCCGGAGCACTCCAAAGACAGGTTCCAAACATCAAAAGAGTTGCTGGACAGCTTGTCCAGAGGGTCAAAAGATCACAGCGTGCTAGGCCGCAAAATGTCTGCCAAAGTAGGAAGAGTGCAGTGTGGCACTTTTTTGAACAAAATCCTCATGATCAGGCCAAGGTTATCTGTAAGAAGTGCGCAAAGACCTTTAGCCGAGGGAAAAATCTGAAAAATTTGAATACCAGCTGCATGCTTAGACATTTAACCAGCATGCACTTGCAAGCGTGGACACAACACCAAACCTCAAGTGCCACATGTGCAACTGATCACAACGAAGGTAGTCAGCAACGCTACATTGTTTCCCCCACTGTAAGCCCACCGGTTAGCACAGCAGCAAATGTTGAGGTGTCGTTGCAAGACCACAGCAGTCAGGGAATCCCACTGTTATATCAACGAAAGACTGATTCTAGGCCATCAGAAAGAACACCAACTCCATCACCATCATCAACCCTCTCTCAGTCCGCCCTGTCCATCGCTACTTCCACCATATGCAGCTCTCAAGTCCAGCTCACCCTCCCAGACACTATGAGTAGGTCAAGAAAGTACTCAGTCTCTCATCCGCGTACACTGGGTTTGAACGCCCACATTGCCAAACTAATCTCGTTTGAGATGATGCCCTTTCGGTTGGTGGAAAGCACAGCTTTCCGTGAACTCATGGCCTATGCAGTACCACGCTATGACCTACCCAGTCGCCACTTCTTCTCTCGCAAAGCCATCCCAGCCCTCCACCATCATGTGAAAGACCGCATTGTCCATGCACTCAAGCAGTCAGTGAGCGGAAAGGTGCACCTCACAACTGATGCATGGTCCAGTCGGCATGGCCAGGGCCGTTACGTGTCCATCATTGCGCACTGGGTTAATGTGGTGGATGCAGGGTCCACAGGGGACAGCGGTGGTGGGACAGTGCTGCCTAGCCCACGGTATAGGAAACAGTTGGCTGTAGGCGTTCGACCCTCCTCCTCTTCCTCCTCCTCCAGAAGCGAAAGCTCGTCCACAGAGCGCAGTCGTACAAGCACTCCATCTGCAGCTGCCACTGTTGCACACGATGTGTCCCCCTATCGAGCAGCTAGTGGAAAGCGTCAGCAGGCTGTGTTGCAGATGATGTGTTTGGGCGACAGACACACCGCCGAGGTGCTGGCCGAGTACTTGAAGCGACAAACTGAGTCATGGCTGGGCAGTGTACATCTTGAGGCAGGCAAGGTAGTTAGTGATAACGGCCGTAATTTTGTGGCAGCCATAGCCCTTTCAAAACTCAGCCACATACCTTGCTTGGCTCACACCTTGAACCTGGTGGTGCAGTGCTTCCTCAAAAATTATCCGGAGTTAACAGCCCTGCTCCAGAAGGTGCGAAGACTGTGCGCGCACATCCGCCGGTCGCCTGTACACTCCGTTCGTATGCAGAAGCTGCAGCGATTGCTCCACCTTCCCAACCACTGCCTCATTATCGACATTGCAACAAGGTGGAACTCCACCCTGCACATGGTGGAGCGGCTGTGCGAGCAGAGGCAGGCCATAATGCATTTGTGGGAGGATACACGGCCAGGCACTTTGAGAGCAGACATGGAGTTGACAGGTGTGCAGTGGTCGAAGCTGAAAGACCTTTGTAAAGTCCTTCAGTGTTTTGAGGAATGCACACAGCTGGTAAGCGCAGACGACGCCATCCTAAGCATGAGCATCCCACTTATGCGTCTGCTCATGCAAACTTTGATGCACCTTAAGGAGCAGGCGTCTGCAGCCAATGTTGATGAGGAGGAAGAGGAGGAGGGAATCCTTGATGACATTCAGCCATTGTCTGCTCAGGGACCTCTCCTGGACAAGGTGGAGGAAGAAGAGGAGGAGGAGGATGATGATGGGGATGATTACTTAGGGGAGGAGGATGCATCTCGTGGGGCAAGTGAAAATGTTGCCGTGGCAAGGTCTGGTACAGGGTTTGTGCGTGACTGGAGGGATGTGGATTTGCCAGAAAGTGCTCCTCCACCCAGCACTCGCAGTGCATCATTGACACCGGGAACATTGGCCCACATGTCAGATTATGCCTTGCGGATCCTGAAAAGGGACCCCCGCATTGCCAAAATGATGAACGATGACGACTACTGGTTGGCCAGCATCCTGGATCCACGCTATAAAGGCAAATTACAAAACATCATGCCACAGGAGAACCTTGACCTAATATTGGCTAATAAACAAGCAACTCTGGTAAATCGGTTGCTTGAGGCATTCCCAGCACACAGCAGCGGTGATGGTTCTCACACGAGCCGTACGGGCCGGGGGCAGCTTGGCAGAGGTGTTCGTGGTGCACACAGCAGAAGTGGCGTTGGAGACAGGGGTTTCATGACAATGTTGTGGACTGATTTTTCAAATACCGCTCACACAACTGGTAATACTGCATCGATGGAAAGTGACAGGAGACAGCAGTTGTCAACTATGGTTACAAACTACTTTTCCTCCCATATCGATGTTCTCCCACACAGGTCATTCCCCTTTGACTATTGGGCCGCTAAACTGGACACCTGGCCTGAATTGGCCCAATATGCCTTACAGGAGCTCGCTTGCCCAGCTGCAAGTGTGCTATCGGAAAGAGTCTTCAGTGCAGCTGGATCAATCCTGACAGAAAAAAGGACCCGTCTGTCAACCCAAAATGTGGATGATCTAACCTTCATTAAAATGAACCACGCATGGGTTTCCAAGGATTTTGTCCCACCTTCCCCTGATGACACATAGGGTGACAGAAAAATGGCTTGCTTTGGTCCACCTCTTCCTGGTACTTCACCTATTTCGCCTTTTGCATCAGCTGAATGTCCAACATCAACATATGCCACTTTCTAAAACTCCCTAACTGTGCTGCCTCCCCCCCATGGCCGGGGTCACCACCTAGCGCACGACACCGTGCGAGTGCCGTTGCCCTGGACAGGTGGGTAGGCTGACTCTTGGGCGCGGGCACTGGCACAGGGTTCCTCATAGTGCAATCAAGTGTCTCTGACGGTGGTGGTGCACACCCGCCGTCAGACACACCGCTGTACTATGAGGGGCCCAGTGCCAGTACCGACGCCCACGAGTGGGCCCCCCTTGCTTGGGCAGGGCCCCAGCATTTGCAATCTTTACCTCTCCCTGCTCCTCCGCTGTGTAATCTGGGCCGTCAAATCCATACTCTGCCTGACACCGTCTGAGCCTGCCTCCTGATGTATAGACATATATTTTGAATGTGTACGCTATCCATACATGTTATCCGGGGATATGGTACCCTTTCTAACCTTTGTGCAATCACATGCAATCCATACTGGGCCTAACACCGTCTGAGCCTGCCTCCTGAGACATATATTTTGAATGTGTACGCTATCCATACATGTTATCCGGGGATACGGTACCCTTTCTTACCTTTGTGCAATCACGTGCAATCCATACTGGGCCTAACACCGTCTGAGCCTGCCTCCTGAGACATATATTTTGAATGTGTACGCTATCCATACATGTTATCCGGGGATACGGTACCCTTTCTAACCTTTGTGCAATCACGTGCAATCCATACTGGGCCTAACACCGTCTGAGCCTGCCTCCTGAGACATATATTTTGAATGTGTACGCTATCCATACATGTTATCTGGGGATACGGTACCCTTTCTAACCTTTGTGCAATCACGTGCAATCCATACTGGGCCTAACACCGTCTGAGCCTGCCTCCTGAGACATATATTTTGAATGTGTACGCTATCCATACATGTTATCCGGGGATACGGTACCCTTTCTAACCTTTGTGCAATCACGTGCAATCCATACTGGGCCTAACACCGTCTGAGCCTGCCTCCTGAGACATATATTTTGAATGTGTACGCTATCCATACATGTTATCTGGGGATACGGTACCCTTTCTAACCTTTGTGCAATCACGTGCAATCCATACTGGGCCTAACACCGTCTGAGAATGATAGATGGGGCCCACCATACACTGGAACATTCCAAAGGTGGACATCAGACACTGGAGCAGCATTTACAGGGCCCATTGTACACTAGAGCATTAGAAATGGGGCCCATTATGTTTGGAGCATTATTTGGGCCCATAAGACAGTAGAGCTTCATCCATGGGGACCAACATATACTGTAGCATTATGTGGAGCTCGTCATATACTGTTTCAAACATTATATGGGACCAATGATTCTGTATGGAGAAATAGATGGGCCTCGTCATGAGATGTAAAAAGTGAGGTATTTTTCATTGTACTATACCGCTATTTCTCTGCCGTATCGGAGCATGATGAGTTGTGGTATGTGTTAAAGGGGCGCTCTTTCGCCCAGGGCACATGAAAACCTGGAGCCAGCCCTCCCCCCCCACAGTCTGTAGCCAAATAACCCCCATTTTTCAGTGCGTAACTTGTATTATGAAGTTAATTAAGGTTGACAAGCTTAAGTAAGAAGAATTGATGCTTTTGGCATTCAAATGGGCACTGTTGGTGTGTTTCCTGTCCTCCTCTCACTGCCGACTTTTATTCCCCATTGACTTACATTGGGTTTCGTGTTTCGGGACGACCCCGACTTTTCCCTATAATCGGACGATCTTGCTCGACCCGACTTTTGGAAAAGTCGGGTTTCACGAAACGAAACGCGACCCTAAAAAACCAAAAGTCGCTCAACTCTAGACAGTAGTAGTCCCATCATCCGGCTAATGTGTTGAATGTAAAAAAAAAATATACTACATACATACTACATATATACATACTATATACATACTACATACATACTACATACATACATACTACATACATACTACATACATACTACATACATACTACATATATACATACTACATACATACTACATATATACATACTACATACATACTACATATATACATACTACATACATACTACATACATACTACATATATACTACATGCATACTACATACATACATATATACATACTACATGCATACATACTACATACATACTACATACATGCTACATACATACATACTACATACATACTACATACAGTATATACATACTACATACATACTACATATATACATACTACATACATACATACTACATACATACTACATACATACTACATATATACATACTACATACATACTACATACATATTACATGCATACTACATTCATACAACATACATACTACATATATACATACTACATACATGCTACATACATACTACATATATACAACATTCATACAACATACATACATACTACATATATACAACATACATATATACTACATACATGCTACATATATGCTACATTCATACAACATACATACATACTACATACATGCTTCATATATACTACATTCATACAACATATATACTACATACAACATACATAAATAGTACATACATAGTACATACATACTACATATATACTACATTCATACATACAACATGCTACAGACATACAACATACATATTGCATACAATACATTCATACAATACATACATAGACATACAGTACATATAACACAGAGTACATACTCACCATTACTTGTCACTTTGATCCCCGAAGCCAGTGTCATCTAAGGAAAAATATGAAAATAACAAACCACCAAATACTCCCTGATCTGCAGTAATCCACGAGTGAGTGTCCCACGCCGATTTTCCGTGGAGAGCAGCAGCATCAGGTGATGCGACTGCTCTCTACGGGCTCAGGAATCCAGTGTCGGGAGGTAGGTATCCTTCCGCACTGTATTCCTCCGCCACTGTAAAAAAATAGTCCCTGGTCTCACTTTATGGCAAATGCTGCGTGGGAACTTTTTCACACAGCAATGCCAAAAGTGAGACTAGGGATTATTTTTTTTACAGTGGCGGAGGAATACAGTGCGGAAGGATACCTACCTCCCAACACTGGATTCCTTGAGCCCCTAGAGAGCGGTCACGTCAGCTGATGCTGCTGCTCTCCATGGGAGATCGGCGTGGGACACGCATGGATTTCTGCGGATCAGGGAGTATATGGCTTGTTTGTTATTTTCATATTTTTCCTTAGATGACACTGGCTTCGGGGAACAATGTGACAAGTATTGGTGAGTATGTACTCTATGTTATATGTACTGTATGTCTATGTATGTATTGTATGAATGTATGAATGTATTGTATGTAGTAAGTATGTAGTATGTATGTATTGTATGAATGTATGTATGTTGTATGTATGCAGTATGTAGTATGTATGTATGTATGTTGTATGTCTGTAGCATGTTGTATGTATGTAGTATGTATGTAGCATGTATGATTATAGTGATACCTCATTTTTTTATGTTTTGGTGCTTTTACACAATAAAAACTATTTTATTGAAAAAATAATTATATTTGCATCATAGTAACATAGTTAGTAAGGCCGAAAAAAGACATTAGTCCATCCAGTTCAGCCTATAAAATTCTGTCAGAATAAATCCCCAGATCTGCGTCCTTCTAAAGAACCTAACAATAACTGTAAGATACAATATTGTTACGCTCCTGGAAGACATCCAGGCCTCTCTTAAACCCTTCGACTGAGTTCGCCATCACCACCTCCTCAGGCAGTGAATTCCACATTCTCACTGCCCTAACTGTAAAGAATCCTCTTCTATGCTGGTAGAAAAACCTTTTCTCCTCCAGATGCAGAGAATGCCCCCTTGTGACCGTCACCTTCCTTGGTATAAACAGATCCTAGGAGAGATATTTGTATTGTCCCCTTATATACTTATACATGGTTATTAGAACGCCCCTCAGTCGTCTTTTTTCTAGACTAAATAATCCTAATTTTGCTAATCTCTCTGGGTATTGTAGTTCCCCCATCCCCTTTATTAATTTTGTTGCCCTCCTTTGTACCCGCTCTAGTTCCATTATATCCTTCCTGAGCACCGGTGCCCAAAACTGTACACAGTACTCCATGTGCGGTCTTACCAGAGATTTGTACAGAGGCAGCATAATGCTCTCATCATGTGTATCCAGACCTCTTTTAATGCACCCCATGATCCTGTTTGCCTTGGCAGCCGCTGCCTGGCACTGGCTGCTCCAGGTAAGTTTATCATTAACTAGAATCCCCAAGTCCTTCTCCATGTCAGATTTACCCAGTGGTTTCCCGTTCAGTGTGTAATGGTGATATTGATTCCTTCTTCCCATGTGTATAACCTTACATTTATCATTGTTAAACTGCATCTGCCACCTTTCGGCCCAAGTTCCCAACTTATCCAGATCCATCTGTAGTAGAATACTATCTTCTCTTGTATTGACTGCTTTACATAGTTTTGTATCATCTGCAAATATCGATATTTTACTGTGTAAACCTTCTACCAGATCGTTAATAAATATGTTGAAGAGAATAGGTCCCAACACCGACCCCTGCGGTACCCCACTGGTCACAGCGACCCAGTTAGAGAATATACCATTTATAACCACCCTCTGCTTTCTATCACTAAGCCAGTTACTTACCCATGTACACACATTTTCCCCCAGACCAAGCATTCTCATTTTGTGTACCAACCTCTTGTGTGTCACGGTATCAAACGCTTTGGAAAAATCAAGATATACCACATCCAATGACTCACCTTGGTCCAGTCTATAGCTTACTTCTTCATAAAAACTGATTAGATTGGTTTGACAGGAGAGATTCCTCATAAACCCATGCTGATATGGTGTTAAACAGTTATTCTCATTGAAATAATCCAGAATGACATCCCTCAGAAACCCTTCAAATATTTTACCAACAACATCGCTTTATTGTGAGAGCTATAAATGCTTTATTTTTCTGCTGATGGAGCTGTATCACTGCTTGTTTTATGGGGGACAAGATGACGTTTTCAGCAGTACAATGATTATTTATTCGGTCGTCCATGACAGCACCACCTGAGAGAGAGGGGATCCGCCCTTTAGGAACAGGAAACCTACAGATACAAAAGGGTGGCACCTCTCCCACGCATCAGTTGGTTTCCTGTTCCTAGAGGACAGGACTCTCTACAGATCGTCTGTCATGGAGTCGTCGTTGAGTACCCAGGCCGGCTGACCGACCCAGATAGCGAGGGGGTCTCCTACCTCGGTCAGTGCGGGGTCCCTGGAAGCGCCACGGTGGGGCCGGGTAGGTCACCACGGCAGTGGACGGAGCAGGTGGAGCAGGGGTCCGGTGGATGCCGTCTCCAAAGCGCCAGCACCTGGTATGTATGCCCCGGTCCTGCTGCGCTTCCCCAGGCCCGGTCCTCCCGGTCAGTGCTGGCCCCTGGCGGGCTCATGGCGGCGTGCGCAGGGGGGCTGGGGGGCATTCCGGGCAGGAGGCGCTGCGCGGCTCCTTCGCGCGCGCTCCCGCAGGGCTCTGATGAGCGGCGGAAGTGACGCGGTGGAAGGGGCGGAGCGATAGCGCCGATACCGGAAGTCGGGTGCCGGCCGGCCTCCGGCGCGCGCCGCGGGTGCATGCCCGTCCGGGGGTCACGCGGCGACCCGGGTAAGGCGAGAGGGGCCGGAGCATGGGGGAGGGAGCGCGAAAGGCCGGGTGGGTGGTGCTATGGCAGGATACCTGCTGACCCGGACACCAGGAGGCCATATAAGGCAGATGGGGACGCCGCTGGGGTGCTTCTGAAGGCCCCAGCAATGGATACAATGGAAGCCCCCTTAGACCAGCAGGACGAGGCGCAGGAGCGCCCGCAAAAACAGGCCACGACAAAACCGCATGCGAGTGGCCAGCAGAAGAAACAGAGACGAACTGGCGACCAGAGCCGCGAAAGTTCCTCAAGAAAGGACCCCCCTGCCTCCCTCCGTGATCCGGTACCTGCTTCATCTGCATGGGTAAGAGATCTCCGTGAATGTACTCTGATGCAGTGTTCCCTTATGTTTTTTTTCAGGGGAAGAAGGCTACGGGAAAACAGAAGCACAGGGAATGTGCCCTCTGTAGTTCCCCCCTACCAGATGGCCACCCTAAAAAATTATGCCAACCATGCATTCGGCAAACGGTAGGGGTTATTAAAGACAGGGAGTCCAGGGGTAGATTGTCAGGCCCTTATACTCTCCCCCGTTTATGCAGGTAGCGGAAGAGACACCTGACTTCACTTCAAACCTGAGAGAGATGATCAGGGCAGAAATGAAAGTCTTACCTCAAAGAGAACCTTCTAGGAGAAGAGAGGCTAGTGGTTCAGGCTCGGAGACCTCAGTCGCCCCTAGGAAAGGTGACAACTCCTCGGACTCCTCGGCCTCCTCGTCGTCTTCCTCGGATGAAGACTCTAGCCGGTTCTGCTTCCCCTTAGACCAGATGGACAGATTAGTGAAAGCAATACGGTCCACCATGGGGGTAGCGGACAAAAAACGGGAACTCTCAGCACAGGACATAATGTTCGGGGGTCTAGACCCCAAAAAACGCAGAGCTTTTCCATTAAACGATAAGGTTCAGAGCCTAATTGACAGAGAATGGAAGAGACCGGAAAAAAGGGGCTCCATGCCACCAGCCTTTAAGCGGAGATACCCCTTTGATAACCCGGTAGTAAACAGATGGGATAAAGCCCCGAAACTAGACGCAGCAGTAGCCAAAGCATCTAAAAAATCCGCCATACCATTTGACGATATGGCCTCCTTGAAAGATCCGCTAGATAAAAAAGCGGATTCTTTTCTTAAAGGGACATGGGAGATGTCAGCAGGCGCGTTAAGACCAGCGGTAGCTGCCACCTGTACAGCCAGATCCATGATGGTCTGGCTAGATCAGCTGGATTCCGAGCTAAAAGACGGAGCTTCAAGATCATCTATTCGGAAAAGTTTGCCGATCATTCAGAATGCCGCGGCGTTTTTAGCCGATGCTTCTGCAGACTCTGCAAGAATGGCGGCTAAAGCCGCGGGTCTATCTAATGCAGCGCGAAGAGCACTCTGGTTAAAATGCTGGCCAGGAGATATTCAAGCCCGGTCCCGTCTCTGTTCCATTCCCTGCGAGGGGGAGTACCTATTCGGCCCCGTATTGGACGAATTGTTAGAGAAAGCTGGAAATGACAAAAAGAAATTTCCCAGTCTCCCGAACCCCTCTTACAGACGTCCCTTTACCAGGAAAGGTTTTTTCCGGAGAAGGCCGTCCAGAGATCAGGGCAGATGGGATGAGAAAAAAAGGAAAGGTACAGGATTCATGTTTGGAGGGGGGCGCCAGGAAGGTCCAGCTCGGGATACGAAAAAGCCGCCCCAATGACTAGTTGCCCCGGTAGGAGGGAGACTAGCTGCCTTCTACCCATCTTGGTCTCTGATCTCTAATAGCAGCTGGATATTGGGGATAATATCTGTGGGATTACGACTAGAGTTTTCTAGGGTTCCCCTTGATCAATTTAAAATCACCCCACTCAGGTCGTCTGCTTCAGAACAAGCTGCCCTGGAGGCCGAGGTTCATGACCTGTGCGCCAAGAAAGTCCTGATAGAGGTTCCAGAGGGAGAATGGGGGAAGGGATTCTACTCCCCTCTGTTCCTGGTCCGCAAACCAGACAGCTCCTTTAGGACAATAATAAACCTTAAGGCCCTCAACAAGTTTTTGGTCATACGTCCTTTTAAAATGGAAACAATTAAATCTGCAATAAAATTGCTGTTCCAAAACTGCTTTATGGTGGTGTTAGATCTAAAAGACGCATACTACCATATACCCATCCATGCAGGCCATCAGCGGTTTCTCAGAGTGGCGGTTCAGTTGGATGGGTCAATTCGACATTTCCAATATGCGGCCCTCCCCTTTGGAGTGGCAGTCGCTCCCCGAGTGTTTACTAAAGTAATAGCGGAGGTCATGGCCCATCTACGTGAATCGAACATTCTGGTGATCCCCTACCTGGACGATTTTCTTATTGTAGGTAAAACGGCGAATCATTGTTTACAACAGCTACAAAAGGCAATGTCTGCCCTAGAACGGTTAGGATGGTTGCTGAACGTCAAAAAGTCTCGGTTGCAACCAATGAAAGTCCAACAATTCTTGGGCCTAACCCTGAATTCTGAAAAACAGGAATGCCGTCTGCCTCCGGAGAAGCTTGTTCGCCTCCATTATCAGATCCTGAACGCCTCCAATAACCCCACCATGTCCCTCAGGTAAGCCATGTCCCTTCTAGGCTCTCTTTCGGCCTGTATCCCGGCAGTCCAGTGGGCCCAGTTTCATGCAAGGAAACTACAGAGCGAGGTCTTATTACATCAAAAAGTCCTTGGGGGTTACTTGGAGGGTCAGCTAACCTTGTCCCGTAACACAAGGGAGTCCCTAGAGTGGTGGTTAGACAAGGATAACTTGTCTAAAGGGGTGCCCTGGGAGTATAACGTAACCCGCATAGTCACCACGGATGCTAGTCCTTACGGTTGGGGAGCTCATATGGGTGAAATATTAGTCCAGGACCAATGGCAACATGATCAGTTAGGAATGTCATCTAACCTAAAAGAATTGACAGCAGTAGAACAGGCGGCTAAAAAGCTCCTTGTGTATCTACTGGGCCATCACGTGCGAGTGTTCTCCGACAATCAGGTCACCGTGGCATATATCAATCACCAAGGCGGGACCCGTTCCAGACCCCTGATGATTGTAGCAGAGCGGTTGTTCCATCTAGCAGAACAATACTTTCTATCTTTAACAGCGTTGCATATAAAAGGAAGAGACAACATCACGGCAGACTTTTTAAGCCGCAATCAGCTAAAGCAAGGGGAATGGTCCCTAAACACCTCCATATTCAATCTGTTTGTTCAAAAGTGGGGATATCCAGAGGTAGACCTCTTCGCCACCAGAGACAACAGGCAATTGAAACAATTCTGCTCCCTAAATCCCAGAGAGAATCCTCTGGCGGTAGATGCCTTCCTGATAAAGAGGGACTTCAAACTAGCCTACGCCTTCCCTCCCCTATCTCTTCTACCCCTGGTGATGAGGAAAATCAGGAAAGACAGAGCGAGGGTTATAGTCATCGCTCCATTTTGGCCCAGGAGAGCATGGTTCTCATGCCTCAGGACCATGTCAGTGTCCGATCCTTGGGTTCTGCCGGACATCCCGGATCTCCTGTCCCAGGGCCCAGTCTTCCATCCTCAGGTGGCTGGCCTTCATCTGACGGCGTGGAGTTTGAACGGTCGTTATTAGAAGAGAAGGGCTTCTCCACAGACCTAATTAACACCCTACTTAAGAGTAGAAAAATCATTACCACAAAAATTTATGTCAGAATTTGGAAAAAATTCCTTCAAAACTCAGGAGTAGTCGCTGGGTATTCAGCGCCTATAATGCAGATATTAGAGTTCCTACAAAAAGGTCTGGACATGGGGCTCTCTACCAGTACCCTTAAAGTGCAAGTGTCAGCCTTGGGGGCCCTGTTTAGCTGCAACATCGCTGGTAATTATTGGGTAAGCAGGTTCATTAAGGCGGAAGGTAGATCCAAGCCAATAATGAAGGATAGGTTCATGCCGTGGGACTTGAACCTAGTCCTCACTGCTATGACAGAGACCCCATTCGAACCTATCTCGTCGGCTTCCCTAAAAAACCTGTCCCTCAAGGTAGCCTTCCTGGTAGCTCTAACATCAGCCCGCAGAATAAGCGATATCCAGGCTTTATCTAGGTGTCCTCCTTATTTACAGTTCAAAGAGGATAGGGTAATACTTAGACCTGATCCAGCGTACTTGCCGAAGGTAGTTTCTAGTTTCCATAGGACACAGGAAATAGTTCTTCCATCCTTCCTCCCTAATCCAACTAACGAGAAGGAAAAGAAACTACACACCCTGGATGTCAGGAGAGGCCTCATAGAATATCTGACAGTCACAGATCCCTGGAAGAAAGATAATGCCCTATTTATCTCTCATCAAGGCC
This sequence comes from Dendrobates tinctorius, assembly GCF_039654945.1. Taxonomy (NCBI): domain Eukaryota; kingdom Metazoa; phylum Chordata; class Amphibia; order Anura; family Dendrobatidae; genus Dendrobates; species Dendrobates tinctorius. The sequence continues at coordinate 32,707,724 of NW_027361712.1, read as the reverse complement.
CCAGAAAAGGTTGTAGAGCATCAAAAAATACACTAGCCAGATGGATTAGAGAGGCGATTTCAATAGCATACACCTCAAAGGGCAGGTCGCCACCCGGGAAGCTGAGAGCGCATTCCACCAGGGCCATGGCGACCTCATGGGCCGAAAGATCCGAAGTCTCCATTGACCAGATATGTAAGGCGGCTACTTGGTCCTCTCCGAGCACCTTTTATAGTCATTATAGGCTAGACCTGGGTGCTTCCACAGACCTCTCTTTTGGTATAAGGGTGCTGCAGGCTGTAGTCCCTCCCTAAAGCTGATATTACTCTCTGTAAATCTCTCAGGTGGTGCTGTCATGGACGACCGAATAAAGTCTTAGTTACTCACCGGTTAAGGGTATTTTTCGGAGTCCATGACAGCACCCGTATATTCCCTCCCTTTAGTTTAATTGGGGTGTGCACGTCTATTTCTTGTATATGCTCACTGGTGATAAAAGTTTATAATTGTAAAGAATACTGTACATAAATCATGCATTAACCTTGGAAGTCCTCTTGTGCTCTGTAATCCAACTGATGCGTGGGAGAGGTGCCACCCTTTTGTATCTGTAGGTTTCCTGTTCCTAAAGGGCGGATCCCCTCTCTCTCAGGTGGTGCTGTCATGGACTCCGAAAAATACCGTTAACCGGTGAGTAACTAAGACTTTATATCCATCTTTTTTATTGCCTTTTATTCCACTTTTTGTAAGGCAGTATGATGATAAAGCATTGTTTTTTGCCTTTTTTTATATTTTTTTATGATGTTCACTAAAGCTGTTAATTAGTGATATATATATATATATATATATATATATATAACCTGGTGTACCATCACCTAATATAATTCTGACATTTTGTCACGTTACAATCCCTTCCCCTTCTTTTTGGTTGGTACTACACCTCACAGCTACATACATTTTTCAGATAAAAGTCATCTACATCAGTGCATTCGGAAAACCCTTTTTGAAGAATAATCATCCCTTCCCTTTCGCGCAGACAGTGGACACACACACACAATAATTTATTTTATATCTAGAGGCTGTTCATTGCCCATGGTGACATTTATGGCTATACTTGCGAGATTACATTTTTTCTTGTATTGTTTATTGTGGTCTGTTGTGTCCCTTCATTACATGTTTTTATCATTATATTTATTATTGTCTTCATATTCCATGTGCGGGCACATTTCTGTTATAGTGCTACCATTTACCATTTTGCTCAATAAAGGTACTTTTATCCTAAACATTAATTGTTCCTTATGCTTCGCTTTTAGACCATAAGTTTGAGATTTTCTCTGGTTTTACACACAGTAAAATGCATACACACACTATAATGCAGCTACATACACATACTATAATGCATAAACACACACCATAATGCAGCCCCACAGTCCAGCAGTATTACACACACAGTGTACTGCAGACACACAATACTTACCTCTCCCTGTTCCCCCACTGCTCTGGCTTCTGCAGCGTGTCTCATCAGCTCCACTGCTAGCACAGCGTGGTGCAAGATGAAATGACATCATCGCTTACCCGCTGAGTCAAAAGCAGAGGGGGAATGATGGGAGAGGGAGTGTCACCTGACATTCTCGCCTACATCATTGCTTTCAACTGTATCAGCGTTTTCTGATAAGTTGAAGGAGTGATGTGATGGGGTGGCGCCGGGCCTCCCTTACTCACGGGCCTCATAGCTGCTGCGTGGGCACACCATTGTCTGGGAGCCCCTTGGGGGAGCGGGGACCCTAGGCAGCTGATTAGTCTGACTGCCCCTATAGCTGATCCTGAGTAGGATCAACCCTCCTAAGCTGTCTACAAGGGCACATAGGTCATAGGAAGATGAATAAACTGATACCTTGATATCTGTGATCTGATGTCTTATTCCAGATAAATCCACATTTTTTATATATGTAAATGAACTGTTCAGGACTAAGCGCCAACTCTGATCTGAATGAGACTCTGTGATATGTAATGGCTGCTCTCTGCTCTCCTGATCTCACTGCAAAGCTGTGTGTGATTATAACTGACATATCTGCAGACATCATCTCAGTGCTTCAGCTTCCATCTCACAGGCAGCCAGGGTTGTAACATTCTTTTATTACAGCAGAGCTGTAACTACTAATGTTTTTGTTATAAGATAAAGTTCAGTTCTAATGTACTGTGTTAGTCACATCTCACACACTGAAAGCTCTCCCTTTTATTTAAAATCAATTCTACAGTCAGATTCTCATGCAGATTAGTGTCCTGCCCATAGCCCTCAACAGCTCATTTACATTGAAGTAATATATAGATATCAAAGTAGCATTTTATTCAGCTTCTTATAACCCACTGCCCTTATAGACAGCTAAGGAGGATTGATCCTACTGACAAAATACCTTTCAAAGCAGAAAAGATGTAACATGGACTTGTATGTATTAGGTCTGAGACAGCGGAACTAGAACAGTGGAGACTTGAGTGTAGCCGATATGAGCAACGGAAATTGAACAGTGGAGACCGGGAAGTAGCAGAGCTGAGCACTAGTAATGGAGTAATAGAAACCTGGATGTATCAAGGTTCAACCATGGAACTGGAGTAGCGTAACTTCAGTGTATCAGGGCTCAGCATTGGAAATATCTGTAGCAGAGTTGAGTATCATGGATTAGCAGCACAGACACAGTAGAGTTGAGTAACGTAGTTGGAATAATAGCACTGATGTACCCGAGTTGAGAACTTTTACTGAAGTAACTGCACTGATTTAGAAAAGGTACAGTAATACAGTGACAGAGTTGAGACTTGGGCAAAATAATGGACACTAAATATGATAGAACTGTGTAGTGGCAGAAATGCAAATTACCTGAATACTCAGGTGGCATCCTACCACCTAAATCATGTTAAATAAGCAAGTTACATTTCATCATAGGAAAGTGTCAAGTTGCTGCGGAGAAGAGATGCAACTGGCCAAATGAGAGGAGCATTGTACCTTTCAACACTGGAACTAGGACAGGTGAGTAATACACTTGCTAAATTGTACGTTTAAAATTCAGTATCAGCCCCACCATTCTTACAAAGCTATATAATGATTGGAATGTTTTTTCTTCTATTATAGGTTTACTGGATGTGACATATGAATAAAAGTTCTAGATTAGTGTCCTCTTTCTGGACATACAGTATATAATCACTTTATATACTATATAATAATGGTATATCAATTTTACTGCCCAAAGATTTTAAGAAAATGATTCATGTCAACGAAACAGATTTTATCCTTGTTGGTTTTACACTTAGTTCTTGGACACAGGGCAGCATTTTCTTACTGTTTTTTATACTTTATGTGACATCTCTTTTTGGAAACCTGTTAATTATTATTGCTATATGGTTGGACAAACGTCTTCATATTCCCATGTATATTTTCCTCAGCAGCTTGGCTTTCTTGGACATTTGGTTCATATCATCTACGGTCCCTAAATTGCTTGCTATACTTGCATCAAACAATAAAATCATCTCTATATCAGGCTGTATCCTGCAGCTCTATTTCTACGTGTCATTAGGGACTATAGAATTTTATATTTTAGCTGTTATGTCAGTGGATCGTTATGTAGCAGTTTCTCATCCATTGAGGTATCATTCAATCATTACCAACAAGTTTTGCCGTTGGTTAGTATGTATAGCTTGGGTATTTGGATTTATTTCTTTTATTTATCCCACACTGTTATTGTTTGGTTTGTCTTTCTGCGGTCCATATGAGATCAATCACTTCTTCTGTGATAGTTCGGCTATTGTAAAAATAAGTTGCTCTGATATTTCTCAGTTTAATATCATTTTTGCCAGTTTGGCCTCAGCTGTGATTTTGGGTTCTTTCTTTGTCTGTTTAATTTCCTATTGTAGTATTTTCTTTACCATATTTATGATACCCTCCACCAAGGGAAAAATCAAAGCTTTCTCAACTTGCACCTCTCATTTTACAGTTGTCTCATTAGTTTATGGCAGTGCAATCTTTATCTATGTGCGACCAGTTGAAAGTTCTTCTCCTGATCTTAACAAAATTGTTGCCCTTCTTAACAGTGTCATGACACCAGTGCTTAATCCATTTATATACACTTTGCGGAATAAACAGGTCCAACAAGTATTTAGGGAAATGAAGCTGAATATAATTTCTAACAAAATTCAATTCTCTTAATAAGAAACCAAATTTACATTTCCACACCATCCTTGCTACACTTTATTACTACATCTGGGCAATAAAAATGAAAAAAGCATATACATAATGGGAGGAATAGGGCTAAGCAACAGCACATGTGAAAAAGACTTGGGTATACTAATAGAATACAGACTAAATATGAGTCAACAGTGTGATGCAGCAGTAAAAAAGGCAACTGCAATTCTAGGATGTATTAACAGAAGCATACAGTCTAGATCATGTGAAGTCATTATTGCTCTCTAATCCTCTTTGGTCAGACTTCCTCTGGAATACTGTGTCCAGTTTTGGGCGCCACATTTTAAAAAAGACATCAACAAACTGGAGGAAGTTCAGAAAAGAGCGACCAGAATGGTGACCGGTCTGCAAACCCTGTCTTATGAGGAAAGGTTGCAGGATTTGGGAATGTTTAGCTTGCAGAAGAGAAGACTGAGAGGAGACTTAATAGCTGTCTACAAATATCTCAAGGGCTGTCACATTGTAGAAGGATCATCTTTATTCTCATTTGCACAAGGAAAGACTAGAAGCAATGGGATGAAACTGAATGGGAGGAGACAGATTAGATATTAGAAAAAACTTTTTGACAGTTAGAGTGATCAATGAGTGGAACAGGCTGCCACGGGAGGTGGTGAGTTCTCCTTCAATAGAAGTCTTTAAACAGAGGCTGGACAGACATCTGTCTGGAATGATTTAGCGAATCCTGCTTTGAGCAGGGGGTTGGACCAGATGGCCCAGGAGGTCTCTTCCAGCTCTACGATTCTATGATTCTATTACTTAGAAATCGCACCTTAAATTGGGGGCAGTACTTACTGTCTACTGATACCCTACACAAAAGCAAGAATTAACTTATCCTATGATTAGTACAATCGTAGCCAAACGATCACGAAGGAGGGTCCAGCTCCATGATATCCATAAAAATTATTTTGTATTCATAGTTCATTAAAAAAAAAAAATTTTGATATAATCGGCATAAATGTCACAAGTCCTCTATGGGAAGTTATAGAGTAACATACGCGTTTCAAACCTTACGGTTCTTAATCATTGCTTGATCATGGAGCTGGACCTTCCTTTGTGATCGATTGGTTTTCCTGCTGCACCGCTGTCTTCCATGCTCTGGTTTCCTGTCTACATGTGGGTAAGGCCTGTTTCACACATCAGTTTTTTCTGTCAGATGTAATCCGCCAAATGGTGGAAAACGGATCCGCCTGTGTACGGACATCAACGTGTGCCACTGGACCGGTTTTTTTGACGGATGCGGCGAAGGAAGAAATTTAAAGGAACCGCTGTCTGGGGAGGAGAGAGAGAAAGTGAGAGAGAATTTTTCAGCCGCCCGAACAGAGTTTAGGATTAAATTTGCGGCCGAGGAAAGTCCTCCGGGCATGTGCAATGTAAAATACGGATCCGGCCGCCCGAAAAAATGTTGCATTGTCCGTCCAGGAATGTCGGCAGACACCAAAATTTTGGCGGATCCGCAAGAAAACGGATCCAACGGATGGCCATCCGTCAAGATCCGCCGGTAATGCAACTCAATGGGAAAAAAAACGGATCAGCCAAGCAAAAAGACAGATCCGTTTTTTTGCAAAACGGCGGATTTTGACTTATGGTAACATACGGATATGTGAAACAGGCCTTAGCTGACAAAACAACCTTTCTTCTTCTCAATCATAGCCAAGGGTTTGAGACTGAGACTAATTTTGGTTTTCCTAAAGTTGCTACTTTTAGTCAGATCTTTCTATGGTTACTGAGGTACAATTATAAGAATTTCATAGGTTTTTAAACTTACAAATACACCAAGTGTGTGGAAAAAATCAAGATTTTAATATTTACAGTGTTGAACCTTAGTTTTCAAGACTTCTTCAATTCACTCTGGTATGCGGGATATCAACAACTGGACCAAATCCTGACTAATGGAAACCTATTATTGCGTAATCCGTGCTTAGAGTTTAACCCAATTTCTGGGTTAATTTGTTTGTCCAATCGCTTTTTGAAGATATACCATAGGTTCTCAATTCGAATGAAATCTATTACGCTTCCTGGCCGACATTGCAATGTTTTGTTCACTGTGAACCTTAGTTATCACTTGGAATACTGTGCTTCATCATGCTGGAAAATCATTGTTCTTCACCGAATTGCTCCTGGATCACAGAGGGAAGTTGCTCTTGGAGGATGTTTAGATGCCATTCTTTATGCCATTCTTTATTCGTGACATTGTTCTTAGGCAAAATTGTGAGTGAGTCCACTGCTTTGGATGAAAAGCATAAATGAGCTCAGGATGCTTAACTGTTGATATGGTCATGTAGTATATCACTTCTTTCAGTTCCTCTATACATACATTACATCTCTCCTTTCATCCCATCTGTATATAGCCCCTTCCTGCCGTACATGGCTTATTTCAGACCCATCATGCAGTAAATCTCTCCCTCTCATCTCCCTCTCATCTATATGCACAATTAATAGACAAGTGAGTATTTTGGCTGTATCATCATTTTTGTACACATCTTCCTACTCTAAGCTGTATATACTTGAATGACTATTGGATTAAAGCATATGTGGTGATATCTATTTGTGTAATGAGGGAGGGTGAGGTCTAAGGATATCTATACCCACTCAAGGTGTTCAGGATTATTAGGTAGTTTGTTTTCCTCAGGTAAAATGGGCTAAACAAAAGATTTAACTGACTCTGCTAAGTGAAAAAAATGTTAAAAGTCTTATAGAGAAGTGCAGCACTCTTAAAATTTCTAAGATGTTGCGGCGTAATTACAGAACCATCAAAAGTTTTGTTGCAAACAACAGGGTTGAAAAAAATGTGTTGAGACATAAAGACACATTAACTATCAAAGAAGAACCCAATATGAAGTAACCATAAACCCATTATCTTCCAGGACCGTCATATTCCAAAACTATGGAAACACGTACGGGGATGCAACAGCACAGAGAATATAGACTCAGTGATAACAAGAATATATTTGATTACACAAATGGATGTGGTACCTAGGGCAAAATTCAAAAAGGGGGAGTCAAACAATGGGAAGACAGTAAGTTATTTTACAATGGAAATTCAGAAATTCGGCTATATAGGATATCAACACAATTCTACTTTCCCACTATGAGTAAACAACAAAGGTGTCTTGGTACTAATGTCCTAGGCAAAAGTATGTCTCAGTTAATCTCATGCTCATCATCTTCACCCTGCTGTTCTCTCACTCTTTCTACAATACTGAGCTTTGTACAGGACCCAACGCGAGTCGAGGGTACTACACCATTAGGTTATACTACTACACTATTAGTCTAATGTTGTAGTCCCTGATCGATCAGATGCTCCGATCACCCATCGCACTGACTACCTCCCTGAAGAACGGCCTCAGTCCCCTTAATATCATAATTCCATACCTGAAGTAGCAGCTCACATGAATTCTCCCTCACACAAATCTAGCTCTGCTTTTTTGTCTCGGGCCCCAATTGCTCATCTCTGGCTCCGGTCCCTTGGTCATGGTCACTTGGTTCTGATTACTCGCTTCTGGTTCTTGCCTTTCTGCTCTTGTTCGCTATTCTCTGGCTTGGTTTCCTAAGTGCTGGTCAATCAGTTCTGATTACTTGGTTCCGGCTACTCGCCTCTAGTTCTGGCACACTTGTTTCTGACTTCGCTTCTCAGTGCTGGTGACTCAGTTCTGCTGACTTGCTTCTGGTTCTGGTTGCCAGCTCTGGTTTGCTCATCTCTGGCCCTGCACCAGCGATGGTGGCTATAAGCCAAATTAGTTACATCCACATGTCTGTCCTGTTACGGGTTCAGGTGCCGACTACTCCACTCCTCTGCCTCCCTGGGCCTATCTATAATTCCTATCTGCCACACAGCTATCACCTCACCTGGTGTAACTTCTAATTCCATCTTACCAGGAATACATGCTTGGGTCTACTGTTAATGTTAACAAAATTCTCTCAATTTTACTTCCTTATAGTCTTTAGACAGCAGAGGGTGGTATTCACTTACAGATGTCCATTCATGCATTATCTTCACCTCCTTACAGTCCTCTCCTTTGTAAACTCATCAGGTGAGAAGGATCACTTCAGACTTTCGATGCTCCTTTTGGGTGGTCCCAGCATTGATAATATCTGGGCACATTCCTGTGTCTCCTGTATCGTGTACTGCCACATGAAGTTATCCTCTGTGTATCTTGTGAGTGGAACACCAGCGTGGTATGCTCAGTAATGCGAGGTTCCTCCTAACTTGCTCCCTCTGGCCCTTTTCCTGCGAGTTCAGCCTTTGATCTAATCTCAGAGACAGTTTGGGGTGGCAGTGTCACTTCCCTTCCCTTGGTGCAGCAGGTACAACCCACCACTCATCTTAATCATTCATGAGGCTTGTTGGTGCAGAGTTTCTCTGCTATTTTGGAGACTTAAGCACTCTCTTCATCATACACAGAGGGACGAAGAATATTACGGTGAAGCACTCTTCCTTGTGCCCCATTCTTTCCCTCAGGTCAGACCTCGTACAGAGGATTCTTATTATGCAACCTTCTCATTACTTGGTGGGGAGTCACCTCCAATCTATAGTTTAACCTTCACCTTGGGTGCTTTGCTAATATTAATACTCGATCTCCTGGTTGTAGTAGCACCTCTTGTATTGGGGTCACATGAGGATGGCTCATCTTCTTAAACCTCTGACCAACCAGCCGCTTTAACATCTGCAACCAATGCCGGTGTTCTCACAACAAAGTGCGGTCTTCTTTAGGGTCAAGTTCAAGTTCTGTTATCTCATGGCCGTTACGACAAAACAGCAAATTTTAAGGGGTACCCAGTGGTGGTATGAGCTTGGTTGTTGTATACCCACACTAATTTTGAAGCAAATTCAGTCTTCTTTATCTTCCAATCATTTTCCAACATCCTTAACTTTTGTAGGAACGTTCTGTTCAACCACTTGCAGGCCCCATTTCCCTGAAGTTGATAGGGCGCTTTTCGGGACCTTTAATTGGTATAGAGTGGGTGCAGTTCTTCATGACCCTTCCTTGGAAGAATGCTCCATGATCGGAGTGGATCCTCTTTGGGCATCCATTGACCAAGAGGAAGTTGCAACAGATGGCTTGAACTGCTGACACCTGTTTGATCCCTGATAGGGCACACGACTTTGAATCTAGTGAAATGGTCCGTCATCACCAATCAGTACTCATAACCATTATGCAATGGGTCTGATCATGAGTTCACCATCAACATTTCCAGTGGCTCAGAACTCTTTATCACGTGAGAAGGTGCCCTCTGTTTCCAAAGCTTAGCCAATTGGCACTGATGGCACATTTGACAAACTTCTTCACCGTAGTTGTGGCCAATACACAAGCTGCTGTAACTATTAGCAGGTCCTTTCTGTACCAAAGTGTGTGTGCCTCTCATGGGCTTACTTTTCCAGACCAGGCACCATCTCCTCTGGAATCACCACTATCCACATAGTCTTGAATTCTTTTGGTAACTGTATCCACCTGTATAACAAGCAATTTTTCATACAGGGTCACTCACATTATCCCAGTGTCTGAAAGGCACTGATCTACAAGGCTGCCTTCTCTTTGCTGTTGGGCTTCTGGCCCAGAGTCACACACTTCTGTATTTTTGATATCTCTAGGTCAGACTGTTGAAGTTGTACCTATTTGTCTCCTGGGCACCCCAGCACTCTATTTGGTTTGGTTTCTCCTCATGATTTTATAGCAGCTACTAGGGCCGCTGCAAAGCATCTGAAATCTGGGATCTCATCCCCAGAGAACTCTTCATCCACTTCCTGGACAGTTGTTCATGGGTCACGCTTTCACCCAAAAGGCTATCTTATACTGACATTTGGACATCCTTTAAACGCACTGTTGTTCCAATGCTCCTAGTTTCGCCTTTTCTAAGTGAGCAAGTGGGTTGTTGTCAGTCCTCGCATGAGCCTCATTCATTTTGTAGAATGGCATCCAATAGAAAATGTTGGTCCTGAAAGGAAACTAGAGATTTTATGACAAATCTGTTGAGTCCAAAAAATCTGATTAAATAATGATCTTAAGGTGCAGGACAAGCTTCCACTAAGGTCAATCATTTGTCAATGGTAAATTAAGGCTTTTCATATTACTGCTTGTGCTGTAGTAGTTGTAGAAAAATTACATGGCTCACCCCACCCCAAATGAAAGTCCAGTGAAGTTTGCGCTCTAAAATCCAAATGCCTCCCTCCCCCTTCTTAAACCCGAAGTTTCCTAAATAAAAGTTAGCATCCAAAAGTATGATGTTGTTGTAGTGGGAAGAACTTACTTAACAATGTATGGGTTTCATGACTCCAGTAGCTGAGTACAATGTATCAGGCACTAAGCTGGCACATTTGCAAACTTCAATCTGTATCCACTGTAAGCTTTCTTTTTTCTAAAATACACATGTGCAGTCAATTCATCCATAGTTGAACTCAACTAAGTGTCTAGTTTCCAAAATTGGGTCACTTTGGGGTGTTTCTGCTGTTCTGTCACCTTATAAACTCTGAAAATGGTGCCCAGAAACTATTCCAGCAAATCTGTGTTCCAAAAGTCAAAAGGCGCTCCTTTCTTCTGGGACCTGCTGTGTGAGTAATTTAAAATTACATTTTGGATGTCACAGTTTTTGGAAAAAATTGCAAGACACATTTCATGGTCCATTTTGTCCTGTTAGCTTTTGTGAAAATGAAAAATGTGCAGCTAATATAACATTTTAAAGACACCAGTTGGTTTAACTCGCTTGTGTGGTGTTTTTGCTGTTCTTACACAATCTCCCCATAATCTATTAAAGAAAATGTAGCATTCAAAAGGCCAAATGGTGCTCTTTTCCAATTAGGGTCACTTGCTGTCCTCAACCCTAGTATACACTTTGCGACAAAGTCACTGGCAAAGTTCTGGAGGCGAGATATGTTTCACTGAGGCTTTTAGCTTCTGTGATTTTAAACCCAGATGATTCCTCCATCACACTATGTGTTGTGCAGGGTTAATCAGACGTTTTAAGGACTGTGTTTTTGTGAACAATCATAGAGCAGGTGGGAGGTTGTCCACCTTATCTCTGTGCCAGGGTGTGGTCTTGGGTTTAAATAGTCAGCCTCCTTAGACATTCAGAGCTCAGTGTATCTGGAGTGGGCAGCTTCAGAGAAGTGTTTTTGTGCTAAATTGATCTGAACCTGGCTGTTATATCCTGAACAGATGAATCCCTGCAGTTGCAGAGACTGTATGCCATTTTGTTTTGTTTTCCGGTTTTGCCTGAAGGACTGTGGTCATTTTCATTTTGCGTTGGTTTAGCCACATGTATATTAAACCAGTAGAAGATTTAACCCCTTAACGACCGGGGTTATTTTCGTTTTTGCATTTTTGTTTTACGCTCCCTTTCTTTCCAGAGCCATAACTTTTTTATTTTTCTGTCAATATGGCCATGTGAGGGCTTATTTTTTGTGGGACGAGTTGTACTTTTGAGCAACACCATTGGTTTTACCATGTCGTGTACTACAAAATGGGAAAAAAATTCCAAGTGCGGTGAAATTGCAAAAAAAGTGCAATCCCACACTTGTTTTTTGCTTGGCTTTTTTGCTAGGTTCACTAAATGCTAAAACTGACCCACCTTTATGATTCGCCAGGTCATTACGAGTTCATAGACACCAAACATGTCTAGGTTCTTTTTTATCTAAGTGGTGACAAAAAATCCAAAGTTTGCTAAAAAAAAAACAAAAAAAATCAACACCATTTTCCGAGACCCGTAGCATCTCCATTTTTCGTGATCTGGGGTCAGGTGAGGGCTTATTTTTTGAGTGCCGAGCTGATGTTTTTAATGATACCACTTTTATGCAGACACGTTCTTTTGATCGCCCGTTATTGCATTTTAATGCATTGTCACAGAGATCAAAAAAACGTAATTCTGGGGTTTTGACATTTTTTCTTGCTACGCCGTTTAGAGATCGGGTTAATGCTTTTTTTTATTGATAGATCGGGCGATTCTGAACGCGGCGATACCTAACATGTGTATGTGGGATTTTTTTTTACTGTTTTATTTTGATTGGGGTGATTTGAACTTTTAGTCTTTTTTTATTTTTTTTATTTTTAAACATTTTTTTTACTTTTGGCATGCTTCAATAGCCTCCATAGGCAGATCGCCCATATGTAGCAGATTCACTCCTGTGCTTTCAGCGCCGTCCACCGGGCGGCGCTGAAAGCCATCAGCCTGGAACAACCATAGAGGTCTCTATGAGACCTCTGGTTGTCCAAGCAGCAAGACGCCGACCCCCGATCACGTGACGGGGTCGGCGATGAGCTCACTTCCGGCCCGGCAGCCGGAAGTGCTATTTGAATGCCTGCTGTCAGCTTTGATAGCGGGATTTAACTAGTTAATAGGCATGGGCGGACAGCGATTCCACTCACTCCTATTGCGGGCACATGTCAGCTGTTCAAAACAGCTGACATGTCCCAGCTTTGATGCGGGCTCAGCGCCGGAGCCCTCATCAAAGCAGGGGAGATGTCTAATGACGGACTGCGTCCGTCATTGGACATTAAGGGGTTAAAGAGAAAGTGTGACTGTGCCTACCTGCGTGTGCATCTGAGTTAGCCGATCTACCATATCCTACATATGGTGCATTCACGTGTTCAGTAGAAGTTGCATTTCAAATTGAAGAATCCATTTTGTACTATTAATAGGGATGAGCGAGTAGTGTAATACTCGGACTCGCTGTACTCGTTACGAGTACCTCCTAATACTCGGGTACTCGTAACGAATAGCGAGTCCAATGTAAGTCAATGGGAAATACGAGAAATGGGCTGTGCGGGGACTGTGCAAAGACTGTGCCGGGCTGTGTGGGACTGTGCTGGGCTGTGCAGGTACTGAGCGGGGACTGTGCCGGGCTGTGCGGCGACTGTGCAGGGCTGTGCAGGACTGTACAGGGCTGTGCAGGACTGTGCTGGGCTGTGCAAGTACTGTGCGGGACTGTGTAGGGCTGTGCAGGGACTGTGCAGGGCTGTGCAGGGACTGTGCAGGGCTGTGCGGGACTGTGCTAGGCTGTGCAGGACTGTGCTTGGCTGTGCAGGGCTGTGCGGGACTCTGCGGGGCTGTGCAGGTACTGTGCGGGACTGTGCAGGGCTGTGCGGGACTGTGCTGGGCTGTGCGGGGACTGTGCTGGCCTCTGTGGGACTGTGCTGGGCTGTGCAGGTACTGTGCGAGGCTGTGCGGGACTGTGCTGGGCTGTGCAGCGACTGTGCAGGGCTGTGTGGGACTGTGCTGGGCTGTGCAGGCACTGTGCTGGGCTGTGCAGGCACTGTGCGGGGCTATGCAGGCACTGTGCGGGACTGTGCTGGGCTGTGCAGGTACTGTGCGAGACTGTGCAGGGCTGTGCGGGACTGTGCTGGGCTGTGTGGGGACTGTGCTGGGCTGTGCAGGTACTGTGCGGGACTGTGCAGGGCTGTGCGGGACTGTGCTGGGCTGTGTGGGGACTGTGCAGGGCTGTACGGGACTGTGCTGGGATGTGCGGGGACTGTGCGGGGACTGTGCTGGGCTGTGCGGGGACTGTGTGGGCTGTGCCAAATATTGCGAGGCTAGTAGTGAAATACTCGCCAGGATTCGAGCACCGCGAGTACCGCATTACTCGACGAGTACCGAATCCTAACGAGTATACTCGCTCATCCCTAGGGCTATTCCATGGTAACTTTTGTTACATTCACAAGCCAAAAACTGAGTTAATAATGGCTACAGACTGCCCTTTGAAGGCAGGCACAAAAATGAGTGAATGTATATTGTACATTCCACTATTCTCAATAGACTTCAACACAGTTTGATTTTTCAACAATACAAATTAAATACAACTTGGGAACTTATGTTACAAAAAAAGGAAAGGCAATTGTCCATATCATGAGACTGCCAAATTTTCTGTTCTGGTAAACAGGGGAGAAGCACTATTTTTATTATATTAAAACACCATAGTCCACCATAGTCCAAGCAACTTTAACAAATTTATTTTAACCTCTCAAGTTAAATGCAACAATTTTTATTACAAGAAATGTAGGTAATTTACGTTACAGCACAATATAGTAACTTACCTTACAAAACAAAGAATGTGTTCAACTTTGTCAGTGTTTATATTTGAGAAGGCAAACTGACTTTATTTAGACAAAACATAGGCTGCATATGTGAATTCATTGGTGTGAATTACATATGTAGACTAAAATTTAGTATAAAAGTGTAATCAATCAATATTCATACTTCAGTTGTCAACATTTTTGCAGAGGAAATTTTGATTACAAAATATGACCGTTGATCAATTACATAATGTAGACTACAGGAAAGGTGTATATCTTTGTACCATGTTAGCCAGTAGATAGAAAAATATATATTTGTATGCCTGATCACAGCACCATGGACATGAAATTACTGGTATTGAAAGGTAACTTCACATCTCAGAGAGACAGAAGAGTCTGGGAGTACAAGCTCATGATGACCCTTGACACTCTCAATGCAGGAATGAATGTGTGGCATCAAATTACGTCTTTTTACATCAATTAAAGAATTTGCTCCTAAGATCTTGTTGGGGCATCACAACACAGAACCAGACTCCAATCAGAGGACAATAAATCTTTCACTCCTTATCTATGTTTCTCCCTCTCCCACAATGATAGTTCTGCTTCACGTCACTTGTCTTATCTATTGCATTTTTTCTGTGCTGTGTTGTGTATAAATATGTGATTCTTCAGATGTTGTATTAGTCTAGCCTGATGAAGAGACCTGAGTAGTCTCGAAAGCTTGCAATGTGTTACCATCTTTTCAGTTAGCCATTAAAAGGTATCAACCACTGAGAACTCTCAATTCTGAATATTTTTCTATAATGTAGACTAAGTTTTAATCTAGGCCTACATATGTGGTCCAGTCCAATGAATTCAGACACAGCTAATGAAGATCTTTAACAAGGATGTAAATTTGTGCTCACTGCTCATTTTACTTCCTCCACGATACTTTCTGCCATCATACATTACTTCAACCCAGTCATCAACTTTGTATTCAATATCAGGGTACTTGCAGTTATTAGCATTGTAATAGACCATGTTTTTAGTGGTTCTAAAGCCAATAAATTTGCCTGCAAAATACCCTATGGCATGAAATTTGGAAATATAATATTATATTATAATATGATATATACTGTAGTAATATACATAATATAAATATACAATATAATATATATATAAATATAATATAATATATTATAAAGTATAATAATACTTATACTATAAAGTAAAATGAACATCAAAATTATGATAGTATTTAATTATTTCAAAAAGCTGACTGTAAGTGTTGTCCAAAAATTGAAAGGCAGGTAACTTACATTGAAAAGCTGAAGTAACTTACGTTACAATAAGTTTACTTCATGCAGAAACTGTGAAACTTTTAGCAGCAACATGAAACTTAGTGAACAGTTAATACATTATGCAATATACGAACTCTGAAAGTTACAACTTAATTTATGCTTAGCTCTCAATCCTACAAAAACCTTGTCTTTTTGGTAACTTACGTTACTGAGAAAATGTCTACAATGGATATGTGCAAAATTTCTGGTAAACAATAATCTGACAGAACCAAAGATATTATAGTATTTTGGTTTCCTAACAGTACTTCTTTTAAATTTACTGAACTTAAGTTATGCATGTTGCTAGTTAATAATAATCCACTTACCACTATAGCCTGTTACTGTATGATTCCAGTAAGAACAGTAGGTGTTCACATGCAACCCTCTGCCTTCTTGGAAATATATGGAATTTGAAAGAAACAGTGTTGCCACCTTATGCCATGTGTAATGAAGTACCAACTTACAAAAAATTAACTATTTCCAAAATATTTGAAAATTTTGAAAATATTCCTTCTCGGCATGGAACCGCCCCCTAACTAATAACTTTTATGAGAATTAAATATTTGAGACTAAATAACATGTTTTTTATTACTGCTTTTATTAACTTTTTAACATACTAAAAGGTTATGGAAAGGAAAAGTATCATCATTTATCACCAATGTAATCAACAATTACTACTGTTCTGCACATGAGTGGGGAAACGCTAAAAAGCGATTCTGCATGTGCACTACAGTACTTTGTTCTGCCCTCGGCAGGGCAGGGAGAAGTATGCCTGCGCAGGAGCACAATGGGGAACACTGTGGATGATCTAGGACACGTCATCCACACAAAACAGAGAAGGAGGATGACATAGCAAGAAGAGAAGCGATGACGTATCAAGAGCAGTGACGCCCATCGGACCGGATCGCCCCATAGGTGAGTATAATAAAAGCTCTTTCTTTTGTTTTGCAGGTCGTCTTGTAGACTTATACACAGCATTACAGAATGCTGTAACACAGGGCTGAAAGATGGTAGCCATAGGTTATATGGAAAAAAACTGGTGCCAGGTTCCCTTTAAATGCTAGTATGTGTTAAGCCTGTTTCACACTTCCGTTTTTGACCATCAGTCAAAATCCGCCGTTTTTGCAAAAAAACGGATCCGCCATTTTTTTAGGCGGATCCGTTTTTTTCCCCATTGACTTGCATTACCGGCGGTCTTGACGGATGGCCATCCGTTGGATCCGTTTTTTGCGGATCCGTGAATTTTTTTTCGTCCGCCGAGATGCCTAGACGGACCATGTAACGTTTTTTCTACTGCAGGATCCGCATTTCTATAGAGCGCATGCCCGGAGGAATGAAGTCAGCCGGAAATTTAACCCTCAAATCATTTCTGGCGACAGAGGAAAAAAAAAAATTCTCTCTCTCTCTCTCTCTCTCTCTACCCTTCCCGGGCAGCGTTTCCTTTAAAATTCTTAATTCGGCGGATCCGGTGGCATCCGTTCACATCAGTTAGGAACAGATCTGCTTTCCGCCTTTTTGGCGGATTTTAACTGACACTAAAAACTGAAGTGTGAAAGAGGCCTTAACTGATCTCAATTAGTCCACTATGCTATTATATAATTCAGTGCCACTTTCTGAGGTACATTCCTATGCGTATGCATGCGTTGGTCATTGTTATAATGTAATCAAAAGAACCTTCCTGTTCAATCTATCCCAAATATCTGGTGTACTTTTTCGCGCAAATTTATTTGACGCGAATTGATTTTTTGGGGGAAAATTCAGTGAATCCGGCAAATTCAAATTCCAATTTACTTGCTGATCTCTTCTTCTAACATGTTCTGGAAGTAGTAGTATAAATTTATTCCAATTACCAAAACTCTCTTTTCTTTTAAGAGAGACCATTCAATTCTGTCCACTTTTAAAAAAAAAAAAAAAGTTTTTCATGGAACAGCGTTCTCAATAAGTTGGTTGGCAAAAAAAATGATCTTTAACTTCCTGAGAACGCTGGATTACATGCATTCCTGATCAATGCAGTAATTCTTAAATGGTGCTGTACTTCTTCCTGGGTTGGCGGGTTATCGTTTCATTTGACATAATTCACTTCTATAAATATGATCCTGCTTTTTGACTTATTACTTTTTCAATGATAAAAATATTATAAATTGTACCTTGTTTTGTCACTCACAGGTAAAAGGCATTAATGGTAATTAATTAGTAGTGAAAAAAAACTTTTTGTACTTAAGAAGTATATATACTTTAAAAAAAAGTTGTACTTTGTAACTTCAGTGTGCGATCGCAATACCTCAAGGGAAATTGACATAAATGTGAAACAACAGTCGTTGTCATCTTCTTACCCTTTATAAAGGAACTATGGTGACATGCTGTACAGTAGTATCTGTTTCACTGAATACCCTATACTATGTCTACTTGATGTCTTATTATTTGATAGACACGTTATCCTATGCTGGGATAAAAGAATAACATTTTTATCTCGGTAACACTAAGTAAGGTAAGATAACTGCTGCAAATTATTATTATTATTATTATTATTATTGTTTCATACAATATTGTTTATATTGAGAACTAATAGATTTTTTGGCATCTGCCTCTCCTACATACAGTATACGGTTATAGTAATAATATTAAGGCTAAATATTGGTATTTTAGAGAGAGACAGAATTTAAAGAGTTTTGAAAATAGAACTGAAATTTAACAAAATCCTACAAAGCTAATTAGGACTATTGTATGGAATCAGCACACCTTTCTAAGACACCATTAGAACACATTATCCCTACTGACAGAGATTAAAGGGAACCTATCACCTGAGGCAGAGCCCAGGCAGCATGATCACAGACAGGTACATCATTATACAGAAAATATACTTTAAAGATCTGACCAGGGACCATAGCCGGAGATGAGACTAGTCCGATGCTGCGCCTAGCACTGTTGAAGGTGAGTGAAAGTTCTTTCACTATGGGAGAGACCTGAAGTGGCGATGGACTAGTTTAGTCTACATATACTATCACCGGCCCAATCTTTAAAATATATATTTATTTTATATTTTCACTGAAATGTCAGAGCATTGCAGAGAAAATATAAAAAATACCTGGCTGCTCTTGTGCATGAATTAGGTGACAGGTTCCTTTTAAGGAACACACCATACAAAAGTGATACATTTGTATCTAGTTCAGGCGCTCATTTGTATGAAGCTGCATTGGGTCCTTTTGTCTCATGCAGGTTCCTTCAGGTTCTGCAATTTATCATCATAATGTATAGAATAGAGCACATTCAGAATGCATTCCTATTAAAAGAAAGCTTGCCAGCTCTTATTATTTTGTAAAACAATTACCTGAAGGAACAAGTTACAATAAGATTATGTTATTAAAGGCCACCAGTCATTTTGGAAAAGGCTACTTACCTGTAGGCGCGGGGCTAACAGTGTTACAGTGCTGCCTTACTGAAAGTGCCACTACTGGTAGAAAATACTTATTTTCTCCCAGGAGCTGCTGGCTTTTAGTTATAGAAGTGGTGCAAGGAATGATTACTGTCATTGATCACAGCACCACTCCTTATACTGCATATATTATCAATATTTGATTAGCTCTGTCTTAACCATAAAGCATATATCTTTAGGATGATGTCCAGATTTCAGCTGTCTTCATCCATCTGGTTTCAGAAACTCCCAAGACTAGAAAGCTGTGGCTCATCATACATTGACATAAAATGTTCCCGGCAACAGGCTGTGTATAATTAAAGGGAATCTGTCACTCCATTTTTGGACTATCAGCTGCTGGCACCACCATCAGGGGCTTATCTACAGCATTCCGTAATGATGTAGATAAGCCTCCGATGTAACCTGAAAGAGAAGAAAAACACGTTGTATTATACTCACTCCGGGTTCCTGTTCAGGTCCAGAGGGTCTCGCGGTCCGGCACCTCCCATCTTGTAGCGGTGATGTCCTCTTCTTTGCTTCCCGGCACGGCTCCAGAGCAGGCGTACTTTATCTGACCTGATGAGGGCAGAGTAAAGCACTGCAGCGCGCAGGCGCCAGACCTCTCTGACCTGGTCCAGCACCTGCGCACTGCAGAACTCTGCTCTGCCCTCAACTGGGCAGAGCAGTGCGCCTCCACTGGAGCCGTGACGGGAAGCAAAGAAGAGGACGTCATTGCTACAAGATGGGAGGCACCGGACCGGACCGCGACACCCTCCGGACCGACCCTGGGTGAGTATAATATAACTAATTTTTCTTCTCCTTCAGGTTACCTCGGGGGCTTATCTACAGCTTTACAGAATGCTGTAGATAAGTCCCTGATGGTGGTGCCGGCAGCTGATAGTCCAAAAATGGGGTGACAGATTCCCCTTAAATGCAGTTGAAAGTTTCTTATTATGCTCTTCGGTCTCTCCAAATCCCAGAGCATAATAAATGTAAGTTGAAAAAAAACACAAAAAACCTAATACCTCATTGCTCACCTCTCCAGCCTACCCAATGCCTGCTACCAGCCATCTGGTCTTCTCCTTTCTGTCATCATACACTGCATCTCCATCATCTTCTCTATATGCCAGCACTTCCTACCCCATCACTGCACATTGCAATGTCACGGCACAAGTCCTGACATCTCAACGTAGCGACATTATGACTTGCAGTGACTCCCAATGCCTGATTACGGCCAGAAGTCCTGGTCTACAGTGAGTGCGGAAAGTATTCAGACCCCTTTAAATTTTTCACTCTTTGTTTCATTGCAGCCATTTGGTAAATTCAAAAAAGGTAATTTTTTCTCATTAATGTACACTCTGCACCCCATCTTGACTGAAAAAAAACAGAAATGTTGAAATTTTTGCAAATTTATTAAAAAAGAAAAAACAGTTGAGGAAAAAAATGAACTTTTTTGAATTTACCAAATGGCTGCAATGAAACAAAGAGTGAAAAATGTAAAGGGGTCTGAATACTTTCCGTACCCACTGAACATTGAAGAGGCCAGAGATGGTACACAACGGCAGAAAGAAGAGCATCGGATGATGATCAGAGATAAGCTGGGAAATCAGAGATGTGAGTGATGAGGGGATTATTATTATAACTGATTGCTAAAATGTCAGCAAGGCATTTTTTTTTTTTGCAAATTGTGAATCGAATTCAAAAGAGATCATATTTGCATGGATCCAGTGATATCAGGAAATTTGACTCGATTCGATCCTCTGTGGATCAATCCGCTCATTTGTCAACTGGTACCAGCTACAGTACATCTGCATACATAAAGTAATATTGATGACAATTTGTATGATTTTTATGATTTTTTTAGTACTTTTGCTCAAAAATATCATGATCTTATCTTTATTTATAGGATCTTCTATACAATGAACAGAAAAAATGTGACATCAGTTACAGAATTTATTCTTCTGGGGATACCACTGAGCTACCAGTTACAAATCTTGCTGTTTGCGGTCCTTTCTGCATGCTATGTAATTACCTTAATAGGGAATGTAACGATAATTGTAGTTAGTGTGATTGATGCTAAGCTTCATACCCCTATGTATTTCTTTCTTAGTAACCTAGCTCTGTTAGATATTAGTTTTTCATCTTCAATTGTTCCTAAAGTGGTCTACAATTTAATTACTGGTAGTAGAACTATTACTTTTCATGGATGTCTTGCGCAATCATATGTCTACTTTCTCCTGGGCACCACAGAATTCTTGCTCCTAGCCACAATGTCTTTTGATCGGTACGTGGCTATCTGCCATCCGCTACGATATTCAACTATCATGAAACCACAGCTTTGCTTTAAGTTGATCATATCCTCTTGGATGGGTGGTTTTTTTGACACAATTGCTCAAACCATCCTCACATTCCGTTTGCCATTTTGTGGCTCAAACGTTATTGACCATTACTTTTGTGATGTTGCTCCTCTGCTGAAGCTGGCATGTGGCGACACGCATTTTATTGAAATGATGGACCTTATACTGGCATCATCCTTGGTATTAGGATCATTGTTTTTCTCGATGGTTTCCTATGGTTGCATTATATTTGCAATTTCAAAAATTTCATCTGTAGCTGGACAAAAGAAAACTTTCTCCACCTGTGCATCCCATCTTACAGTAGTATTCATAGTGTATGGGAGTTGCATCTTCATGTGCGTCCGTCCCTACAAAAATTCAAGGATAGATTCCACCAAAATTGTGGCATTACTTAACTGCATACTTACTCCTCTTCTTAATCCTTTCATTTATAGTTTTAGAAATAAGACCTTTAAAGAGGCATTAAAACGCACAATGAATAGGAAAAAATATTTCTCTAAAAGCATAGAGCACAATAACAAAAATATACAGCATCAAAAATACTAAACAGAGCCTGTCAGCAGGATTTCATCACCAAACTAATTATATGGGCATGTGACAAATTCCTTTCAAATACATTTACATGAACAGTTCGTTCCTTCATTACCGGGACATCAACCATTCAATTGATATGTAAATGAATAGCTATTTGTAGTCTCAAGAGCTATTTGCAGAGCTCTCTGAAGCCTTGGTCACTCCAGCTCTATTCCACGCCTTCTCCTGCTTGACTAACAGTCTCTATACTTTGTGACTTTATGCAAAGGAACAGTCAGTCAAGCCAGGAGGAGGTGGTGCTGTGTGAGAAATAGAGCTGGAGTGGCACAGGCTTCAGATATTAAGCCTAATTTGCATATTAATTCAAAGGCTGATTTTTCAATAACAGAGGAAAGGACTGGCCATGAACATGCAAATATGAATAGTTTAGGGGGTGAAATGCTGCTGACAGATAAACTTCTTTACTACAAACTAAGTTCACATGACCATGTAAGAAAACTTGTCCAATTTTCAGCCAAAAAAAAAGGATTTTCAGTACTTACCAAGAAAGCCCTTTCTCGTAGCCAAAGGAAACCATTGGCATATACTGCTGCCAACGGGAAGCTGTCACTAAGGATTACACTTAATGAAAAATTCAGATCTTCCCTTACAGATACTGGACTACACTAGTTAATGAGAAAGCAGTAGGAAAAGCTATATAACTAAGAATAGTACAGCGGAACAGAACAAGAAGTCATAATCCACAATGAAAATTAAACATCTAATGGCAGGTATTGTGTCGCCCAATAAAGGCTACAAGAAAGGGATTTTATGGTAAGTACTA
The DNA here is from genome assembly GCF_039654945.1 of Dendrobates tinctorius. Lineage (NCBI taxonomy): Eukaryota > Metazoa > Chordata > Amphibia > Anura > Dendrobatidae > Dendrobates > Dendrobates tinctorius. Next base: position 32,685,074 of record NW_027361712.1, on the reverse strand, counting down.
AAAATAATCTTTTAATCTTTTAGTTTGAGCTAGCAGACTTCCTTTAAGGCTATGTTTAGACTTTCTTTGTAGCCAGTGACAAAGCTACTGGACTCCAGTGAAAAACTTGTAACACTTCTGAAATATTATATTTACAAAGCCTTCTATCAGCTCTCAGCCTCTCATAGCACTGTAACTTTTACTGTACTGTGCCTCCACCATAATGCCTGTCCAGAGCTGAGAGCTCAAAAGGGGTGACAGTAATCACACTGATGTCTGCTGTGCTCAGGGCAACTAGTATGAACTTTACAGTGAGTTCAGAGCTGGCTGTCATTCGGTCTCACACAGTAGTAATCCAGAACAGGCAGGTTATTTCTGTGTGAGACATCTGACAGCCCTGATCTGACTACAGTGCTTTTACAAGTTGCCCTGAGTACAACAGACATAAGTTTGATTGCTCATGCAAATCTGTGTTTAGAAAAATGTTCCGATGTTGGTTTGAAAAAGTTGGACGAGATTGACATCTGTATGACATGTGTATGCAATGCATTTTTAACATCAGCTTTTACATACAGGAATTATCTATGTCATTTCAAGCTAGTTTACTAACTAATAATACAATTTTTGATACAGATATAGATAGAGAGATGAGAGATAGATAGATTTCATTGAGATATATAATCATTGCAGGGCATGTGTAATTTATTGAACGTGTATTTAGTTAATAATTCAATAAATAACACAAAAAAATGGCATGGGGTCTCCTTACTTTTTTAACCAGCTAAGGGAAAGCTGACAAGCGGGGGCAGATGTATATAGCCTGAAGCTTCCCCGGTTATTAATATCAGCTCACAGCTGCCTACTTAGCCTTTACTGGTTATTAAAATGGGGACCCCCCAACAAATGATGTGGCATCTCCCTATAATTAATAACCAGAAAAGGTCACACCCATTGACTTGCCTTTGTGAGTCTCGTCTGATGTACGCGGCTACTCACAGCATGCTGCTATTTTTTTCTCAGGTTGATCTGAACTGAGAAAAATAATCGCAGATGAGCACTGAATCATTTACTAACATTAGTCAGAGTGCAATCCTATTTTATTGGGTTACCCTTGTCTGTTTTTAATGCAGATGAGTATAAGCTCTTAGATAGGCCTTTTGGAATGAGAGACAGCACAGCAGAGGTCACAGTGCCATGAGAGGAGTAGTGCTGACAAAAGGGTTTGTAATTTTAAATAGCTAAACTCAGTTGTGCTGTACATCCTCACATACAGACTGCAGGTACCTTATCTAAAAGACATTAGTCATCTGTGTTGTACTCCCATCATTTTCTAATGCGCAAGTTTAGATGAGGAGATGAAAGCTCTTTGATATTATAATGCTCAAGCACTTTAAAACCTGATCAAAGCTATTGTGAAGGCATATTGTTTTTCTACTGTGATGCTGCCTGCTTATGATTGGGCAACGTCATACAAGGAGAAGAAGTAAACAGCACCAGTGAAAACAATCTGAGCACACCCACATGGACTTAAGAAATTTAACTAATTAGGTGCTAATACTTTTATTGGTAACATTCACGCATACAGAAATAAAATTAAGAAAAAAGTTTTATTTCGCATTGCAGTCACTATTACAGTACATTGTGTGTCCAGTTCAACATGAAAACTCTAGTGAAACATCATCATTTTAGGCCTTAAATTATTGTCATAATTTTTTTTGCCCCTTTATAGTTTTTGTGCAGTACGGTTTATTGCTTGCTTAAGAAACATTTAACTGAGCATCCATCAGTGAGTGTATTGAGAAATGAGAGTTTATAGATTTGTCCTTCATTTTGAGCTTCTCTCAATTGATTTCTGACTTGAAAGTTGAGCTGAAGTTTAATGCCTCACTCATTCAGACGTCTGCATGGACTGATCACAGGTCTACTGATCCGAACTTGGAAGCTTTATATATTCCTTTAAGGCTGTCAAGGTCAGATCATTATATATGCGGCCAGTTTATGCATCACAATCCATACTCCAAGCTTAATACACAGACATCTGAGTGAGGATTAAACCTAAGAGGAACTCGGAAGAATTAATAAGGGTGTCAATACTTTTGGCCACAACTGTAGAAGTTGATGTCTACAGAACTCCACAGATGCCTATATATACCGTAATCAAATGTACATATACAGTGGGTACGGAAAGTATTCTGACCCCTTTAAATTTTTCACTCTTTGTTTCATTGCAGCCATTTTGTAAATTCAAAAAAGTTAATTTTTTTCTCATTAATGTACACTCTGCATCCCATCTTGACTAAAAAAACAGAAATGTAGAAATTTTTGCAAATTTATTAAAAAAGAAAAACTGAAATATCACATGATTATTAGTATTCAGACTCTTTGCTCAGACACTCATATTTAAGTCACACGCTGTCCATTTCCTTGTGATCCTTCTTGATATAGTTCTACTCCTTTATTGGAGTCCAGCTGTGTTTAATTAAACTGATGTGACTTGATTTGGAAAGGCACACATCTGTCTATATAAGACCTCACAGTTCACAGTGCACGTCAGACCAAATGAGAATCATGAGTTCAAAGAAACTGGCCAATGAGCTCAGAAACAGAATTGTGGCAAGGCACAGATCTGGCCAAGGTTACAAAAAATGTCTGCAGTCCTCAAGGTTCCCAAGAGCACAGTGGCCTCCATAATTCTTAAATGGAAGAAGGTTGGGGCCACCAGAAGTCTTCCTAGACCTGGCTGTCCAGCCAAACTGAGCAATCGAGTGAGAAGAGCCTTGCTGAGAGAGATAAAGAAGAACCCCAAGATCTCTGTGGCTGAGCTCCACAGATGCAGTAGAGAGATAGGAGAAAGTTCCACAAAGTCAACTATCACTGCAGCCCTCCACCAGTCAGGCCTTTCTGGCAGAGTGGCCCAACGGAAACCACTCCTCAGTGCAAGACATATGAGAGCCTGCATAGAGTTTGATAAAAACCACATGAAGGACTCCCAGACTATGAGAAATAAGATTCTCTGGTCTGACGAGATGAAGATAGACCTTTTTGGTGATAATTCTAAGTGATATGTGTAGAGAAAACCAAGCACTACTCATCAGCTGGCCAATACAATCCCAACAGCAAAACATGGTGGTAGCAGCATCATGCTATGGAGGTGTTTTTCAGCTGCAGGGACAGGACTACTGGTTTCCATTGAAGAAACCATGAATACGGTAGTACAGAGATATCCTGGATGAAAACCTCTTCCAGAGTGTTCTGGACCACAGACTTGGCCAAAGGTTCATCTTCCAACGAGACAATGACCCTAAGCACACAGCTAAATTAACAAAGGGGTGGCTTTGGAACAACTCTGTGACCATTCTTGACTGGCCCAGCCAGAGCCCTGACCTAAACCCATTTGAGCATCTCTGGAGAAACCTGAAAATGGCTGTCCACCAACGTTCACCATCCAATCTGATGGGATTGGAGAGGATCTGCAAGGAAGAATGGCAGAGGATCCCCAAATCCAGGGTGTGAAAAACTTGTTGCATCATTCCCAAGTAGACTCATGGCTGTACTACCTCAAAAGGGTGCTTCTAGTCAATACTGAGCAAAGGGTCTGAATACTTATGGCTAGTGTTGAGCATTCTGATACTGCAATATCAGGTATCGGCCGATATTTGTGGTATCGGAATTCCGATACTGAGTTCCGATACTTTTAGAATATCGAATACGAATACCGGAATCGAAAGTTCCCATAATGCAATGAGCCAGTTTGATTTTATTCAGCCAATGAGGAATCCTAAAAAGTGTGGACACATCCTGTTATGCATGCTAGGCATGTTAACTAATGGCATGGCTGTGATTGGCTGCGAGCAGACCACCCAGCTGCTCCTCCCCAGACACACACTGAACAGTGATCTATGGAAAGTGAAACTAGTGAGGGAGGAGGAAACGACCAGTTCTCATTTCAGTGCTAGAACACCCCCCCCCCGGACGTTTATCTTAGAAGCAAGAGATGATATCTTGGAAACCGTGCAGACTAGCCACAGAAGGTAAATTACTTATTGTCAGCATTCTGCAGCCTAGATATGAACTGAGATTATGTGAAAAGCCCAGACAACCTGTTCTGTTATGTATTTCCGCCAAGTTGGATCGCCCGCCAGGGCTGGTGGGGTACTCGGTACCGGGCCTGTTGGTTTAAATGGGAGATGTCACGGTAGCTGTGAATCGGTCCGTCGCCCTGGGCGTCCATTGTAAAAGGGAAATGTTGAATGTGTGGATGATGATTAAAGTTTGAGTGAATGATTCGTGACACCACCTGTGGTGTTCGGCAATGAAGATGTTAAGCAGACGCTGCAGACAGATCCTCTGGGACAGATGGTGTGGTGCAGCTTTGATGTTGTGGCCCTCAACAGGTAGGGCTGTAGTCCAGGGCAGTGTAGATGGAGAGGTAGTGAAGAGACATAGACGGTGCAGTGCCAGGCACAGAGATGTAGCAGTGCTGAGTGTGTTGGCGCAGGAATAACTGGAGGACACCAGGGCATGTAGTTCCAAAGCTTTACTCACAGTCTGTTGTGCATACAGGTGCCCGCATCCGTGCTGTGTCCTCCGAGTCAGGGGCTCAGTCAACCTCCAAGCTAGATGAAGCACTCCGTTCCAACACTCCGCCAACATGTGCCTTTTCTGAACGTCTCCCTCTATTGCTACACAACCCCTTTAACATAGTCAATATCTTTGTAACTCCGAACGTCTTAAAAAAAAAAAAAATTCCTGCTATTCCATTTGATTGGGCTAAACCTCTATGCCTTTCATGTCTCCTCCACCTTCCCCAATACATTCTACATTATTCTTAGTTGTTTTCCTTCATGTAGAATTAACCTACAAGGAAAGTAAGGGTTTATTTTCAGTCCAATATTTGTGTCCCATTGACTTGCATTGGTTTCCGGTATCGGAATCGGCGATATCCGATATTTTTGGGGTATTGGTCCAATCCAATCTGATCCGATATTTCCCGATATCGGAAGGTATCGCTCAACACTACTTATGACCATGTGATATTTCAGTTTTTCTTTTTTAATAAATTTGCAAAAATTTATACATTTCTGGTTTTTTTTCAGCCAAGATGGGGTGCAGAGTGTACATTAATGAGAAAAAAATGAACTTTTTTTGAATTTACCAAATGGCTGCAATGAAACAAAGAGTGAAAAATTTAAAGGGGTCTAAATACTTTCCATACCCACTGTAAATCAGTCCCAAAGGTTCTTAAATATATCCACTGGCATATGGGGATTCCATATTAAAAGCTAATAATAAGTAAATCATCCCAGCAACACTGCATTCTAAGGGTATGTGCACACGTTGCGGATTCGTGTGCGGAAGTTTCCATGTGGAATCTTGCTATTTTTGGCAGAATCCGCAGGGGAAAATCCATGCGTTTTTCCTGCGGATTTATTATGGATTTATTGAGGATTTTGTGCGGATTTCGCCTGCGCTTTTACACCTGCGGATTCCTATAATGGAATGGGTGTAAAAACGCTGTGGAATCCGCACAAAGAATTGACATGCTGGGGAGAATAAACCACTGCGTTTCCGCGCTGATTTTTCCGCAGCATGTGCACAGCGGTTTTTATTTCCCATAGATTAACATTGTACTGTAAATCACTAGGAATTGTGCAGAAGATCAGCAGTGGCAAATCCGCTGCGGATCCGCAGCAAATCCGCAACATGTGCACATACCCTAAAGCTCTGATGTATACAAAACAGAACCAAACAATCACATTCAATAATCATATAGTGTAGGTATAAAACTGTACAAATATCCCAAAAAAAGTCATAGAAGCAAATACACTCACTGGCCACTTTATTAGGTACACCATGCTAGTAACGGGTTGGACCCCCTTTTGCCTTCAGAACTGCCTCAATTCTTCGTGGCAGAAATTCAACAAGGTGCTGGAAGCATTCCTCAGAGATTTTGGACCATATTGACATGATGGCATCACACAGTTGGCGCAGATTTGTCGGCTGCACATCCCTGATGCGAATCTCCCGTTCCACCACATCCCAAAGATGCTCTATTGGATTGAGATCTGGTGACTGAGGAGGCCATTTGAGTACAGTGAACTCATTGTCATGTTCAAGAATCCAATCTGAGATGATTCGAGCTTTATGACATGGCGCATTATCCTGCTGAAAGTAGCCATCAGATGTTGGGTACATTGTGGTCATAAAGGGATGGACATGGTCAGCAACAATACTCAGGTAGGCTGTGGCGTTGCAACGATGCTCAATTGGTACCAAGGGGCCCAAAGAGTGCCAAGAAAAAATTCCCCACACCATGACACCACCACCACCAGCCTGAACCGTTGATACAAGGCAGGATGGATCCATGCTTTCATGTTGTTTACGCCAAATTCTGACCCTACCATCCGAATGTCGCAGCAGAAATCGAGACTCATCAGACCAGGCAACGTTTTTCCAATCTTCTACTGTCCAATTTCGATGAGCTTGTGCAAATTGTAGCCTCAGTTTCCTGTTCTTAGCTGAGAGGAGTGGTACCCGGTGTGGTCTTCTGCTGCTGTAGCCCATCTGCCTCAAAGTTCGACGCACTGTGCGTTCAGAGATGCTCTTCTGCCTACCTTGGTTGTAACGGGTGGCAATTTGAGTCACTGTTGCCTTTCTATCAGCTCGAACCAGTCTGCCCATTCTCCTCTGACCTCTGGCATCAACAAGGCATTTCCGGCCACAGAACTGCCGCTCACTGGATTTTTTTTCTTTTTCGGACCATTCTCTGTAAACCCTAGAGATGGTTGTGCGTGAAAATCCCAGTAGATCAGCAGTTTCTGTAATACGCAGACCAGCCCTTCTGGCACCAACAATCATGCCACGTTCAAAGGCACTCAAATCACCTTTCTTCCCCATACTGATGCTCGGTTTGAACTGCAGGAGATTGTCTTGACCATGTCTACATGCCTAAATGCACTGAGTTGCCGCCATGTGATTGGCTGATTAGAAATTAAGTCTTAACACACAGTTGGACAGGTGTACCTAATAAAGTGGCCAGTGAGTGTATATTCAAATAGGGCACCATAGCTATATTCAAGAAATATGTACTGTTAATACCATGCTACATAAATGTCCAACAGTTAGCCAAAATTATATATAATGCATCTGAACAATAAAGCACAGTGGTCGAGTCTTCAATAGGCTGTCAGATAGGTTGTTAAAGCACCTATAAAGTGCAGAGGACAAATCAAATGTGCATACATATGAACATTCACTATGGTCCAACCTTCAATAGGCTATCAGATGGATTGAAGTTCAGAAGATAAATGCACATTAACTAAATAAGGCACAGTTGCCAAACCTTCAATAGGCTATCAGAAGAATTATTAACGCTTCTATCGAATGCAGGAGGCAAAGCAAATGTGCATTCATATGATAAGGCACAGTGGTCCTGCGTCGAGCCTATTAAATGGATTGTTAGAGCTCCTAATAAATGCAAAATACAAATCAATTATGCATATGTAATAAGGTACAGTGGCCCATCCTCCAGTAGGCTATCAAATAGTTAATTTAACCCCCCAGAAAAAAGCAACATGTGAAACCGCGCATCGGGGCTCAGTGCTATATTTCCAGGTAACATGCTTTATTCAACCTATTGCCAGATATTTTTATGGTATTTCATTCCTTCACTCCTGTGGTGGGTCTTTCTTTTTTTTTATCTATTTGGTTTCTGCTTTGAAGTGTAGAAAGGTTTTTTTTTTTGTTTTTTTTCCCTTTCTCTGTTTGATGGCCTTGTCCAGCGTTAGTTATTTACCCTGCATAGTAATGCCTGCTCTGGCCTTGTGCTAATTGGTTAATTACTGATTGTGGCCTTTTGGTGGCTGAAGCTAGCAGACATTTCATTTCATATATATTTAGCTCTGGCTGGGATAGCACGCGTGCGGGCTCACGCGTGCAACAGATATTAAGTGCAACAGGATAAAGTGCTTTGCAGTTAGACAATGCAGTTGGGCAGGAGACAGGTAAGGTGCATAAGCTTTTCATGCACGCATGCTTCTTGGTCAGTCGTACTACATTTGCATTGATCATATCAATCTGCTGCTTTTTTGTCTTCACCTCTGCTTTCTAACAACTCGCTTGCCCTTTTACACATTCTGTGCACTCTCTGCATATCCACCCCTCCCTTTTCCCCTCTCCCATGTATAACTCTGAGGCTCTATTGACATTTCTTACCCACACCAAACCATCCAAAACCACCATGCAGCACTCAAAACGTTCATACAAATCATCCCACCACCTGCTTTTTCTGTTTTTTCTCCTTTTAATAGTTGCAGGTGACATCTCCCCCAACCCTGGGCCTCCCTCCACCAGCATACGTTACTCTCCTCCAGCTGCATACAGAAACCCTGCTAATCTTATTAACATTCAGTGCATGCCTTCTCCTCTCACTTTCCAATGTGCTCTCTGGAATGCACGGTCTGTGTGTAACAAACTGACTTACATTCACGATCTTTTTCTCTCTAATTCCCTTAACCTTCTGGCTATTACAGAAACCTGGATCCAGCATTCAGATACCACCGCTGCTGCCGCTCTCTCGTTTGGTGGGCTGAAATTTTCACATACCCCCAGACCTGAGAACAGACAGGGTGGAGGTGTTGGTTTGCTCCTTTCATCACAATGTGCTTTCCAGGTCATCCCCCTGGTTCCCTCACTTACATTTCCTTCCTTTGAAGTCCACGCCGTCAGACTCTTTAAGCCCTTCTCCTTACGAGTGGCGGTTGTTTATCGCCCTCCAGGCTTCTCCCGCCAGTTTCTAGACCACTTCACCACCTGGCTTACTCACTTTCTATCCTGTGAAATCCCCACCCTCATCATGGGAGACTTTAACATCCCCATCAATGATCCGCTCTCCCAGTCTGCCTCTCATCTTCTTTCTCTAACTTCTTCATTCGGCCTCTCACAGTTTACTAATTCTCCTACACATGAGGACGGGAATACTCTGGACCTGGTTTTCTCTCGTCCCGGCTCGCTGCACGACTTTACTAACTCACCTCTCCCGCTCTCGGACCACAACCTTCTTTCCTTCTCTGTCAAGAATTGTCTCCTCACCCGGGACACCCCCACTTACCACACTTATCGGAATACACGTACCATTAATACCCAACAGCTTAGGGACAATCTCCACACATCTTTAGCCCCCATCTCCACCCTCTCCTGTCCAGACATAGCATTGTCACACTTCAATAATACACTGAAGAATGCCCTAGATGAAGCAGCACCTTCTATACGCAGAAAGACCCGACAGAGACAACGGCAGCCCTGGCACACAACGCAAACACGCTTTCTTCAGCGCTGCTCGAGGTGTGCAGAGCGGCAGTGGAGAAAATCTCTCTTAGCAGAAGACTTCATCCACTATAAGTTCATGCTCAAAACCTATAACTCTGCCCTTCATCTGGCCAAACAATCCTACTTCACCACCCTCATCACCTCACTATCCAACAACCCAAGACGACTTTTTGAAACCTTAAACTCCCTCCTGAAACCTAAAGTACAGGCCCCCATCACCAACCTCAGCGGTGAGGATCTGGCCACTTATTTCCTAGAAAAAATCAACCACATCCATCAGGATATCTCAGCCCTATCTCCTCAGTGCCTGGATCCCCTTCCCTGCCGCACCTCAAGCTCACTAGACATCTTTGAGCCTGTTTCAGAAGAAGAAGTTTCCAAGCTCCTCGCTTCTGCTCGGCCTACAACCTGCAACAGTGACCCTATTCCTTCACATCTCCTGCAGTCTCTCTCACCAGTGGTCACCACTCACCTGACTAAAATATTTAACCTCTCTCTTTCTTCAGGTATATTTCCCTCCTCATTTAAACATGCCATCATAACCCCTTTACTTAAAAAGCCATCCCTGGACCAGAACTGCACTGCTAACTACAGACCTGTCTCTAACCTTCCCTTCATCTCTAAACTCCTGGAACGCCTGGTCCACTCCCGTCTAATCCGCTATCTCTCGGATAACTCTCTTCTCGACCCCTTACAATCTGGTTTCCGCTCTTTACACTCTACTGAAACTGTCCTCACTAAAGTCTCTAATGATTTAATAACAGCTAAATCGAAAGGTCATTGCTCCCTGCTGATTCTCCTGGATCTCTCTGCCGCAATTGACACTGTGGATCACCAGCTCCTCCTCACTATGCTCCGCTCTATAGGCCTCAAGGACACAGCCCTCTCCTGGTTCTCCTCCTACCTCTCTGACCGCTCCTTCACTGTATCTTTTTCCGGCTCCTCTTCCTCTTCTCGTCCCCTTACTATCGGGGTCCCGCAGGGCTCAGTCCTAGGCCCCCTCCTCTTCTCTTTATACACTGCCCCTATTGGACAAACAATCAGCAGATTTGGGTTCCAGTATCATCTCTATGCCGATGACACCCAATTATACACTTCTTCCCCTGACATCACCCCTACCCTAATTCAAAATACCAAGGATTGTCTGTCTGCTGTCTCTAGCATCATGTCCTCCCTCTATCTGAAACTAAATCTCTCTAAAACTGAACTTCTTGTGTTTCTCCCCTCTACTAACCTCACTCTACCTAACATCGAAATAACCCTGGAGGGTTCAACCATAACTCCCAAGCAGCATGCCCGCTGTCTTGGGGTCATATTCGACACTGAACTTTCCTTTACTCCGTACATCCGATCACTCACTCGCTCTTGTCACCTGCATCTTAAAAACATCTCCAGAATCCGACCTTTTCTCACCTTTAAAACTGCTAAGACTCTTACTGTCGCTCTTATTCATTCTCGTCTGGACTACTGCAACTCTCTTCTGATCGGTCTCCCTCTTACCAAACTTTCTCCTCTCCAATCCATCTTGAATGCGGCAGCCAGGGTCATATTTCTGTCCAGCCGCTTCACCGTTGCCTCCATCTTGTGCCAGTCATTACACTGGCTACCTATTCGCTACAGGGTCCAGTATAAACTCATCTCTCTCACCCAGAAAGCTCTCCACTGTTCTGCACCGCCTTATATCTCCTCTCTCATCTCTGTCTATCGCCCTACATGTGCCCTCCGTTCTACAAATGACCTAAGACTAACATCCCCCGTAATCCGAACCTCGCACCTCCGTCTTCAAGACTTCTCTCGTGCTGCTCCAGCTCTCTTGAATGCACTTCCCCAGACGATCAGACTGATACCTAGCCCTGACCTATTCAAGCGCGCTTTGAAAACCCATTTCTTCAAACAAGTCTACCACATCAACTACTCAGCAAGCTAACTTTGCCCTGTTCCCTCCTTCCAAATATTATTCTGAATCTGCACCCTACTATTCATCTGTCTCCACACCCTTCATGCACATGATAACTGCACTTGATACTTGTCTATTGCACTTAAACACACGGGCTGATGACCGGATCATGCAGCTTTATATGAAAATCCCTATTATAATTGCCAGACCTGAATTAACAAGCATTTCTCACCTACTGTGTCCCCCCATTTCCTTGTAGATTATAAGCTTGCGAGCAGGGACCTCACTCCTAATGTCACTGTTTGAATTGTCTTAACTTGTATTGAATTTATTGTCTGTACATGTCCCCGCTTAATTGTAAAGTGCTGCGGAATATGATGGCGCTATATAAATAAAAATTATTATTATTATTATTACTTAAGACGCTTTATCTATCCATTGCTATTTGCACATGCATTTCTGATTTGCTCATTTGCACTGTGCCTTATTTAACCAGCCATCAAATGGCTCTAACAGCTAACAGCCACGTGGCTATTAACAAGTTAAATGCCACTGTCAATGATTGACAGTGGCATTTAACACGTGCAGGCAAGAAGCGCATCATTGATCCCGCCAAGCGGCGCACCTGTCATGTAATAATGGGTTGCTGATAGCTTGATATGACAGCAGGATGTCTGCTGGAACCCCACCATGTCTGTCATCATGATCCTCCTGTGAATGCTGGCCTGTGGTGAGAGCTCATAGGAGATCCCAATTTTTGCTATACATAGCACTGCTATGTAGAGTATATAACAGGCAATTTGATAATCACAGCTGCAAGTCTCCTAAAGGGACTAAGAAATACAGTAAAAAGTAAAAAAGTTTTAAAAAATATTAAAAAAATTTAAAAAAATCAAAAGTTCAAATCACCCCCTTTGCCCCATTAAAAATAAAACAAAAAACCCACATATTTGTTATTGCCACATTCAGAAATATCCGATCTATCAAAGTATAAAATAAATTAATCTAATCAGTAAACAATGTAATGAGAAAAAATTAAGATGCCAAAATTATGCTTTTGTGATCACCCCAACATTGTAATAAAATGTAATAAAAGGCAATCAAAACATTGCATCTACCCCAAAATGTCAGCACAGGGCACAAAAAATAAACCCTCTCAAAGCCCCAAATCTGATGGCCGGTGGACACCGCATCTGGAGGCACGTTTGCCCTTCTCCTATATACTGACAAGCTCATTACCTTAGAGAGATCATTCTCCTCAATGCCTAAAGCACCATCGTCCTTTCTGATAGATGCCTATAAGCTCTACACAATCTATATACCACACGTAACTGAAGAAGGTCACATTGACCGAAACATCTTTTTTCGTGTACTACAATAAACCGCCTTACAAATACCTTTAAGTTGAGTGCTAGGTTCATATTTGTTGCTTTAACGGTTTGGGAACCTAACCTTAGCACCATCTTGAGTTGTGCTCACGGTGTTCTTTCTATGCAGTTTATATTAGAGTTGAGCGAAACGGGTCGAAAAAATTCAAAAGTCGCCGACTTTTGGCAAAGTCGGGTTTCATGAAACGAAACCCGACCCTAGGATGAGGTCGGCCACGAGGTCGGCGACTTACGTGCCAAAGTCGCGTTTCAAAAGTTTGTTTTGCACTCTTTTTCAGCCAATCAGGATCCACGGACACTGTGGGCAACGTGATGACCTAGGGAGAGGTTGCTGCTGATTCTGTAGGGAGAGCGTTAGGCAGGGAAGAAGACAAAAAAACTGCTTCTGCTGCTAGCGATTTGGCCTGCACAACACACAAGTCACTGTGTGTGCAGTGCAAGGGGAGGCTATATTGTGGTGTATCAGTGGTGTTGGTTGTTGGGCTGCCTTTTAAGGCTTCCTGACACGCTGGCATTGCTGTTTACCCACTGCTCCGCAAACTGCTTTTTTAAAAGCAATCCAATCTCCCTTATCCTCTAGTCACTTTTGTCACAGCTGTGCCATCGAGCCTGTCACATAGCGCTCAGATATCAGTGGGCCTCACACAATCCACAAGTGTCCAGTATCCAAAAGTGTGCGCAGAGATTCAAAATCTCCATTATCCTCTCGTCACTTTGGTCACAGGCAGCTGTGCCATCGAGCGTGTCACATAGCGCTCAGATATCAGTGGGCCTCACACAATCCACAAGTGTCCAGTGTCCAAAAGTGTGCGCAGAGATTCAAAATCTCCATTATCCTCTCGTCACTTTGGTCACAGGCAGCTGTGCCATCGAGCGTGTCACATAGCGCTCAGATATCAGTGGGCCTCACACAATCCACAAGTGTCCAGTGTCCAAAAGTGTGCGCAGAGATTCAAAATCTCCATTATCCTCTCGTCACTTTGGTCACAGGCAGCTGTGCCATCGAGCGTGTCACATAGCGCTCAGATATCAGTGGGCCTCACACAATCCACAAGTGTCCAGTGTCCAAAAGTGTGCGCAGAGATTCAAAATCTCCATTATCCTCTCGTCACTTTGGTCACAGGCAGCTGTGCCATCGAGCCTGTCACATAGCGCTCAGATATCAGTGGGCCTCACACAATCCACAAGTGTCCAGTGTCCAAAAGTGTGCACAGAGATTCAAAATCTCCATTATCCTCTCGTCACTTTGGTCACAGACAGCTGTGCCATCGAGCGTGTCACATAGCGCTCAGATATCAGTGGGCCTCAAACAATCCACAAGTGTCCAGTGTCCAAAAGTGTGCGCAGAGATTCAAAATCTCCATTATCCTCTCGTCACTTTGGTCACAGGCAGCTGTGCCATCGAGCGTGTCACATAGCGCTCAGATATCAGTGGGCCTCACACAATCCACAAGTGTCCAGTGTCCAAAAGTGTGCGCAGAGATTCAAAATCTCCATTATCCTCTCGTCACTTTGGTCACAGGCAGCTGTGCCATCGAGCGTGTCACATAGCGCTCAGATATTAGTGAGCCTCACACAATCCACAAGTGTCCAGTGTCCAAAAGTGTGCGCAGAGATTCAAAATCTCCATTATCCTCTCGTCACTTTGGTCACAGGCAGCTGTGCCATCGAGCGTGTCACATAGCGCTCAGATATCAGTGGGCCTCACACAATCCACAAGTGTCCAGTGTCCAAAAGTGTGCGCAGAGATTCAAAATCTCCATTATCCTCTCGTCACTTTGGTCACAGACAGCTGTGCCATCGAGCCTGTCACATAGCGCTCAGATATCAGTGGGCCTCACACAATCCACAAGTGTCCAGTGTCCAAAAGTGTGCGCAGAGATTCAAAATCTCCATTATCCTCTCGTCACTTTGGTCACAGGCAGCTGTGCCATCGAGCGTGTCACATAGCGCTCAGATATCAGTGGGCCTCACACAATCCACAAGTGTCCAGTGTCCAAAAGTGTGCGCAGAGATTCAAAATCTCCATTATCCTCTCGTCACTTTGGTCACAGGCAGCTGTGCCATCGAGCGTGTCACATAGCGCTCAGATATCAGTGGGCCTCACACAATCCACAAGTGTCCAGTGTCCAAAAGTGTGCGCAGAGATTCAAAATCTCCATTATCCTCTCGTCACTTTGGTCACAGGCAGCTGTGCCATCGAGCGTGTCACATAGCGCTCAGATATCAGTGGGCCTCACACAATCCACAAGTGTCCAGTGTCCAAAAGTGTGCGCAGAGATTCAAAATCTCCATTATCCTCTCGTCACTTTGGTCACAGGCAGCTGTGCCATCGAGCCTGTCACATAGCGCTCAGATATCAGTGGGCCTCACACAATCCACAAGTGTCCAGTGTCCAAAAGTGTGCGCAGAGATTCAAAATCTCCATTATCCTCTCGTCACTTTGGTCACAGGCAGCTGTGCCATCGAGCATGTCACATAGCGCTCAGATATCAGTGGGCCTCACACAATCCACAAGTGTCCAGTGTCCAAAAGTGTGCGCAGAGATTCAAAATCTCCATTATCCTCTCGTCACTTTGGTCACAGGCAGCTGTGCCATCGAGCGTGTCACATAGCGCTCAGATATCAGTGGGCCTCACACAATCCACAAGTGTCCAGTGTCCAAAAGTGTGCACAGAGATTCAAAATCTCCATTATCCTCTCGTCACTTTGGTCACAGGCAGCTGTGCCATCGAGCCTGTCACATAGCGCTCAGATATCAGTGGGCCTCACACAATCCACAAGTGTCCAGTGTCCAAAAGTGTGCGCAGAGATTCAAAATCTCCATTATCCTCTCGTCACTTTGGTCACAGGCAGCTGTGCCATCGAGCGTGTCACATAGCGCTCAGATATCAGTGGGCCTCACACAATCCACAAGTGTCCAGTGTCCAAAAGTGTGCGCAGAGATTCAAAATCTCCATTATCCTCTCGTCACTTTGGTCACAGGCAGCTGTGCCATCGAGCGTGTCACATAGCGCTCAGATATCAGTGGGCCTCACACAATCCACAAGTGTCCAGTGTCCAAAAGTGTGCGCAGAGATTCAAAATCTCCATTATCCTCTCGTCACTTTGGTCACAGGCAGCTGTGCCATCGAGCGTGTCACATAGCGCTCAGATATCAGTGGGCCTCACACAATCCACAAGTGTCCAGTGTCCAAAAGTGTGCGCAGAGATTCAAAATCTCCATTATCCTCTCGTCACTTTGGTCACAGGCAGCTGTGCTATCGAGCGTGTCACATAGCGCTCAGATATCAGTGGGCCTCACACAATCCACAAGTGTCCAGTGTCCAAAAGTGTGCGCAGAGATTCAAAATCTCCATTATCCTCTCGTCACTTTGGTCACAGGCAGCTGTGCCATCGAGCCTGTCACATAGCGCTCAGATATCAGTGGGCCTCACACAATCCACAAGTGTCCAGTGTCCAAAAGTGTGCGCAGAGATTCAAAATCTCCATTATCCTCTCGTCACTTTGGTCACAGGCAGCTGTGCCATCGAGCCTGTCACATAGCGCTCAGATATCAGTGGGCCTCACACAATCCAAAAGTGTCCACTGTCCACAAGTGTGTGCAGAAATTCTAAATCTCCCCTGTCCTATAGACACCTTGTACCTTGTTTTACATTACTATATAGTTTGTTGGATTTTGTCTACATTTCTACCAAAAATGAGGAAGGCTGGTGGAAGAGGCCGTGGATTTGGGCGGGGGTTGGCAGCTGGTAATGATGGTGTTGGTGGTGGATCTGATGGTATTGGCAAGAGCAAAATAGGACCGAATGCAGGAGGTGCTGACCCTGCGTCATCGTCTGGCTACATAAGGCCTCGAACGCTTAGTTTTCTAGGAGTTGGCAAACCGCTTTTAAAGGCAGAGCATCAGGAAAAAGTTTTGTCTTACATTGCTGACTCAGCCTCCAGCTCTATCGCCTCCTCTTCTTCAGTTGTAAAAAGTAAAAGCACTGAGTCGTCATTGGAGGCTCATGTTCATGAACCACACCTTTCCTTGTGTCCTTCACCCCAACCAAGATTGAAGGATGACGCAGGCCATACTACTGATTACTCCATGGAGCTGTTTTCACATACCATGCCTGGATTATCAAGTGAAATGGTGAATTACCCAGGCCAAGATGAATCTGTCATGGAGTGCACTGATGCACAGCCGCTGATGGATGATTCTGCTGGTACATTCACTCAGAGCACTACATTGTCCTCGCAGTGTACAGAGCCAGATTTTGACCCTGATGAGACTCAGGTGCCCCTTCCCGCACACTATACCACCATACACGGTGACACAGAGAAAGGTGCACATGACATAGAAGAGGAGGTGATGGATGACCCAGTTGTTGACCCAGATTGGCATCCATTGGGGGAAGAGGGTGCTGCTTCCAATAGCTCAGATGAGGAGCATCCACAGCAGACATCGACATCGCAACAGCTGTTATCTGGCAGGCCCGGAGCACTCCAAAGACAGGTTCCAAACATCAAAAGAGTTGCTGGACAGCTTGTCCAGAGGGTCAAAAGATCACAGCGTGCTAGGCCGCAAAATGTCTGCCAAAGTAGGAAGAGTGCAGTGTGGCACTTTTTTGAACAAAATCCTCATGATCAGGCCAAGGTTATCTGTAAGAAGTGCGCAAAGACCTTTAGCCGAGGGAAAAATCTGAAAAATTTGAATACCAGTTGCATGCTTAGACATTTAACCAGCATGCACTTGCAAGCGTGGACACAACACCAAACCTCAAGTGCCACATGTGCAACTGATCACAACGAAGGTAGTCAGCAACGCTACATTGTTTCCCCCACTGTAAGCCCACCGGTTAGCACAGCAGCAAATGTTGAGGTGTCGTTGCAAGACCACAGCAGTCAGGGAATCCCACTGTTATATCAACGAAAGACTGATTCTAGGCCATCAGAAAGAACACCAACTCCATCACCATCATCAACCCTCTCTCAGTCCGACCTGTCCACTGCTACTTCCACCATATGCATCTCTCAAGTCCAGCTCACCCAGACACTATGAGTAGGTCAAGAAAGTACTCAGTCTCTCATCCGCGTACACTGGGTTTGAACGCCCACATTGCCAAACTAATCTCGTTTGAGATGATGCCCTTTCAGTTGGTGGAAAGCACAGCTTTCCGCGAACTCATGGCCTATGCAGTACCACGCTATGACCTACCCAGTCGCCACTTCTTCTCTCGCAAAGCCATCCCAGCCCTCCACCATCATGTGAAAGACCGCATTGTCCATGCACTCAAGCAGTCAGTGAGCGGAAAGGTGCACCTCACAACTGATGCATGGTCCAGTCGGCATGGCCAGGGCCGTTACGTGTCCATCACTGCGCACTGGGTTAATGTGGTGGATGCAGGGTCCACAGGGGACAGCGGTGGTGGGACAGTGCTGCCTAGCCCACGGTATAGGAAACAGTTGGCTGTAGGCGTTCCACCCTCCTCCACCTCCTCCTCCTCCTCTAGAAGCGAAAGCTCGTCCACAGAGCGCAGTCGTACGAGCACTCCATCTGCAGCTGCCACTGTTGCACACGATGTGTCCCCCTATCGAGCAGCTAGTGGAAAGCGTCAGCAGGCTGTGTTGCAGATGATGTGTTTGGGCGACAGACACACCGCCGAGGTGCTGGCCGAGTACTTGAAGTGACAAACTGAGTCATGGCTGGGCAGTGTACATCTTGAGGCAGGCAAGGTAGTTAGTGATAACGGCCGTAATTTTGTGGCAGCCATAGCCCTTTCAAAACTCAGCCACATACCTTGCTTGGCTCACACCTTGAACCTGGTGGTGCAGTGCTTCCTCAAAAATTATCCGGAGTTAACAGCCCTGCTCCAGAAGGTGTGAAGACTGTGCGCACACATCCGCCGGTCGCCTGTACACTCCGTTCGTATGCAGAAGCTGCAGCGATTGCTCCACCTTCCCAACCACCGCCTCATTATCGACATTGCAACAAGGTGGAACTCCACCCTGCACATGGTGGAGCGGCTGTGCGAGCAGAGGCAGGCCATAATGCATTTGTGGGAGGATACACGGCCAGGCACTTTGAGAGCAGACATGGAGTTGACAGGAGTGCAGTGGTCGAAGCTGAAAGACCTTTGTAAAGTCCTTCAGTGTTTTGAGGAATGCACACGGCTGGTAAGCGCAGACGACGCCATCCTAAGCATGAGCATCCCACTTATGCGTCTGCTCATGCAAACTTTGACGCACCTTAAGGAGCAGGCATCTGCAGCCAATGTTGATGAGGAGGAAGAGGAGGAGGGAATCCTTGATGACATTCAGCCATTGTCTGCTCAGGGACCTCTCCTGGACGAGGTGGAGGAAGAAGAGGAGGAGGAGGAGGATGATGGGGATGATTACTTAGGGGAGGAGGATGCATCTCGTGGGGCAAGTGAAAATGTTGGCGTGGCAAGGTCTGGTACAGGGTTTGTGCGTGACTGGAGGGATGTGGATTTGCCAGAAAGTGCTCCTCCACCCAGCACTCGCAGTGCATCATTGACACCGGGAACATTGGCCCACATGTCAGATTATGCCTTGCGGATCCTAAAAAGGGACCCCCGCATTGCCAAAATGATGAACGATGACGACTACTGGTTGGCCAGCATCCTGGATCCACGCTATAAAGGCAAATTACAAAACATCATGCCACAGGAGAACCTTGACCTAATATTGGCTAATAAACAAGCAACTCTGGTAAATCGGTTGCTTGAGGCATTCCCAGCACATAGCAGCGGTGATGGTTCTCACACGAGCCGTACGGGCCGGGGGCAGCTTGGCAGAGGTGTTCGTGGTGCACACAGCAGAAGTGGCGTTGGAGACAGGGGTTTCATGACAATGTTGTGGACTGATTTTTCAAATACCGCTCACACAACTGGTAATACTGCATTGATGGAAAGTGACAGGAGACAGCAGTTGTCAACTATGGTTACAAACTACTTTTCCTCCCATATCGATGTTCTCCCACACAGGTCATTCCCCTTTGACTATTGGGCCGCTAAACTGGACACCTGGCCTGAATTGGCCCAATATGCCTTACAGGAGCTCGCTTGCCCAGCTGCAAGTGTGCTATCGGAAAGAGTCTTCAGTGCAGCTGGATCAATCCTGACAGAAAAAAGGACCCATCTGTCAACCCAAAATGTGGATGATCTAACCTTCATTAAAATGAACCACGCATGGGTTTCCAAGGATTTTGTCCCACCTTCCCCTGATGACACATAGGGTGACAGAAAAATGGCTTGCTTTGGTCCACCTCTTCCTGGTACTTCACCTATTTCGCCTTTTGCATCAGCTGAATGTCCAACATCAACATATGCCACTTTCTAAAACTCCCTAACTGTGCTGCCTCCCCCCCATGGCCGGGGTCACCACCTAGCGCACGACACCGTGCGAGTGCCGTTGCCCTGGACAGGTGGGTAGGCCGACTCTTGGGCGCGGGCACTGGCACAGGGTCCCTCATAGTGCAATCAAGTGTCTCTGACGGTGGTGGTGCACACCCGCCGTCAGACACACCGCTGTACTATGAGGGGCCCAGTGCCAGTACCGACGCCCACGAGTGGGCCCCCCTTGCTTGGGCAGGGCCCCAGCATTTGCAATCTTTACCTCTCCCTGCTCCTCCGCTGTGTAATCTGGGCCGTCATATCCATACTGTGCCTGACACCGTCTGAGCCTGCCTCCTGAGACATATATTTTGAATGTGTACGCTATCCATACATGTTATCCAGGGATACGGTACCCTTTCTAACCTTTGTGCAATCACGTGCAATCCATACTGGGGGTGAGAACGGCTGGCGAGCTGTTAAGCAAGCTACAGCACCTGTCCAGACAAGTACAGGGATTCCCTAGCGAGGAGACTTATTTGATTGTTTTCAATGTTGGGACAGCAATTTTTGGGGAGCACTATACTCTGGAGAATGATAGATGGGGCCCACCATACACTGGGACATTCCAAAGGTGGACATCAGACACTGGAGCAGCATTTACAGGGCCCATTATACACTAGAGCATTAGAAATGGGGCCCATTATGTTTGGAGCATTATTTGGGCCCATAAGACAGTGGAACTTCATCCATGGGGACCAACATATACTGTAGCATTATGTGGAGCTCATCATATACTGTTTCAAACATTATATGGGACCAATGATTCTGTATGGAGAAATAGATGGGCCTCGTCATGAGATGTAAAAAGTGAGGTATTTTTCATTGTACTATACCGCTATTTATCTGCCGTATCGGAGCATGATGAGTTGTGGTATGTGTTAAAGGGGCGCTCTTTCGCCCAGGGCACATGAAAACCTGCAGCCAGCCCTCCCCCCCCACAACTTTAGCCAAATAACCCCCATTTTTCAGTGCGTAACTTGTATTATGAAGTTAATTAAGGTTGACAAGCTTAAGTAAGAAGAATTGATGCTTTTGGCATTCAAATGGGCACTGTAGGTGTGTTTCCTGTCCTCCTCTCACTGCCGACTTTTATTCCCCATTGACTTACATTGGGTTTCGTGTTTCGGGACGACCCCGACTTTTCCCTATAATCGGACGATCTTGCTCGACCCGACTTTTGGAAAAGTCGGGTTTCACGAAACGAAACGCGACCCTAAAAAACCAAAAGTCGCTCAACTCTAGTTTATATATGTGTCTGAAGTCAGCACCATAAAGATAGTAGATTTTCGCACTTCAGACTGATTTGTACACGATTTTCCTTGTGTAACCACCTACAATATGCCAGGAGACAATCTTCTTGTTACGTGTAATATACTCTTTGAATCTGACCTCCTTGAACCCTCTAACCCTTTTAAGAAATTTTGATTTTAAATAAAGATGAGCAAATTTGTTTGGATTTTGTCCCCGAATCTGATTTTGAGATATTCGGGCCATATTTGAATAATATTTGTGCTGAATGAATGTCTTATGATCGGTTCCAAACATATTCGGTAATTTCTACTCCCATTGCCTCTAATGACGTTCAGATGTGTTCGACGAATATTGCAAAAACTATATTCGAGTCCAATCGAATTTGGAACCGAATCCAAACAAATTCGCTCATCTCTAATTTTAAACACTTTTTTCCTTTTAAGAGATAACTTACCATCAGATGTGTCTCTTTTGGATAAATATTTAGGCTTACTGTGCGCTGCTGAAACCAGGTAAAGTCACCACATGAGAATCTTTTTAACTCTTTATTCCCAACGCGTTTCAAAGTGAAAAGCCACTCCTTCTTCAGGGGATGACATATATCATTATATCATATCAGTATATGTCATCCCCTGAAGAATGAGTGGCTTTTCACTTTGAAACGCGTTGGGAATAAAGAGTTAAAAAGATTCTCATGTGGTGACTTTACCTGGTTTCAGCAGCGCACAGTAAGCCTAAATATTTATCCAAAAGGAACTATATTGGCGGTCACGGTTGTGAACCTCGGGCGTGCAGCAGGCTGACATTGATTTACATGCGTTTGTTCGTTCGTGGAAAGGTGAGTAGATTCCATTTGAATTTATTCTATCTTCCACCCAGATAAGACCCTATTGCAGTCTTTCCTTTTCAGTTTTATCCCATCAGATGTGTCTGGCAGAGGCTCACTTCTCTCTCCACATACAAAGCTCATGTACATGGACAAACCGAGTGGGCATGTGTTTGGCGGAGCAAAAGAGATAGCTGATGGCCAAAAGAACTGATGGCCACTTTAAACTCTTAGTGTACTCTGATGTCACTGTACATCTCAGTCATGGTGCTTATTTATGGCGTGAGCTCAGTAACTGAGTCAGAGACCAGATCTAGATACAGCTGCTGTTGATTAACCATTGACATGTCATTGTCAATCACTTTCTGTGGCATTTAAAGGATCTAGTTGCACATCATCATCTATTGTCCCCTACCTGCATATCCCCACTCTGAAGGCCCTCTTTGCTGTCATCTTAATAGCACTATGAAGCATAGCCTGTAACTATGCCTCATAGAAGAATATCAGTTTTGTCAATTTAAAAAATAAAGAAATTTGAAAAAAGAAGAAATAAACTTATATAATATACTTGAATTCTTACAGGGGTTGTTCCATGAACTAAGTACATTTTAATTAAAAGATTTTGAAATAAAAATTATTATTATGCGTGTGCTAATAATATGTTCCTGTGCTGAGATAATCTTATAAATGTGCCCCTGCTGTGTACCTTGTAATGGCTTTATCTGACTGTGCAGAAACATGGTCTGATAATACCACAGCTCCTGGGCAGGGGAGGGAGCAAAAGAAAGTATACAGACAGTGTTCTGCCTTCCTCCACGTAGGATGCTGTGTGGATTCCAGCATATAGCTAAACCCTTCATCCACTTCCCAGTAAACAGACTGTATGGATTCTTAAGTCTATACTTATTGAGATGATGAACGGTGAACAGTAATAGTGGATGATATTGTGACGGACGATATAGTGGATGATAACAGGTAAAACTGTAGCAGAGTGTATCTTTTGAGAATCCATAGGTACACAGGAGAACTTCACTGAGCACGTTATCTTGAGTAAACAGCATTTACTTCTTATGGATAAATATGAGATAAGAGAATTCAGAAGCATACAGTCCGTGCTGCTGGTATAATACAGTCAAAAAACGAAAGTAAAACATCAACAACAGAGAACTTCCCTCCCCACAATACAGCAAACATTTAACTTCATACTATCGCCATCTGCTGTTAGGCTAGTATAAAGTCCTCCTTTATATAAACAATAAGTCCATTTCTGTTGCATATGCTCAAAAGTAAGGACTTATTCAGTCAAACCCAACTTTTTTATTAGTCTCTGGTGTTTATCAGCATTCAACACCTTCGTGAAGATGTCTGCTGTCATTTCTTCAGTAGGGCAATATTCTAACTTCAAGACTCCTTGTTCCTGATGATCTCTCAAAAAATGATACTTCACATCAATATGCTTGGTTCTTGGATTGACTCTTTCCATCTGAGCAATAACAAGACATCCTTGATTGTCCTCTTTCAATTTTATCGGTTCCAAATGTGGTTGTCCTAAGTCTGTCAACAATTGTCTTAACCACAGAACTTCTTGACTTGCATGTGCTGCGGCAACATACTCTGCTTCTGTTGAAGACAGTGTCACAGTTGACTGTTTCTTACTTGTCCAACTTATTGGTCCACCTGAGAGGAAAAAAAATATGTCCACTGGTAGATCTTCTGTCAGTTGGATCTCCAGCCCAATCTGCATCAATGTATCCTGTTAAAATGCAATTATCACTTGTGGGTAGTTTGAGCTTAACATTGCTGGTTCCTTTCAAATAACACATTACTCTCTTTACAGCATTCTAGTAAGCTTTATTTGGTTTTGACACCTTTCTACTCAGGATTCTTACTGCTGCTGCGATGTGTGGCCTTGTAACAGTCGCTAGATACAGTACTTTTCCTTTTGCTGTTCTGTACTCTTCATTATTTGGTAGCATATTTTTCTCACTATTCATCTCTTTAAGATAATTAGTTTCCATTGGAGACTTTACTGTTTTTGCATCCTTCAATCCAAATTTTTCTGTTATGTCTTCTTGAATCATGTGATTTTGATTCAGTAGCAAACCTCCGTCTTCTTCTCTTTCTATTTGTATTCCTAGGTACTGTTTCACATTTCCCAAGTCTTTGATTTCGAAATGTCGCTTCAGGGTTTTTAGAATGTTTTCTTTATCCCTTTCTTGTTCAGAACAAATCAAAATGTCGTCTACCTATATGAGTACATAAATCCATCTATTCATCAGCCTTTTTGTGTACAAGCATGGATCAGCTTTGCTTCTTTGAAATTTTTCATTTGTAAGCACTTCTGTGATTTTGTCATTCCACACTTTAGCTGCTTACTTTAAACCATATATGCTTTTCTGAAGTTTGCAAACTTTGTTTGAGTTTCTTTCATCTTTGAATCCTGGAGGTTGTTCCATGTAAATGTCTTCTGTTAAATCTCCATTCAAATATGCTGTCTTTACATCCAGATGTATCAGTTCTATCTGTTTCATTGCTGCAACTGTAAGTATAGTTCTTATTTTAGTATGTTTGACAACTGGAGCGAATGTCTCATCATAGTCTTCGCCATATTTTTGAGAATACCCTTTAGCTACGAGTCTTGCTCGGTATCTTTCAGGTGTGCCATCTGATTGGTATTTTACTTTAAAAATCCATTTACATCCTATGGCTTTTCTTCTTTCTGGTAAATCTGTCAGTGTCCATGTATTTGAGTCATGCATGGATTTCATTTCTGTTTCTGTTGCTTCTATCCAATTAGCTTCTTCTTTAGGGAGTTTAAATATGTCTTCCCAAGAGGTGGGTTCATAAATTTTACTTGTGCTTGTCTTGTATGAGAGACATTTTGGTGGTTTACCTTTGCTTTGTCTCATTAAACGTCTTGGTTCTGTGTCTGTTTGTAGTTGTATTTCTTCATTTTCAGTAATCTGTTCTTCATCAATTTCAACTACTTTCTCATCAGATACCTCTTCAGTTATGTCACTGCTGTTTTTCTCATTTTTTGTGTCAATTGAAATCATAGTGTCTTCATTTAGATCCTCAATGAATGTCACACTGTTACTCACCGTGACTCTGTCTGTTTTGGGATCTAGGATTCTATACCCCTTGCAATGTTCACTATATCCAACAAATATTCCCTCTATGGATCTGTTTTGAAGTTTGGAAAGTTTTTCTGTTGGAATGAATAGAAAAACTTTACATCCAAAAACTTTTCAATGATTGACACTTGTTTTCATACCTTGCCACAGTTCATATGGAGTTTTCTGGAAAAAAGTCTGTTCTGTAGATATGTAGCTGTCATTGCTGCCTCACTCCAATATTTCTCTGGTAGTTTGTCAGCATACATCTCATCATTTCTGTCAGAGTTCTGTTTTTTCTTTCTGCTACTCCATTTTGTTCAGGTGTGTACAGAACAGTTTTCTGGTGTTCTATACCATTCTGTCTTAAGTAGTTTTCTATTTTGTGACCTGTAAATTCACCTCCATTATCACTTCTGATGACAATTGGCTTCCTTTTAAATTTGTTACTCGACCTTGTTACATAGTCTACAAGTTTATCAAAAACTTCACTTTTGTTCTTAATTAAGTATGTGTATCTTGAGTAGTCATCTATGAAAGTCACCATGTATCTATTTCCTCCTGATGTAGTCACTTTCATGGGTCCACATATGTCAGTATGCACCAAATCAAGTGGTCTTTTGCTTTTCATCTCACTTTCTTTTGGAATAGTTATTCTTGTTGCTTTAGATTTTATGCAACATTCACATCTTATGGTAATTGAGCAATCTGATATCTTTAGATCTTTTGTCAATTCTTTTCTTTGTGGTTCACTTATACTGTCAGGGTGTCTGTGTCCTAGATGTCTATGCCACACGTGAATACAGTTCTTGTGATCATGTGTACATACCTTCATCTGTTCCTTTGGTGTGTCAAGACGATGTAATTGTTCATCTGCCTTGACATTAGTTATCACCTTGTTTCCTGCTAGAATTGCACACTCATTGTCTTTGAATTTTACAGTGAGTCCATTGTCTGTTAAACGCTTCACAGATAACAATCTGCCTTTCAATTTTGGAACATACAACACAGAATGTACAAGTATCTTTGAATCTTGTCCGAACTTGTTTGAATAGTTTAGCATACCTTGTCCTATACCTTCTGCGGTTATTTTGCTCCCATCTGCAAGATAAATGGCTTCTTTCTTATCTAAATCAAGATCAGTGAAGAAATTCTTGTCACTTGTCATATGACTCGCTGCTCCTGAATCAATAAACCAACCAAGTGATGATTTCTTGTCTGTTACTTTAAATGTGCCATTCCAATTCTTCTCACATGAATTGGAAATTTTGTTTTTCACTTTCTGTGTATGGTGTATGCTCTTTATGTTGTAATTTTTGTTGTTCTGCTTTCCATGTGGTACAGTCTTTCTTTAAATGACAATAATAATAATAATAATAATTTTATTTCTATAGTGCCAACATATTCCACAGCACTTTACGTTATAGAGGGGACTTGTATAGACAGTAGACATTACAGCAGAGCATAGCAATAAACACCTAGATCAAAACAGATACCAAAAGGAATGAGGGCCCTGCTCGCAAGCTTACAATCTAAAAGGGAAAAGGGGAGACACGAAAGGTGGATGGTAACAATTGCTTTTATTGTTTTTATGGTTTGGACCTTCCCTAGTGTAAAAATTGGGAGTTCCTGTTGCTGCATGAACCAGTTAACAGTGACCTTTTTTCTTACATCTGAAACATTCTCTTGTCTCTTTATTATAGGGTTTTTTAAATTCTGTAGCTTTAAGAGCATTTCCACTGTCCTTTTCAGTAGAAGAATCATTTGTCTGTTCTTTTCTTCTCTGATATTCATCTTTTAGTCTGGTTTTCACAAAATCTAATGTGATGTCTTTTTCTGGTCTTGTCTCTAGGGCATTTTTCATGGCTGTAAACGAATCTGGCAAACTGCACAATAATATTGCTGCTACATGACTTTCTTTAATGTCTTCACCAATAGACCTTAGCTGTGATATTACTTCCATCATTGAGAATATATGCTTCTGCATATTGTCATTTGCACTCAATCTCATACTGTAAAGCTTTCTTAATAGAAATAACTTGTGATTTAAACTGGGTTTTTCATGTAATTTTCTTAATGTGTCCCACATTCCTTTTTCTGTTTCTTCATTTCTTACATGTATTAATTGAACATCATCCACTAATAAGCTAGTAGTGGCTCTAGCTTCTCTATTCTTTCTGTCCCATGTCTGGTTATCTTCATCAGGTCTATCTGTAACGATTACTTCCCATAAATCATCTTTAGATAACAATATCTCTAATTTTAATTTCCATAACTGATAATTTTCACTGTTCATCTTAGCTACTGTGAGTTTCAGCTCAGTGCTGCACATCATTTATATATAATCTTACTTGTTTTATGAAGATATTCTTCTTTCTTCTTGAGAGTTCCTGTATTTCCTGTGTGTGGTGATTCTCTGTAATTACCTCCAGTGTGCAGTCATCCAGTTCCTGGAACATAAATTCCTTTGTCCCTCTGTATCTGGATTTTTTTTTTCAATCTCTGTTCACTGGGTTTTATCTTCTTCTGTTAACAGAGATTATCTGCTTCTCCGGTGTCTGGATTTATTGCTTGGAGTTATCTTCTGGGTGTCTCTGTCCTGGGTGTCTGGGATTCTGGGTGTCTGGGATTCTGGGCCCATAACCTGTAGCAGAGTGTATCTTTTGAGAATCCACAGGTACACAGGAGAACTTCACTGAGTAAGTTATCTTGAGTAAACAGCATTTACTTCTTATGGGTAAACATGAGATAAGAGAATTCAGAAGCACACAGCCCATGCTACTGGTATAATACAGTCAAAAAACGAAAGTAAAACTAACATCAACAACGGAGAACTTCCCTCCCCACAATACAGCAAACATTTAACTTCACACTATCGCCATCTGCTGTCAGGCTAGTGTAAAGTCCTCCTTTATATAAACAATAAGTCAATTTCTGTTGCATATGCCAACAAAAACCACAAAAGAATAAACAGTGTATCAGTACTGGCAGATAGCAGAGACAACAGCATGATACAGAGTGCAATTACATCAGTAACTAACATTACAGAGGCTGCACAGTAACATTACAACACAACTATGGCAAAGTACATGCTGTAAAAGTATCCTGCTCTATACAGAAATGCAACCTATCTGTAAGCAGTGTAAAAGCATTTACTAATCTAATAGATAGAGAGTACATGGAGACTGTCTATCACAAACACATAAATGCATTAGAGTCTCACCAGAATCCGCTGGTCAGGAGGAGAGAGTGAAGTGAAGAGAAAGCCAGGACACTAGTGTATCCCTAAGAAAAGCCAGGGAAAGATGTGTACATATCTCTTCTTGCACGGGAAAACTAAGGGGGCAGTTCTATGCATAACTTACTATCCCTTAAAGGAGACATTCTCTCTCATACACAGAAACAAGATAAATGAGTAACTAATGACCTCTAAAGTCTGTATCTGGTACTACGCTATGAATTTTAGCTTGCTGCTCATGAATGGGCAGAACAGACAGGACAATATGAGATCAAAGTTTTACCTCACAAAAAGAATCAGCTATGATCCCATACTGTCCTGTCTGTATACTCTCTTATGCTTCCTCCCTTGCCCAAGAGATCTGATATGATCAGACCATGTTCCTGTACAGTGAGACACAGCCATTACACAGTACACAGCAGGGGCACATTTATTAGCATATGGAAATTTTTTTATCACATTCAATTGTAGAACTTATTATTTCACATTGTATTGATTAAAATGAAATTTCTTTTCATGGTGTAACAAGGGGAGGCATGGGGTTGTAGTCATGGGCGAGTCCACTAAGTCACAGTCAGTGAGCACCTCGGCCCCTTGCACATAGAAAGACAGATAAAGTCTTTTAATAAAGATGAGGTGAATGAGGTAACACTTCCTGCGCTTTCCCTATCAAAATATGCAGCATTGTCAGCTCTCATCTGGTTTCTGAGAACCAACAGTCTTTTGGTGGACACTTCTACAGTTCCAGTGCCCGTTCCCATTGCCCGGCAGTCCTTGGCAGTATTTTATTCCCCTCCAGTGGTATACTCTGCTTCCGACGATAAAGAGCGTCCTGCCCTGGGCAAGCCTGCCCAGGCACTATTATCAAAGCAGGAACTTTCTGCCTCTTTTAGGCTGTTAGTCCAGCCCCCCTGATTAACTCCTTCTATCCCTAATCTCAACAAAGTCAATACAGTACAGTTTATACAATACAAAGACATACAATTACATGGAATAAAGGGAGCATCAAACAGTACACATTGCACACTTAAATATGGCATAACAATGTAAACATGTGGGAACCGGCAAATAAGGGTCCCTGCCACCTCCTTACTCTGGGACAACCAATTTAAAAGTCATAAAAAATATTTAATCTGTATGTTAGAGAAAAAGTAGAGTAGAAGCAGCACTGCAATGGAAATAAGTGAAAAGCTTCAAGTGAGGAGCTGAAATGTTGCAGTCTATTTTTTCTATATTTAGAGGAATTATTGCACTCGCAACATTAGGGCTGTGCTGCTATTTCTCCTTGTTATTATAACCGGTATATTAGATTATAAAAATAATAAAAATGCAACAACAGAATTGCAGAAGCTACAGCTTGGTGTTGAAACAACAAGGCTTACACAACTCTAGGTACGGGAAAATAAAACTTTATGGGTCTCAAAAAATGGCAACACAAAGCTTTTTTTTTCAACAAAGCTCTGAATCTTTTTAAACCCACAAAATAAAAAAAAATGATATGAGTTTCTTATCGCTGTAATCGTACTGAGCTGAAGAAGCATGTTGCCAGCTGATTTTTACTGTATAATAAACACCATAAAAAGGAAACCCAAAAAATAATAAACATTTGAAGAATTCCTTTTTCATCCCTCTTAGAATTTTTTCCCTAATTTTCAGTACACTATGTGGTAAAATGAATGGTGCCATTTAGTGATGAGCGAGCGTGCTCGCCACTGCTCGATAGTTAATCTATCATTGGGGTACTCAGGGACACATGCTATTCGATCAGTATCACGGGTGCTCAAACACAATATTCAAGTCCCCACCCCGCATGTTAGGGGTCTGTTAGATAGCGAATAAACATGCAGGGATTGCTTGACATACACGGTAATGCCGTTGCTGTGTTGGATACCGGCATAACTGTGATTGGCCAGCCGCATTGCATCATGGGGTCTTATATAAGACCCAGTCACATGATCCTCGGCACACTATCCTCAGGAAAACATTCAGGGAGAGTTGTTATAGGATAGAGAGCATATTTTAGAGAAGGTTTATAATCAGGGTTTATTGCTTTACAGTCCTTGTATAGGTATACTGCTGCTGCAACCTAAAAACAACAGTCCTTTTCATGGCTAAATATTTTCTTTTCTGTAGTAAAACCACTGATATCTACTTACAGTGGTGGGTTAGTTTTGGATTAGAGTCATCTAGGCAGGAATCAGTATTGTTATAGTGGTACTTGTATACAGCTACTACACCGTTAAAATAAAAGTCCTATTCAGGGCTAACTATTTTCTTTTCCCTATTAATACCACAAAGTTTGCAATCATGTAAGTATATACCTATTTTGAAATTTGCAAGGCGTGTGGTAATGGACAGGCTCATGCTCATGGTGCACGAAGAGGCCGAGGCCATGGGCTAGGTGAAACTGTGCATGCTGCGGGTGCACAATAAACACGCTCATCCATGAGACCTAGCTTCCTGTTCCTGTTTGCAGAACAGTGCAAACAGGTGGTAGGTTGTATAGCAGATAATATTGCTTTCAGTATGTATCTCAACACCACCTTGTCTTCCACATGGTCCAATCTTACTAGCCAAGAGTCTGTACCACATAATCCTCACCCTGATCTTCCTTCCTCCCACCATGGCAAGTCCCAGGAGACAAGTGATCCCACATTCTGACACTACGAGGAGTTTTTTACATTTCCATTAATTTATTCTAGCCTCTCACCCTGCACTTTTCAACAAGGACATGAGGAGCTTCTGTGTAGTACTACCCAAATATTTGAGCAGTCATCGTCAGAAGAAGATGATGGTGGTGAACAGCAATAGTGCCTCAAGAGGTAGATGATGATGAGGCACAGTTGCCAAAAAGTGATGTTGTTAAGTCAATAAGTCAGGAGGACCAGAGTGCGGAAGTGAAAGATGAGGTGGTGGACAATAAAGTCACTGACCGAACCTGGGAAGGTGCCATGCAGAGCGAGGCCAGCAGCACAGAGGGGGAGGGATCTGCAACACCACAAAAGGCATGACGAGACAATGGAATGGCCAAAGGGAGAAGGGGGGCAACTGTTCCCCAGAGCACCCACACTCGTGAAGTTTCCAAGGGTTAGGTGTTCCCCAGTCTGGCGCTTTCTTAAAGAAAGTGATGAACATAAAAGAATGGTCATTTGCAACCTGTGCCATACCGAGATGAGCAGGAGCCTAACCAACACCAGCTTCCTTAGACACATGTCATCAAAGCATTTAACTATGTGGGCCGAACACCTAGGTCCACAATCAGTGTCTGTCCACAATCAGTGTCTGTGGTTAACACCATTGCCTCTTTCCCTGTGCTATGTGCTTGCTATTTCCCAGTCCTGGATTCAAGGGCGGATGATTCACACCCTGCACCTTTTGTTGCACATTCACAAGCACTTTTAGCAAGCTTGTCCAATTCGTTTTCCAAGCATAACATTCTACTGTCCCTACCACAGGCCTTGGATCACAAGAGAAAATACACAGCCTCGTAACCACAAGTCCAAACACTAAACAGCCACATTTCCAGACTGCTTGCCCTGGAAATTTTGCCGTTTAGGCTTGTGGACACTGAGGCTTTCCGCAACTTCATGGTGGCAGCTGTCCCTTTGTACTCGGTCCCCAGCTACCACTATTTTTCCCAGTGTGCTATCCCCCCTTACACCAACATGTGTCCCATAGCATTACTCATTCCCTGACCAACGCAGTTACTGGGAAGGTCCAATAAATAATTGACACATGTGACAAATGCTTGTGGCCAGTGGACCTACATTTCCCTTATGACAAACTGGGTGAACCGTGTGGAGGTCAGAACAGGAGACACATTCTGAGATGGCACTCATGCTACTGTCACCAAGGATTATGGGTCCTAGTTTCGTATATAAAAATTTGAAGCACAAAATGTGGTCATGGCGCACTGTTATGGGGGGAAATCTGCTGCTGACATTGCTACAGGGGCAATGTTCCCCAATTCTGTACTAATATCCCCCATACTGGTATATACTGTATATATGTCCCCAATCCAGGTACAATCCAGGTACACGTGGCCCCCTCATCCCCATCCTGGTATACATGGCCCCCTCATCACCATCCTGGCATACATGGCCCCCTCATCACCCTCATCATGATCCTGGTATACATGGTCCCCTCATCCCTATCCTGGTATACATGGCCCCCTCATCACCCTCATCATGATCCTGGTATACATGGTCCCCTCATCCCCATCCTGGTATACATGGCCCCCTCATCACCATCCTGGTATACATTGTCCCCTCATCCTGGTATACATGGTCTCCTGATCCCTATCCTGGTATACATGGCTAACTCATCACCATCCCTGTATACAAGGTCCCCTCATAATCATCCTGTATATGTGATCCCCTCATCCCAATCCTGGTATACATGGACCCCTCATCGCCATCCTGATATATGTGGTCCCCCTCATCCTCATTCGGATAAACATGGTCCCCGCATCCCCATCCTGGTATGCATGGTTCCCTCATCTTTATCTTGGTGTGTATGACCCCTGATTCCTATTCTGGTTTGCATGGCCCCCTCATCCCTATACTGGTATGCATGACTTCCATCTCCATCTTGGCAAGCATGGCCCTCATCCCCATCCTGGTATACATGGCACCAATCAGAAAAACATTAAAAAAACATAAACAATTCTACTTACCTTCCAGGCACTCCCTCGCAGCATCCTGTTCTGATGCCAGCAGCTGATTTATGCTTGTAAGCAGCACATGACAGTGATATCATGTGCTGTTTACAAGAACAGCTGCCATGCTTGGGACTATGGGTGTGGAGCAGTGAGTATTCATCTTCTTTAGTAGCAGGTACACTATTAGCCTCAGTTGCTGGCTTCCTGCAGCGGCTGGGCGATCACGTGTGCCGACTACTAAAGGAAATGAATATTCACTGCTCTCCACTCCCATGGGCATAGGGGAAAAGTATATATTTAGTCTCTTTAATAGCAGGTACATGTATTTGCCCAGCTTACATGACAGCTGCCCAGTGTACAGCCTGGTGTCAGTGTAAAGTGAAAAAGAGTGAGCCCCTCCCTGTGATTTCATGTGGTTTATATATGTTCCACATAGCACCTGTTTTCTATATATGGCGTTACCATCTACCCTGAGCTAAGTGTACAGAAACAAGAAATGTAATGTCAGCTAAACCTTTCATGAGTAAAAATGAATAACCATAATTAAAATTTAACAATGGATGACTAGATGAATCCAGAAATTTTTTTTTTTAACATTTTTCGGAGTTTTATAAACCACCATAATGTGACACTAAGCACATTAAAGGGAATCTGTCACCCATTTTTTCGAATATGAGCTGCCAGCACCAACATCAGGGGCTTATCTACAGCATTCTGTAATACTGTAGATAAGCCCCCGATGCAACCTGAAAGATAAGAAAAAAGAGTTAGATTATACTCACCCCGGTGTCCGGTCCGGTCCGATGGGTGTCGCCATCCGGTCCAGCGAATCCCATCTTCATACGATGCTGTCCACTTCTTCCCTTCCTGTCTTGGCTGCGGTGCAGGCACACTGCTCTGCCCTGTTGCAGACACCGACATCTTTTTCACCCCAAAGAATAAAGAATGTGGTCTCGTGCAGCAGCTATATATTTAATAAAGGACTGCAAAGCCCTAAACCCTGCCTAGAGGCTGTATTCTGTCACTCTCCTGCTCCCATAAGAGTCCTTTGGATAAATGTAAAATGTATCTGATACAGACAGCAAAGCACAGGATTATCCCCTAGAACAGTGATGGCGAACCTTTCTGAGACCGAGTGCCCAAACTGCAACCTAAAACCCAATTATTTATGACGAAGTGCTAAGTGCCAACATGTTCCAAATGCCCCATCATGATCCTCTTCATGTAGAATTATGCCCCATCATGATCCCCTTCATATAGAAATGCCCTGTCATAATCCCCTTCATGCAGAAATATGCCTCATCATGATCCCCTTCATGTAGAAATATGCCCCATCATGATCCACTTCATGTAGAAATATGCCCCATCATGATCCCCTTCATGTAGAAATGCCCCGTCATAATCCCCTTCATGCAGAAATTTGTCCCATCATGATGTCCTTCATGTAGAAATGCCTCATCATGATCCCCTTCATGCAGAAATGCCCCATCATGATCTCCTTCAAGCAGAAATATGCCCCATCATGATACCCTTCATGCAGAAATATGCCCCATCATGATCCCCTTCATGCAGAAATATGCCCCATCATGATCCCCTTC
Organism: Dendrobates tinctorius; assembly: GCF_039654945.1. Classification (NCBI taxonomy): domain Eukaryota; kingdom Metazoa; phylum Chordata; class Amphibia; order Anura; family Dendrobatidae; genus Dendrobates; species Dendrobates tinctorius. The sequence continues at coordinate 32,650,394 of NW_027361712.1, read as the reverse complement.
ATGTAGAAATATGCCCCATCATGATCCCCTTCATGCAGATATATGCCCCATCATGATCCCCTTCATGCAGAAATATGCCCCATCATGATCCCCTTCATGTAGAAATGCCCCATCATGATCCCCTTCATGCAGAAATATGCCATATCATGATCTGCTTCATGCAGAAATATGCCCCATCATGATCTGCTTCATGCAGAAATATGCCCCATCATGATCCCCCTCAAGCAGAAATATGCCCCATCATGATCCCCTTCATGCAGAAATATGCCCCATCATGATCCCCTTCATGCAGAAATATGCCCCATCATGATCCCCTTCATGTAGAAATATGCCCCATCATGATCCCCTTCATGCAGAAATTTGCCCCATCATGATCCCTTTCATGTAGCAATATGCCCCATCATGATCCCCTTCATGTAGAAATTGCCCATTCCACCACCTCCATCATTTCCTTCTCTCCATCATTGTCCCTCTCCCCATCACTCCCATCATTGACCCTCTCCCCATCACCCCCATCATTCGCCCTCTCCCCATCACCCCCATCATTGGCCCTCTCCCCATCACCCCCATCACTGGCCCTCTCCCCATATCACTGGTCATCTCCCCATATCACTGGCCATCTCCCCAGCGGCCACACGCACACACACCAGCGGCCACACACACACACACACCAGCGGCCACACTCACCTCTCTGCGCGCCGGCAGTTTCCTCGGCTCTCACTTCCTCTCACACATTGAGAGACATCATCAATCAGCTCCGAGGCCGCGCCGCTCAATGTGTGAGAGGCAGCCAGGAAGCTGCAGCTCCAGATCAGTGAGGCGATGCCACATGCCAGCTGAGAGGACTCTGCATGCCCTCTCTGGCACTCGTGCCACAGGTTCGCCATCACTGCCCTAGAAGGACTGTTAGTATGATGGCTCAGCATCAGCACCAGTATCAACACTGGTTGTTAAACTGCACACACAGGCCTGGATAATTGCTCTCTCCCTACAATTAGAACTGTCCCTGAGTGGTGCAATGACGTTAATTTTTTTTCCAAAAATTTGATTCACAGAGAATTGATTTACTGCTAATCACAACTACTGCAAAGCCTCCCATTAATCTGAAAACATGTGTGTAACACTCTGAGGTCTCCTAGGTGTGAGTTCAACACTTTTTAAGCTCTTTAAGGCAGACAGCCTTAATAATATCCAAATGAATCCAACATTGTATGGCCATTATGGATGAGCGAGTAGTGAAATACTCAGACTCGCTGTACTTGTTACGAGTAGCTCCTAATACTCGAGTACTCGTAACTAGAGTTGAGTGAAACGGATCGATCAAAATCAAAAGTCGCTGACTTTCGCTAAAGTCGGGTTTCGCCGATCGAAACCCGACCATAGCGTGTGGTCGGCCATGCGGTCGCCGACTCGAGCGCCAAAGTCGCGTTTCCCGTAATGCTTCCAGCGCCTTTTCTCAGCCAATGATCAAGGACACACACTGTGGGCAACGCGATGACATGGGCGGCAGCAGCCACCACCATCTTAGAGAAGGGCATTGCAGTGATTGGCTGGCTTTGTGTGGCGTCACAGTGGGTATAAAAGCCATGAACGACGACTGCAATCTTACTTCTGACGATCTTAGCATAGGGAGAGGTTGCTGCTGCTCGTTCTCAATAGGGAGAGTGTTTAGGCAGGAAAGAAAAAAAAAATCTGTGCTTCTGCTGATAGCGATTTTCACTGTACACTACAGTTAGTGTGCAGTGACAGGGGAGGATTTTTTTCTGCACAGTTACCGAGCGTTCATTTTTTCACACTTTTGTGTGCAGCAGCGCTGGTGGTTATTAGGCAGCCTTATAATGCTACCTGATAGCTGCATTGCTGTGTGCACACTGCTGTGCACACTGTTTTTTCCAAAGCAAAAATACTTTTATTCCTTTTTTCTGCACAATTACCGAGCGTTCATTTTTTCACACATCGTATAGAGGTGTACGCTCCTCAAACACTACCGTATATCGGATGGAATCACGGACAAATACATGCTATGTGTGTGTGACTCCGTTAAAATAATAGACGGAGATTTACATTTTTCCACACATACACCGTATAGAGGTGTCTGCTTCTCAAACAGTATCGTATATCTGCTGTTTGGATTACGGACACATCTATACAGACACAGCGTGTGTGTGTGAGACTCCGGAAATGCATATACGGACATTTTGATTTTTCCATACACTGTATAGAGCTGTCTGCTTCTCAAACAGTATCGCATATCTGCTGTTCGCATTACGGTCACATCAATACAGAGGGAGCGTGTGTGTGTGAGACCCCGGAAATACATGTACAGACATTTCCATTTTTCCATACACCGTACAGAGCTGTCTGCTTCTCAAACAGTATCGTATATCTGCTGTTTGGATTACTGTCACATCTATACAGAGACAGCGTGTGTGTGTGAGACTCCGGAAATGCATATACGGACATTTTGATTTTTCCATACACTGTATAGAGCTGTCTGCTTCTCAAACAGTATCACATATCTGCTGTTCGCATTACGGTCACATCAATACAGAGGGAGCGTGTGTGAGTGAGACCCCGGAAATACATATACAGACATTTCCATTTTTCCATACACCGTACAGAGCTGTCTGCTTCTCAAACAGTATCGTATATCTGCTGTTTGGATTACTGTCACATCTATACAGAGACAGCGTGTGTGTGTGACACTCAGGAAATACATATACGGACATTTCCATTTTTCCATACACCATATAGAGCTGTCTGCTTCTCAAACAGTATTGTATATCTGGTGTTCTTATTACTGTCACATCTATACAGAGACAGCGTGTGTGAGACTCCGGAAAGACATATACGGACATTTCCATTTTTCCATACACCGTATAGAGCTGTCCGCTTCTCAAACAGTATTGTATATCTGCTGTTCACATTACGGTCACATCTATATAGAGACAGTGTGCGTGTGTGTGTGTGTGAGATTCCAGAAATGCATATACCGACATTTCCATTTTTCCATACACCGTATAGAGCTGTTGTGGTGCTAATAAAAATATGGATATCTTATAACCTACAAATTGTAATATATTGATTAGTGTTCATGAGGTCAGACCCGCAATGGCTATTGAAATGCAGCCTTAGTGTTGAGTATACTAAAAGATAATGCTTGTTATAACAGTATGTTTAATCTGGATTATTGGCAAGGATTAACCTTTGTGTACGCTGGTGACTTACTTGAATTTTAAGAGCCGTGAATTGTGTGAGTATATTGACAAGGCATCATCTGATATTTGTCATATGGGGGTTAAAAGTGGACTAGGCATATAGACATTTGCACATTATTGTACATAAGGCTATAGAAATATAGCTGGGGAAGCCTAATGTAGAACCAGAAATATAGTTGTTAGAGTTGAGTGACTTTGCCTTTTTTTGGGTCAAGTAGGGTTTCATGAAACCCGACTTTCGCAAACGTCAGGTCGAACGAAATCGGCCAATTTTTGTGAAAAGTCGAAGGCCGACTGAAACCTGAAACCCAATGCAAGTCAATGGGGAAGCAAAGTCGGCAGGGAGTGGAGGCCAGGAAACACCTACAGTGCCCTTTTGAATGTCAAAAACATCAAATCTTATTACTGAAGCTTTTCAACCTTAATTTACTTCATAATACTAGTTACGCACTGAAAAATGGGGGTTATTTGGCTAAATTTGTGGGGGGGTAGGGCTGGCTCCAGGTTTTCATGTGCCCTGGGCCAAAGAGCGCCCCTTTAACACATGCCACAACTCATGATGCTCCGATACGGCAGAGAAATAGCGGTATAGTACAATGAAAAATACTTCACTTTTTACATCTCATGACTGATATCCATTTTAAATTCTCCAATAGCTCCAAAAACGGACAGTATGTTACTCCATACAGTATTATGGCCACCGCATAGTGCGCTATACAGAGTAATGAGGCCCAAATATTTCACCATACAGAATCATTGGTCCCATATAATGTTTGAAACAGTATATGATGAGCTCCACATAATGCTACAGTATATGTTGGTCCCCATGGATGAAGCTGCACTGTCTTATGGGCCCAAATAATGCTCTATATATAATGGGCCCCATTTCTAATGCTCTAGTTTGTAATGGGCCCCGTAAATGCTGCTCCAGTGTCTGATGTCCACCTTTGGAATGCTCCAGTGTATGTTGGGCCCCATTTATCATTCTCCAGAGTATAATGCTCCCCAAAAGTTGCTGTCCCAACATTGAAAACAATTAAATAAGTCTCCTCAAATAAGTCTCCTCACTAGGGAATCCCTGTACTAGTCTGGGCGTACAGACGTGATGTCATTGCGCTCTCTGATCAGAATATCACTGTCAGGAAACGCGGAAGACGTCATGGCGGTGGAGCAGGGAGAGGTAAGTATTTCAACTTTGCAAGTGCTGTGATCCTGAGCAAGCAGGGGGGGCCCACTCGTTGGCGACGGTACTGGCACAGGCCCCCTCATAGTACGGCGGTGTGTCTGACGGCGGGTGGGCCGAACCTGCACTTTCAGCTGCACCTTCCTTTTTGTCACCGTGTAAGGTGGTACAGTATATGGGAAGGGTAACCTGAGTTTCATCTGGGTCACATTCAGGCTGTGTAGAGTGCGAGGGGAATGTAGTGATCTGGGTCAATGTACCAGCAGAATCATCTAGCAGTGGCTGGGCCTCAGTGCACTTGTGGCGCCCCCAGGAGTACGGTCGCCACAGTGGCATTACCTTCCTCCTAGGGAGTGTGATGTCATGCTTGGGAGCAACGAAGGATCTCTCTAGCAGTTAAACCAACACACAACACATTTCCCACTCCAGGCCAGCAGGGAGACCTCTGAACCTGACTGCTGAGGAGCCTACTGTCTGTGATCGGGAGGAGGTAAGTTAGGGCAGTCTGTGAAGGGAAGGGGAAGTGTGTGGACTTGAGAAGGGGAGCTGGAGGATGAGCAGAGTTAAGGCTCACTCCTAGCTTGAGCGCATGGTCCGGATTTCGGTCTCCGAGTTTGTAGGGACACTGACGTTCCTGCAGCAGAAACCGGAGGAAGTAGCAGCTGTAAATGCTCTGTACCCAACTAAGGCTCGGAGGCCCCAGCAGCGACGTGTGGGAGCCAGAAGGAAAAGACTACGGCTGCCTGCCATACGAGAAAGTTCCAAGAGAGTCAACAGGGGGAACTTCATTGAACTCAGCACTGCGAGTACCTCAGATAAGCGCTAGAACGGAGGCCACACTACCTATCTGCAGAGAGAGAATTCCAAATTGGCTTCCAGGCTGACCAACTCCTTCTCCATCTGTACTCTGGGTCCTGGACGGCACTTACCAAGTACATGTAAAGGAACTGCACGACTGTGTCTGTCCTCTTTCTCCTGCGCCTGGAGCACAGCTCTCTACATCCTGCACTGCACACCATCTAACAACTCTTTCATGTGCCCTGCGACAATGGCCATACCTGTGCAGGGCTTCTACATCTTAGCTGCACCACAACTTCTGTCCCAGAGAAGCGCCACTGCAGCGCTGGTCAATCTACTCAGAAACCACAGGTGGCATCACGTATCATTCACCTATAAACGTAATTCACCCCTTTGCATGGATGCCCAGGGCCACGGAACAGGTCACCACCACTGTGACACATCCCAGGGAGACACCATCCCGGTACCGATTAATCCCACTGCCCTGCCTGGCCACCACACTCCATGTCAGATTCATCTTGGACAGGGGAATTCACGATTTGACTTGAAAACCCATGCATGGTATGATAGAAAGAGCTATATGGACTAATGTGAAGTGTAGCCTGTTGCATCATTCACTTTGGGTGGGGGTGCAGGACACAAGGAAAGGGGTTCTTCCTGACCAGGAGCCAGCACTTGATGACTCAGTCCTTGCATTTTTTGAATCTTCAGAAGAGGAGGGCATATTTGTTGGAGTCTGTTTCGGCAATGTAAGCCCAAACCAGTTCCTCATGCTCCGGCTTTAAAAACGGTTAACCTACTCCCAGAAAAGGTAGCCTTCCAGGCATTCCGTAGACAGACTATGTTGCAGGCTCAACACCTCCTGCCTTAGCTGCTATTGTGCTTTTGCCACTACCAGCAGATGCACCACCACCATCAGCACCAGCTGGCCCCCCCACGCCCATGTCCGCGGCCTCTTCCACCAAACTTCCAAATTTAGCACAAAATAGACACAAAATAACATCACATATATGGTACAGTATCAGAAGCGTACAGCTCTATTCAGTCAAAGGATAATTGTCAATCTCCATATATATTCCATCAGTCACACAGAGACACTCCCAGGCTCAGTATGGATTAGACAAGAATATAAAAAGTAAACAAAGTGTGCAGTATCATCAGATAGCAGGTATATATAGCATAGTTTAAACATTAACAATGTACGTCTATATATCATGAGTAGTGTTGAGCCACCCCGCTAGTGTTTTGGTTCGTCGCACAGGAGGCAAGTTCGTCGAATGTTCGTCGAACCACACTGAAAACAATGGCAGGCAAACACAAACACATACTAACACATACAAAACAATTACAAAACACCTTAAAAGGTGTCCCAAAGCCGACAAAATGCTCAGAAGCCAAAAATAACATATGGAAAAGGGCAACTACATTTACAAAAGAGGTGGAGGAGTAAAAGGAGGAGGTGGAGGAGACACAGATCTAGGCTTGTCATGCCCTTATGAAGTCAAGAAAGTCTGGACTAAAAATGTAAAAACCAAACTCAAAAAAACAAAATCTGAAAACGAACACGATCATATACCTCCAAACAGCGTCCATGAAGGCAAAGTGTTTGCTTTCCGGGGGCAGTATGATTGCAAAGCTGAACCTTAAAGGAATGTCCAAAAGGGCACCACCAGGAGTGGAGCCTGCGGCTTAATTGGACTACTCCCGGGAAACCACAACCATGCCACCTCAAAAAAAGATACACACATTGAAAGCTTTGTCGATTGTGTGTGTGTGGTGTGGTATGTCCGTTTGTAGTTGTGCTAGTGATTTGTCAGCTTTATTCCGTTAACAAACGAGACTCCGGCATGCCCCTGCGGTACGCGTAAAGCTTAGTAGAGGGATACGCGAGGCTCTGGCACGCGCAATCGAGCAATAACAGGGCTATCATGGCCTTCCATGTCCGGGGCTACATGTGCACTACACTGAAACGACCATCTTTTGTTGCTTACAGGTGCAGATAACCCGCTGAACACCGTTAGTGATGGGGATCTGGGATTCCAATAATTCGCTGTGAACGATGATTTCCCAGTAAGTGCAGGTCAACAGCAATTCCTGATTTCGGCCTAACCTCCATTCCTGAAAAAATGCAAAAAATTACGTGTCCAAACCACAGGTGCTGTAGCTTGTTTAACAGCTCTGCAGCCGTTCTCAGGCCCAGTATGGATTCTACAAGATTCGAGAAAGTTGATAAAGGGTACAGTTTCACCGGATAACACGTATATATGTTGCATAGTTTACACATTAAAAACCTATGTGTATCGATCAGAAGGCAGGCTCAGACGGTCTCAGGTCCAGTATGGATTAGGCCAGATTGTACAAAGTTGAGATAGGGTACATTATCACTGGATATCAGGTATATAGAGCATAGTTTAAACATTTAAAATCTCTGTGTTCTCTGCATGGATTACACAGCAATCTTAAAACTAGAAAAAAGGAAATGTATTTCAAGCGTACACCATGATACACTTTTGGTGGTATTTTTAAATCTTCATTTATATTTCTGTCTCAGTAAGACAGCCCAAACTCTCTGCAATAGGAAATCAAATGCATACAATTATTTACCTAAAGTCTAGTGATTGCAGAAATCTACGAATTACTATTCATGGGAACAACTTCCATCACAATTCTCAGAGGCGATGCTGACCCTCAATTAATTAGAGTGTGGACACAGCAAAAACCTTTCTGTCATGATCTGACAGTTTTAAAATGGACAAAGTGAACTTTTTTTACTTTGTAAAGTTCCAAGGTGTCTTGACTGTCCCCGGTGGTGGTTAGTGGTATCGCACTTTAGGTTTTTTGTGCACGTAATTATGTATCAGGTGTGACACCCTATAAAGGTGTGCTAGGGGTGTGCAATCACTGCCTGTGATATTGTGAGATTAGTTTCATTCTGAGTTTGAGAGCCTGGTGGAAGGATGGAGCTGGAGAGGAGTCCTGCGCAGCTTAGCCAGGGGGGACGTGTTTCAGCTATGGTGTCTGGACGAAGGGCTGGCATTGCGTGGTGGGGTCGCAGTGATGGTGTCGGCGGGAAGTGTCTGCATGGACTGGTGGAGTGGCGACTATGGAGAGTGGCACTCACCATGTGGGACTTGGCTGCTGAGCTGGACTCAAGCATGCTTGACTTCGTGGCAGAAGCTGGACTCATCTTGGGGACTCTGTTACTAAGCAGCAGCAACTGGTGGTGGACTCTGCTCCAAGGCTGCACTAAGGTGAAGGATCCTGTTATGGTGATGGATCCAGGTGGAGGAGAAGATGCACGCAGGTGGTGGGCTCTGTTGCTAGGAGCGCACGCAACAGAGCAAAGCTAAGTGGTGTTTCCCCTGTATTGTCTCTTTCCTCATGTGTGTTATTAGTGCAGTGGTGGGATTAGTCTCCGCACCGACCTATTCCCTAGTGAGGGTTTAGGGTCAGGGCAAGCAAGGGGTTAAGGTTCGCGTGCGGCGACAGGTGCGGAGCCTGTATAGGGAATGTGAGGAGTGCAGGGACACTGGCTCAGGGGAGTGCAGGAGGTCTCCATGTCCTCATTCCCTATCGCAGGGCCCACCATTGTTAAAGTTTCCCAGGTTTCCCCTTTATTACTTAAATTCGCCTTACTGGAGGCGGGGTTTCCAGAATTATTGTATAACGTGTAATACCTAAATTCGCCAGGTGGAGGCGGCGTATCCACCTGCACGTTTTATTATTTAAATGCGCCCCACTGGAGGCAGGGTATCCAGGGTCACGTGTGTCATATGGGTTCACCTTGCGGTAACCGCTGTGTCCTGACACACGTGACCATGACATTATCACAGGCCCTACAGTTTTTTTTTCTGGTGAGCCTTGGCCATGTGGAGACCTGTTAGTAATTGCTGCCGGGCCTCACTGAGGTGAGTGGGGAGCGGCATGGTGTGTTAGAGCCGCTGCAGCAGCAGTTATCAGGGTCTGGGGCCTCTGCTCAGCTAACCAGAAAATAAAAAAAAAATGGTGGCTGCGATCTGGCTAAAAGCCCCCTAGAGTCGCTGCTGGGGAGCGGGACTGGTTCATGCATGCGGGTGCACCCAGGCAGGTGGGAGGAATGGTGCCCCACGGAGCTGCCTGGTATTCCCCGAGGTGAAGGGGTACGCCCCTGTGGTGAGCTGACTGGTGTGATAGTCCGCGGGGTTTACGCCAAATCTTCTATACCATCGAAGAAGCCGCCCTCCTGTTTGTGTGGAGGCGACCAGTGAGTGTATAGTTCCTCCATTTTCCGTCCCCTTCTCCTCCTGGTGTGTGCAGCAGGTGTGCTGCGGAGGAGTAGGGACAAATCTCAACCCTCGCCATTGACCAACCCTCGGAGGCGCAGACCTCATGGTGAAAGGGTTGGAGGGTGGTGTCCCTTGGTGAATAGTGGGGTTGTGAGTGTGGTGACACAGGGGGACGCCTCTGTTGTCGAGTCCAGAATGAGTTCACCAAATTTATGACAAACGAATGTCTGCAATAAACGTTCAGGTCCGGACCTGCGTGTGAACGAGCGTGTATGGGTGCCACCAAAAAACATCTTGTGGAAATGTGTTGTGGAGTCTGATCAGCTCATAACAAACATTCACATACATAAACTCGTTCCCCAGGTCGGCGCTGTGGAGAAGAGTGGTGCCTCCAAAATGAACATATATTGCCAATACCAGCGGTGCGTTTGTCATAAACCTGAAGTGTCATGTAATGGTGGGGTGAACTCAGGGTCTGGGCGTCCCCGCTGTAGGTGTTTCCCTAATGAGGGGTGGTCTTGAGGGTCCAGAGGCCCCTCATTAAGGAGGGGGTACTGTCATGATCTGACAGTTTTAAAATGGACAAAGTGAACTTTTTTTTACTTTGTAAAGTTCCAAGGTGTCTTGACTGTCCCCGGTGGTGGTTAGTGGTATCGCACTTTAGGTTTTTTGTGCACGTAATTATGTATCAGGTGTGACACCCTATAAAGGTGTGCTAGGGGTGTGCAATCACTGCCTGTGATATTGTGAGATTAGTTTCATTCTGAGTTTGAGAGCCTGGTGGAAGGATGGAGCTGGAGAGGAGTCCTGCGCAGCTTAGCCAGGGGGGACGTGTTTCAGCTATGGTGTCTGGACGAAGGGCTGGCATTGCGTGGTGGGGTCGCAGTGATGGTGTCGGCGGGAAGTGTCTGCATGGACTGGTGGAGTGGCGACTATGGAGAGTGGCACTCACCATGTGGGACTTGGCTGCTGAGCTGGACTCAAGCATGCTTGACTTCGTGGCAGAAGCTGGACTCATCTTGGGGACTCTGTTACTAAGCAGCAGCAACTGGTGGTGGACTCTGCTCCAAGGCTGCACTAAGGTGAAGGATCCTGTTATGGTGATGGATCCAGGTGGAGGAGAAGATGCACGCAGGTGGTGGGCTCTGTTGCTAGGAGCGCACGCAACAGAGCAAAGCTAAGTGGTGTTTCCCCTGTATTGTCTCTTTCCTCATGTGTGTTATTAGTGCAGTGGTGGGATTAGTCTCCGCACCGACCTATTCCCTAGTGAGGGTTTAGGGTCAGGGCGAGCAAGGGGTTAAGGTTCGCGTGCGGCGAAAGGTGCGGAGCCTGTATAGGGAATGTGAGGAGTGCAGGGACACTGGCTCAGGGGAGTGCAGGAGGTCTCCATGTCCCCATTCCCTATCGCAGGGCCCACCATTGTTAAAGTTTCCCAGGTTTCCCCTTTATTATTTAAATTCGCCTTACTGGAGGCGGGGTTTCCAGAATTATTGTATAACGTGTAATACCTAAATTCGCCAGGTGGAGGCGGCGTATCCACCTGCACGTTTTATTATTTAAATGCGCCCCACTGGAGGCAGGGTATCCAGGGTCACGTGTGTCATATGGGTTCACCTTGCGGTAACTGCTGTGTTCAGACACACGTGACCATGACACTTTCTTTGTGAAGAAAGTGTTGCTGTATTGCAGTACCGTTGATCCCATCGCCGTTACTCATATCCATCCAATTTTGATCACAGGGAGAGATGTAAACATGGTGCTCACTGCCTATCATGTTCTGTCACATAACTTTGGAGTGCAAAACACAGAAGCCACAGGCCGTAGGCGATTCAATTGGATTGGCATGAGAGGGAGGGCACATTTAAAAATGTGTGCTGGAATGTCACACGTCTCTGGGTAGGAAAACTGTTAAAGCTGATGAGAAACCACCACTGCATCTCATTGTGCGTCGAAGTCCATAAGAAATGGAAGCCATTGATCATCTGAAGCTGGATCCCGACCAGCGGGACAGGGCATAGCTACGTCTTAACCATCATCTTCTATCAGTTCACCAAATTTGAAGTGCCAGTCCCAGTGATGGATTTGACAGCCCAGACTACACAGCGGAGGAGCAGGGAGAGGTAAACATTGCAAATGCTGGGGCCCTGCCCAAGCAAGGGGGGTCCACTCGTGGGCGTCGGCACTGGCACTGGGCCCCTCATAGTACGGCGGTGTGTCTGACGGCGGGTGTGCACCACCACCGTCAGAGACACTTGATTGCACTATGAGGGACCCTGTGCCAGTGCCCGCGCCCACGAGTCGGCCCACCCACCTGTCCGGGGCAATGGCACTCGCACGGTTGCGTGCGCTCGGTGGTGACCCCGGCCTTTGGGGGGAGGAGGCTGCCCAGTTAGGGAGGTTTACAAAATGGCATATGTTGATGTGCGACATTCACCTGCTGCTAAAGGTGAAATTGGTCAAGTCCCGGGAACAGGCGGACCAAAGAAAACAATTTTTCTGGCAACCTATGTGTCATCAGGGTAAGGTGGGACAAAATCCTTGGAAGCCCATGCATGGTTCATTTTAATGAAGGTTAGATCATCCACATTTTGGGTTGACAGACGGGTCCTTTTTTCTGTCAGTATTGATCCAGCAGCACAGAAGACTCTTTCCGATAGCACACTTGCAGCTGGGCATGCGAGCTCCTGTAAGGCATATTGTGCCAATTCAGGCCAGGTGTCCAGTTTAGCTGCCCAATAGTCAAATGGGAATGACATGTGAGGGAGAACATCGATATGGGAGGAAAAGTAGTTTATAACCATTCTTGACAAGTGCTGTCTCCTGTCACTTTCAATCGATGCAGTATTACCAGTCGTGTGAGTGGGACTTGAAAAATCAGTCCACAACATGGTGATGAAACCCCTGTCTCCAACACCACTTCTGATGTGTCCACCACCAACACCGCTTCCAAGTTGCCCCCGGCCCCTACGGCTCATTTGAGAACCATCACCGCTGCTTTATGCTGGGAATGCCTCAACCAACCGGTTTACCAGTGTAGCTTGTTTGTTAGCCAATATTAGGTCAAGTTTCTCCTGTGGCATGATAATCTGGAATTTGCCTTTATAGCGTGGATCCAGGATGCTGGCCAACCAGTAGTCATCATCGTTCATCATTTTGGCAATGCGGGGGTCCCTTTTTAGGATGATGCACTGCGAGTGCTGGGTGGAGGAGCACTTTCTGGCAAATCCACATCCCTCCAGTCACGCACAAACCCTGTACCAGACCTTGCAAAGCCAAATTTTCTCTTGCCCCACGAGAAGCATTCTCCTCCCCTAAATAATCATCCCCATCATCATCATCCTCCTCTTCCTCTTCTTCCTCCACCTCGTCCATGACAGTTCCCTGACCAGACAATGGCTCACTGTCATCAAGGCTTCCCTCCTCCTCTTCCTCCTCATCAACCTCGGCTGCAGACGCCTGCTCCTTAATGTGCATCAAAGTTTGCATGAGCAGACGCATACGTGGGATGCTCATGCTTATGATGGCGTCGTCAGTGCTTACCAGCCATGTGCATTCCTCAAAACACTGAAGGACTTTACAGAGGTCTTTCAGCTTCGACCACTGCACACCTGTCAACTCCATGTCTGCCCTCAAAGTGCCTGCCCGTGTATCCTCCCACAAATGCATTGCGGCCTGCCTTTGTTCGCACAGCCGCTCAACCATGTGCAGGGTGGAGTTCCACCTTGTTGCAACGTCGATAATTAGGCGGTGCTTGGGAAGGTGGAGCAATCGCTGCAGCTTCTGCATACGACTGGAGTGTACCAGCGACCGGCGGATGTGCGAGCACAGTCTTCGAACCTTAAGGAGCAGGCCTGTTAAATCCAGATAATTAGTGAGGAAGCACTGCACCACCAGGTTCAAGGTGTGAGCCAAGCAAGGTATGTGTCTGAGTTTCGAAAGGGCTATGGCTGCCACAAAATTCCGGCCATTATCACTAACTACCTTGCCTGCCTCAAGATGTAGACTGCCCAGCCATGACTCAGTTTGTCGCTGAAAGTAGTCGGCCAGTACCTCTGCGGTGTGTCTGTCGCCCAAACACATCATCTGCAACACAGCCTGCTGACGCTTTCCACTAGCTGATCGATAGGGGGACACCTCGTTTGCAACACTGTCAACTGCGGATGCAGTGCTCGTGCGACTGCACTCTGTGGACCAGCTTTCGCTTCTGGAGGAGGAGGAGGAGGAGGGTCGAATGCCTACAGCCAACTGTTTCCTATACCGTGGGCTAGGCAGCACTATGCCACCACCGCTGTCCCCTGTGGACCCTGCATCCACCACATTAACCCAGTGTGCAGTGATGGACACGTAATGGCCCTGGCCATGCCTACTGGACCATGCATCAGTTGTGAGGTGCACCTTTCCACTAACTGACAGCTTGAGTGCATGGACAATGCGGTCTTTCACATGAAGGTGGAAGGCTGGGATGGCTTTGCGAGAAAAGAAGTGGCAACTGGGTAGTTCATAGCATGGAACTGCGTAGGCCATTAGTTCGTGGAAAGCTGCGCTTTCAACCATCCGATAGGGCATCATCTCTAACGAGATTAGTTTGACAATGTGGGTGTTCAAAGCCAGTGTATGCGGATGAGAGGATGAGTACTTTTTTGTCCTACTCATAGTCTCTGGTAGGGTGAGCTGGACTTGAGAGCTGGATATGGTGGAAGTAGCGGTGGACATGGCGGACTGAGAGAGGGTTGATGATGGTGATGGAGTTGGTGTTCTTTCTGATGGCCTAGATTCAGTCTTTCATTGCAATAACCGTGTGATTCCCTGAATGATTTGCCCTTGCGATGACAACTCAACATTTGCTGCTGGTGGTGAGCTAATCGGTGGACTTACAATGGGGGAAACAATGTTGCGTTGCTGACTACCTTCTTTGGGAGCAGTAGCACATGTGGTACGTGAGTTTTGGTTGTCCATCCATGCTTGCAAGTGCATGGTGGTTAAATGTCTTAGCATGCAACTGGTATTCAAATTTCTCAGATTTTTCCCTCGACTAAAGGTCTTTGCACACTTCTTACAGATTACCTTTGCCTGATCATTAGGATTTTGTTCAAAAAAGTGCCACACTGCACTCTTCCTACTAGGGAAGACAGTTTGAGGCCTTGCACGCTGTGCTTTTTTGACCATCTGGCCAAGCTGTCCTGCAATTTTTGGGGTTTTTGTAACCCGTTTTTTGACTGCTCCGGGCCTGCCAGATAACAACTGTTGCGATGTCGATGACCACTGCGGATGCTCCTCTTCCTCTTCTGAGCTATTGGCAGCGGCACACTCTACCCCCAATGGATGCCAATCTGGGTCAACAACTGGGTCATCCATCACCTCCTCTTCAATGTCATGTGCACCTTCCTCTGTGTCACCGTGTATGGTGGTATAGTAAGCGGGAGGGGGCAACTGAGTTTCATCAGGGTCAGATTCTGGCTCAGTACACTGCGAGGACAATGTAGTGCTCTGAGTCAATGTACTAGCAGATAAATCTAGCAGTGGCTGTGCATCAGTGCACTCCATGTCAGATTCATCTTGGACTGGGTAATTCACGATTTGACTTGATAACCCAGGCATGGTATGTGAAAACAGCTCCATGGAGTAATCTTTAGTGTGGCCTGCCGCATCCTTCAATTTTGGTAGGGGTGAAGGACACAAGGAAAGGTGTGGTTCATGACCATGAGCCTCCAATAACGACTCAGTGCTTTTATTTTTTAAAACTTCAGAAGAGGAGGAGATAGAGCTGGAGGCTGAGTCAGCAATGTAAGCCAAAACTTGTTCTTGAAGCTCCGGCTTTAGAAGCAGTTTACCTACTCCCAGAAAAGGGAGCTTACGATGCCTTGTGGAGCCAGACGATGATGCAGCCTCAACACCTCCAGTATTAGGTGCTATTTTGCTTTTGCCACTACCAGCAGATCCACCACCAACACCATCATTACCAGCTGCCAACCCCCGCCCACTTCCATGACCTCTTCCACCACACTTCCTCATTTTTTGGAAAAATTTACCCAAATTTACACCAACTCTCTGGTACTGTAAAACAAGGTACAAGGTGTATATAGTACTGGGGAGAATTGGAATGTCTCTACACTTCAGGACACTGTGGGATTCAGTCAGGCCCTGTTTATTTAACACCGCAATATGACAGGCAGATTCTCTATGCTGTTAGAAGGGTGTATAGAGGACTGTGTAGAATTGGAATGTCTCTACACTTCAGGACACTGTGGGATTCAGTCAGGCCCTGTTTATTTAACACCGCAATATGACAGGCAGATTCTCTATGCTGTTAGAAGGGTATATAGAGGACTGTGGAGAATTGGAATGTCTCTACACTTCAGGAGACTGTGGGATTCAGTCAGGCCCTGTTTATTTAACACCGCAATATGACAGGCAGATTCTCTATGCTGTTAGAAGGGTGTATAGAGGACTGTGTAGAATTGGAATGTCTCTACACTTCACGACACTGTGGGATTCAGTCAGGCCCTGTTTATTTAACACCTCAATGTGACCGGCAGAAATTGCCTAGTGTATGACAAACTACAAGGTGTATATAGAATTGGGCAGAACTGGAATCTCCCTACAGTGTAGGTCTGTAAGACCGGAACAACTCCTCGACTTATCCTTACAGAGTCACACACAGATAGCTTCACTGTGGCCATGATAACAGCCGTTACACAGCACTGAGAGAGGAGCGTGAACATACACCGCTGTCCAGTGTATGTAAAATTGTCAAGCTCCGTGTTTTAGTATACGGACAGACACACGCTGTCTCTCTATAGTTTTGAATGTAATCAAACAGCAAATATACTAAACTGTTTGAAAATCAGACAAAACTATAAGGTGGAGGTCTGTAAGAACGGAACAACTCCTCGACTTATCCTTACAGACTCACACACAGATAGCTTCACTTTGGCCGTGATAACAGCCGTTACACGGTACTGAGAGAGGAGCGTACACCGCTGTACGGTGTGTGAAAAATGAACGCTCAGTAACTCACAAGAACAAAACAATAAAATCTGGATTGCTTTGAAAAAAGCAGTTTGCTCAGCAGTGGGCACACAGCAATGCAGCTACCAGGTAGCTTTAAAAGGCAGCCTAATAACCAACAGAACTGATGCACCAAAATATAGCCTCCCCTTGCACTGCACAGTGACTGGTGTGTTGTACAGGCAAAATCGCTAGCAGCAGAATCAGTTTTTGGTATCTTCTTCCCTGCCTAACACTCTCCCTACAGAATCAGCAGCAGCTCTCCCTATTCTGAGATCAGCATGAGTAACATGGCGGTCGGTGTCCCCGCCCTTTTATACCCCCTGTGACGCCCCACAAAGCAAGCCAATCACTTGCATGCCCTTCTCCAAGATGGTGGTGACCGCTGCCTATGTCATCACGTTGCCCACAGTGTCCGTTCTTCCTGATTGGCTGCAAAAAGGGCGCTCAAGCATCTTTTGAAATGCGACTTTGGCGCTAAAGTCACCGACCTCGTGGCCAACCTCACGCTAAGGTCGGGTTTCGTTTCATAGAGCCCGAATTAGCAAAAGTCGGCAACTTTTCAATTTTTTTGACCCGTTTCGCTCAACTCTATTAGTTGGCGATCTGAAACCATTATAGTGTATTCAATCTTAAAGATCTCTTTAACTGTAGTCTGAAATGTATATATATTGTGCTAGGGTTCTGATCATAGCATATTGTTGGAAACTTTGTTCTGGTGTATGATTTACTCTTATCATATGTAAATGTTAGGGCAAGAGTAAATAGTCCGAAGAGGCAAGTCTTGTTTGATGTTATTTATTCATGATAGATGGCCACTGTCGTGATTGGAACATCAGACAACTAACTTGTGTATTTTCATGTTTACACAATATAAAAGCCAAGGAGGCAGTCAGAAGAGGCAGGAGCTTTGTGGACCTGTGTAAGAGGACACTCATCTGGCACAAGAAGGCCTTTAAAGTTCCCTTTTCTGGGAGTAGGTAAACCGCTTTTAAAGCCGGAGCATCAGGAACAGGTTTTGGCTTACATTGCCGAAACGGCCTCCAGCTCTATTGCCTCCTCTTCTGAAGTTTCAAAAACTGCAAGCACTGAGTCGTCAGTGCAGGCTTCTGGTCAGGAACAACACCTTTCCTTGTGTCCTTCACCCACACCAAAAGTGAAGGATGCGGCAGGCCACAGTTCAGATTACTCCATGAAGCTCCTTTCACATACCATGCCTGGGTTATCAAGTCAAATCCTGAATTCCCCAGTCCAAGATGAATCTGACATAGAGTGCACTGATGCACAGCCACTGCTAGATGATTCTGCTGGTACATTGACCAAGAGCTGTAAATTTGCCTTGCAGTCTAGTGAGCCAGAATCAGACCCTGGTGAAACTCAGGTGCCCCTTCCCGCATACTATACCACCTTACACGGTCACACAGAGGAAGGTGCAGATGAAATTGAAGAGGAGGTGATGGATGACCCTTTTGTTGACCTGGATTGGCATCCATTGGGGGAAGAGGGTGCCGCTGGCAGTAGCTCAGAAGAGGATAAGGATCTGCAGCAGGCATTGACATCACAGCAGCAGTTATCTGGCAGGCCAGTAGCTATACCAAAACTTGGTAAAAAAAAACAAAAGAGTTGCAGGACAGCTTGGCCAGACGTTCAAATTAGCACAGCGGTCAAGCCCTGAAAATTTATACCATAGTAAGAAGAGTGCAGTGTGGCACTTTTTTTACCAAAATCCTATTGATGAGGCAAAGGTTATCTCTAAGAATTGTGTAAGGACCTTTAGCCGAGGTAAAAATCTCCGAAATTTGAACACCAGTTGCATGCTTAGACATTTAACCACCATGCACTTGCAAGCGTGGATGGACTACAAAACCTCAGGTAGCACATATGCACCTGCTCCAACTGAAGGTAGCCAGCAATGCTCCATCGCTTCCCCCACTGAAAGCCCACCGGTGAGCACACCGCCAGCAAGAAATGTTGAGGTGTCGTCGCAAGGCCAAAGCAGTCATAGAATCACAATGTTTTTGCACTGAAAGACTGAATCTAGGCCATCACCACCACCACCATCACCAACCCCCTCTCAGTCCGTCAGGTCCACCGCTAGTTCCCCCATGTGCAGCTCTCAAGTCCAGCTCACCCTACCAGACACTCTGAGTAGGACAAGAAAGTACTCATCCTCTCATCCGCGTACACTGGCTTTGAATGCCTACATTGCCAAACTGATCTCATTAGAGAAGATGCCCTTCCATTTGGTTGAAAGCGAAGCGTTCTGAGAGCTCATGGCCTATGTTGTCCCATGCTATGACCTACCCAGTCGGCACTTCTTTTCTCGAAAAGCCATCCCTGCCCTCCACCTACTGTGAAAGACCGCATTGTCCATGCACTCAAACAATCTGTGAGTGGAAAGGTGCACCTCACAACAGATGCATGGGCCAGTAGGCATGGCCAGGGCAATTACGCGTCCATCACTTCGCACTGGGTTAATGTGGTGGAAGCAGGCTCCATAGGGGACAGCGGCAGTGGAACAGTGCTGCCTAGCCTACGGTATAGGAAACAGTTGGATGTAGGCGTTCGACCCTCCTCCTCCTCCTCCATCAGTGAAAGCTCGTCCACAAAGCACAGTCGCACGAGCACTCCATCCACAGCTGCCAGTGTTGCACATGTGGTTTCCCACTATCGAACAGCTAGTGGTAGGTGGCAGCAGGCTGTTTTAAAGATGATGTCTTTGGGCGACAACAGACACACCGCGGAGGTACTGCCCAACTACTTGCAGCGACAAACTGAGTCATGGCTGGGCAGTCTACATCTTAAGCCAGGCAAGGTAGTCAGTGATAACGGCCGGAGTTTTGTGGCAGCCATAGCCCTTGCAAAACTCAGACACATACCCTGGCTCACACTATGAACCTGTTGGTGCAGTGCTTCCTAAATAATTATCCGGAGTTAACAGCCCTGCTCCATAAGGTGCGAAGACTGTGCTCGCACATCCGGCGCTCGCCCGTACACTCCAGTTGTAAGCAGAAGTTGCAGCGATCGCTCCACCTCCCCAAGCACCACCTAATCATAGACGTTGCAACAAGGTGGAACTCAACCATGCACATGGTTGAGAGGCTGTGCAAACAGAGGCAGGCTGTAATGCATTTGTGGGAGGATACACGGGCAGGCACTTTGAGGGCAGACATGGAGTTGTTGGGTGTGCAGTGGTCAAAGCGCAGACAACGCCATCATAAGCATGAGCATCCCACTTATGCGTCTGCTCATGCAAATTTTGACGCACATTATGGATCAGGCGTCTGCAGCAGAGAAGGAGGAAGAGGAGGAGGGAAGCCTTGATGACAGTCAGCCTTTGTCAGCGAGGGCAACTGACCTGGACGAGGTGGAGGAAGAAGAGGAAGAGGAGGAGGAGGATGAGGGGGATGATTATTTTGGGGAGGAGGATGCTTCTCTGAGGGCAAGAGAAAATGTTGGTGTGCCAAGGACAGGTACAGGGTTTGTGCGTGACTGGAGGGATGTGGATTTGCCAGAAAGTGCTCCTCCACCCACCACTGGGAGTGCATCATTGACACCTGGAACATTGGCCCACATGTGTGATTATGCCTTGCGGATACTAAAAAAGGACCCCCGCATTGGCAAAATGATGAAGGATGACAACTACTGGTTGGCCAGCATCCTCGATCCACTCTATAATGGCAAATTACAGAACATCATGCCACAGGAGAACCTAGAGATAAAATTGGCTAACAAACAAGCAACTCTGGTAAACCGTTTGTTGGAGGCATTCCCAGCACACAGCAGCGATGCTGGTTCTCCCACGAGCAGTAGAGGGCAAAATGGAAGAGGTGTTCGTGGTGCACACAGCCGAAGTGGTGTTGGAGACAGGGGTTTCATGACCATGTTGTGGACTGATTTCTCAAGTACCGCTCAGACAACTGCTAATACTGCATTAAAAGTGACAGGAGACAGCAGTTGTCAACTATGGTTACAAACTACTTCTCCTACATATTGATGTTCTCCCTCACAGGTCATTCTCATTTGACTATTGGGCCTGTAAACTGGACACCTGGCCTGAATTGGCACAATATGCCTTACAGGAGCTCGCTTGTCCTGTTGGTAGTTTGCTATCTGAAAGAGTCTTCAGTGCTGCTGGATTAATCCTGACAGAAAAAAGGACCCATCTGTCGACCCAAAATGTTGATGATCTAACCTTCATTAAAATGAACCATGCATGGTTTTCAAAGGATTTTGTCCCACCTTCACCTGATGACACATAGGTTGCAAGAAAAATGGCTCGTTTTTGTCCTCCTCTTCCTCGGACTTCTCCACTTCTTCCATTTGCAGATGCTGAATGTCCAGCCTACACATAAACATATGCCATTTTTTAAACCTCCCTAACTGTGCTGCCCTCCCCCCCAGGGCCGGGTTCACCACCTGGTGCTCCCGGGCAAGTGGGGTTGCCCTGAACCGGTGGGTGGACCCACTCTTGGGCGACGGCACTGGCACAGGGCCCCTCAGTACAATAAAGTGTCTCTGATGGTGGGGGGGCCCACTCGCCATCAGACACAACGGCGTACTATGAGGGGCCCTGTGCCTGTACCGCCGCCCACGAGTGGGCCCCCCTGCTTGCTCAGGGCCCATGCACTTGCAAGACTTACCTCTCCCTGCTCCACTGCTTTTTTTGTTTTTGTTTTTTCTTCAGCATTTTTGTATTCGGTACAAATAGGGTGTGGCCTCCATTCTACTGAGCTGTGTAGTTTATTTAGTCCCTCTGAAGCTGGGTGTCCGATTGGGACCCAGAGACTCTGCTACTATTCACACTAGGTAGGTTTTAACCGTTAGTGTAGTTACTGTCTCAAATGGGTACACCTTGTCGTGGTGGGACAGCTTTATACTTTTTTGATCAAAATAGTGTTTACTAAGTACCCTATGTTATTTAATGCACTTGCTTTTTTACTTATTTATTTTTATTAGGGTATATGCATACATTGTTTTTTCCTTTGGTTTTGCTTGCTTTTATGGCCAATGTGAACATGCTTTTACATCATGCATGTCATTCAATTCTACTTCAGTTCAGTTTTTTTGTTTTTTCTTCAGCATTTTTGTATTCGGTACAAATAGGGTGTGGCCTCCATTCTACTGAGCTGTGTAGTTTATTTAGTCCCTCTGAAGCTGGGTGTCCGATTGGGACCCAGAGACTCTGCTACTATTCACACTAGGTAGGTTTTAACCGTTAGTGTAGTTACTGTCTCAAATGGGTACACCTTGTCGTGGTGGGACAGCTTTATACTTTTTTGATCAAAATAGTGTTTACTAAGTACCCTATGTTATTTAATGCACTTGCTTTTTTACTTATTTATTTTTATTAGGGTATATGCATACATTGTTTTTTCCTTTGGTTTTGCTTGCTTTTATGGCCAATGTGAACATGCTTTTACATCATGCATGTCATTCAATTCTACTTCAGTTCAGTTTTTTTGTTTTTTCTTCAGCATTTTTGTATTCGGTACAAATAGGGTGTGGCCTCCATTCTACTGAGCTGTGTAGTTTATTTAGTCCCTCTGAAGCTGGGTGTCCGATTGGGACCCAGAGACTCTGCTACTATTCACACTAGGTAGGTTTTAACCGTTAGTGTAGTTACTGTCTCAAATGGGTACACCTTGTCGTGGTGGGACAGCTTTATACTTTTTTGATCAAAATAGTGTTTACTAAGTACCCTATGTTATTTAATGCACTTGCTTTTTTACTTATTTATTTTTATTAGGGTATATGCATACATTGTTTTTTCCTTTGGTTTTCCACTGCTGTGTAGTCTGGGCAGTTAAATCCTTCACAGGGACGGGCACTACAAATTTGGTGAACTGATCGATGATGATTAAGACGTAGCTATGGCCTGTCCTGCTGGGCTCTACCTTCAGATGATCAATGGCTACCATTTGTTATGGACGTCGACTCACAATTGGATGCAGTGGTGCTTTATGATCAGCTTTCACAGCTTTCCTAGTCACAGAAGTGTGACATTCCTGCCACCATTTTTCAATGTCTCCTCTCATGCCAATACAATAGAATCGCCTACAGCCTGTGGCTTCTGTCTTTTGCACTCCAAAGTGAACAGACAGATCATGATAGCCAGTGAGGACCATGTCTACATCTCTCCCTGTGATCACAATTTGATGGAGACGAGTAACATTAATGGGATCCATGCTACTGCGATACAGCAACCCTTTCTTCACAAAGAAACGTTTTCGCAGTCTCCACAGTATTTGAGGGTCAACATCGCCTCTGCGAATTCTCCCGGGAGGTTTTCCTGTGATTAGTAATTCCCAAATTTCTGCACTCAGTCCACTTTCCCCCTGTACTTGTATCCATCTAGTTTCCTGTAGCAGAGAGTCTGGACTGGCTTACTGAGACTGAAATATAAATGAAGATTTAAAAGTACCCCAACACTGTATACTGGTGTACGCTTCGAATACATTTCCCTTTTTCTAATTTTTATATTATGTTGTAATACATACTGAGCCTGTGAGAGTTAGTGTCTGACTCTGGGAAACTATAAGGAGATTTAAAATGACCCCAACACTGTATGCAGCTGTACACTTGTAATACATTACCCTTTTCTGACTTTTTATATTCTTGTCTAATCCATACTGAGCCTATGAGTGTCTTTGTCTGACTCTGGAAATATAGACAGAGATTTACAATTACCCCTAGACGGGATACACCTGGTATCTGCTGATACAGTACCTTTTTTCAACATTTTGGATTACGATTAAATTCATACTGAGTGGGTGAGCGTCTGAGGGTGACTCCTGAAATCCGGTGGTTGGACAAAATAATGGAAACACCTGGAAACATCCACATAAGTTAGTTTAATATGGTGTATGTCCACCTTTAGCGGCGATTACAGCCTCAATTATCCGAGGTATGGATTCACACAATGTGTGAATTGTTTCCAAAAGAATTGTAGCCCATTCTTATGTTAAAACACACTCCGGTTCTTTGAGCGACGATAGCGGTGGAAATCGACGTCTAACTTGAATCTCTAAAATCGGCCATAAATGCTCAATAATGTTGAGGTCTGGGGATTGTGGGGGCCAGATGAGATGCTCAACTTCATTACAATGCTCCTCGTGCCATGCTTTAACAATTCTAGCTGTATGAATTGGTGCATTATCATCTTGTAAGATTTCCCCTCCGGGAACAGTGCATGAACCATAGGATGCACTTGGTTGGCCAAAATGCCTAAATAATCGCGGCTGTTAATTCTTCCATGAAGGGATATCATTGGCCCGGCGGATCTCCACGAAATAGCACCCCAGATCATCACCGAACCTCCGCCATGTTTTATGGTTGGGAGAAGGCAGTCTCGATGGAATGCTTCTTTCGGCTGTCTCCAAACGTACACTCATCCGGAAAGCGGAAATAGGGTAAACGATGATTCGTCTGAGAATATCACATGTTTCAACTGCTTGAGGAACCTATTCTGGAGGTTTCTACTGACTATATATCATTGTGATTATTACATTGAAAACCTATATATACATTGTGATAGCACAATAGTTTGCATTAGGTACATATACCCAAGGTTATATCCAGCGGGAGGAGATGAGTAATATGAGAGACACTGGTACTCCTCTGTGTACATCACATAGTAAACACAAAATGCGGTATATACATCACATAAGAGGCAATAAGGATAAAATGACTGCTCTATACTGTATAAATTTATATATATATGTATATATATTTATATCACATAGGAGAAACTGAGCCAACTGAGTATACATCACATTAGAGACACTGAGATTGCTGTATATATATCACATTAGTTATGCTGAGACTTCTGTATGCATCATGTAGGAGACACTGAGGCTGGTGTGCATGCATCACAAAATAGACACTGAGACTCTGCTTTATACATAATATAGGATATGCTGAAACTATTGTTTACATTGCATATGAGACACTGAGGCTACTATATACATTATATAGGACTCACTGCGACTGTTGTATATATTTAACTCATAGGAGACACTGAGGAGGCTTTGTATGCATCACATAGGTTATGCTGAGAGTGCTGTATAAATAAAATAGAAAACACTAAGACTGTACTATAAATGCATCATAGAGGAGACACTGAAACTGTGCTGTATGTACATCACATATAAGACATTGAGAGTGCTGTATGCATTTTATGAGATCCTGAGGCTGCTGTATATACAGTACATCAAATAGGAGACACTATGACTAGTGTTGAGCATTCCGATACCGCAAGTATCGGGTATCGGCCGATACTTGCTGTATCGGAATTCCGATACCGACTTCCGATATTTTTTCAATATCGGAATTCGGCATCGGAATCGGAAGTTCAGTTGATTGACAGCCTGACGTCATCATGATGCGCGGTGTGTGCGCATCATGATGCGCCGTCATTTCGGGCCTTCCGGGGGTCTCTGCCGGCCTGCCGGGGGGCTGTGCCGGCCTGCCGGGGGGCTGTGTGGACTGCCCGGGGTCTGTACCGGCCTGCCGGGGGGCTGTGCCGGCCTGCCGGTGGTCTGTGCACCCTGTGGGGGTCTGTACCGGCCTGCTGGGGGGCTGTGCCGGCCTGCCGGTGGTCTGTGCACCCTGTGGGGGTCTGTACCGGCCTGCCGGGGGGCTGTGCCGGCCTGCCGGTGGTCTGTGCACCCTGTGGGGGTCTGTACCGGCCTGCCGGGGGGCTGTGCCGGCCTGCCAGGGGGCTGTGCTGATGTCCGGGGGTCTGTGCAAGCATCGTCCGATGGGACTACAAGTCCCATCTGGCGATGCCTGCTACCATGACAGTGATTGACACATTAGCCAATGATGGGACAGTAGTAGTCCCATCATCCGGCTAATGTGTTAAATGTTAAAAAAAAAAATACTACATACATACTACATGATACATACATACTACATGCTACATACATACTACATATATACTACATACATACTACATACATGCTACATACATGCTACATACATGCTGCATGCTACATACATACTACATACATACTACATGCATGCTACATACATACATGCATGCTACATACATACATGCATGCTACATACATACATGCATGCTACATACATACTACATGCATGCTACATACATACTACATGCATGCTACATACATACTACATGCATGCTACATACATACTACATGCTACATACATACCACATACATACTACATACATACCACATACTACATATATACTACATGCATGCTACATACATACTACATGCTACATACATACCACATACATGCTACATACATACTACATATATACTACATACATACTACATACATACTACATACATACTACATGCATACTACATGCATACTACATACATACTACATGCATGCTACATACATACTACATGCATGCTACATACATACTACATGCATGCTACATACATACTACATGCTACATACATACCACATACATACTACATACATACTACATACTACATATATACTACATGCATGCTACATACATACTACATGCTACATACATACCACATACATGCTACATACATACTACATATATACTACATACATACTACATACATACTACATGCATGCTACATACATACTACATGCTACATACATACCACATACATACTACATACATACTACATACATACTACATACATACTACATGCTACATACATACTACATATATACTACATGCATGCTACATACATACTACATGCTACATACATACCACATACATACCACATACATGCTACATACATACTACATGCATACTACATGCATACTACATACATACTACATGCATGCTACATACATACTACATGCTACATACATACCACATACATACTACATACATACTACATACATACTACATGCTACATACATACTACATATATACTACATGCATGCTACATACATACTACATGCTACATACATACCACATACATACTACATACATGCTACATACATACTACATATATACTACATGCATGCAACATACATACTACATATATACTACATGCATGCTACATACATACTGCATGCTACATGCATGCTACATACATACTACATACATACTACATGCTACATACATACCACATATATACTACATACATACAATACATTCATACAATACATACATAGACATACAGTACATATAACATAGAGTAACATACTTACCAATACTTGTCACATTGTTCCCTGAAGCCATTGTCTTTTCCGGAATAAATATTAACATAACAAACCACAAAAATACTCACCCACGATCCGAAGCAGTCCACGAGTGTGTCCCACGACGATCTTGGGTAGAGAACTGCAGCATCAGATGATGCTGCCGTTCTCTACGGGCTGCAGGAATCCAATGACGGAAGGTAGGTATCCTTCCGCACTGTATTCCTCCGCCACTTAAAAAAAAAAAAGTCCCTAGTCTCACTTTATGCCATTGCTGTGTGGGAATTTCCCACACAGCAATGGCATAAAGTGAGACTAGGGACTTTTTTTTTTTTTAAGTGGCGGAGGAATACAGTGCGTAAGGATACCTACCTTCCGTCATTGGATTCCTGCAGCCCGTAGAGAATGGCAGCATCAGCTGATGCTGCAGTTCTCTACCCAAGATCGTCGTGGGACACACTCGTGGACTGCTTCGGATCATGGGTGAGTATTTTTGTGGTTTGTTATGTTAATATTTATTCCGGAAAAGACAATGGCTTCGGGGAACAATGTGACAAGTATTGGTAAGTATGTTACTCTATGTTATATGTACTGTATGTCTATGTATGTATTGTATGAATGTATTGTATGTATGTAGTATATATGTGGTATGTATGTAGCATGTAGTATGTATGTAGTATGTATGTAGCATGCATGTAGTATATATGTAGTATGTATGTAGCATGTAGTATGTATGTAGCATGCATGTAGTATATATGTAGTATGTATGTAGCATGTAGTATGTATGTAGCATGCATGTAGTATATATGTAGTATGTAGCATGTATTATGTATGTAGCATGCATGTAGCATGTACTATGTATGTAGCATGCATGTAGTATATATGTGTTATGTATGTAGCATGCATGTAGCATGCATGTAGTATGTATGTAGTATGTATGTAGTATATATGTGGTATGTATGTAGCATGTAGTATGTATGTAGCATGTAGTATGTATGTAGCATGCAGTATGTATGTAGCATGCATGTAGTATATATGTAGTATGTATGTAGTATGTATGTTGCATGTAGTATTTATGTAGTATGAATGTAGCATGTATGTAGTATGTAGTATGAATGTAGCATGTATGTAGTATGCATGTTGTATGTATGTAGCATGTAATTTTTTTTTTTTTTTTTTTACATTCAACACATTAGCCGGATGATAGGACTATTACTGTCCCATCATTGGCTAATGTGTCAATCACTGTCATGGTAGCAGGCATCGCCCGATGGGACTTGTAGTCCCATCGGACGATGCCTGCACAGACCCCCGAAGCCTGCACAGACCACCGGCAGGCCGGCACAGCCCCCCGGCAGGCCGGCACAGCCCCCCGGAGCCTGCACAGACCACCGGCAGGCCGGCACAGCCCCCCGGCAGGCCGGCACAGCCCCCCGGAGCCTGCACAGCCCCCCCGGCAGGCCGGCACAGCCCCCCGGCAGGCCGGCACAGCCCACCGGAGCCTGCACAGACCACCGGCAGGCCGGCACAGCCCCCCGGCAGGCCGGCACAGACCACCGGAGCCTGCACAGACCCCCTGGCAGGCCGGCACAGCCCCCCGAAAGGCCCGTACAGACCCCAGAGAGGCTGTACAAGGGCAGGAAAGGGTTTTTCTTATTCCGATACCGGAAGTCCCATAGACTTGAATGGGACTTCCGGTATCGGAATCGGCGATACCGATACTTTTTTTAAAGATCGGCCGATACCATCCGATACGATACTTTGAAGTATCGGACGGTATCGCTCAACTCTAACTATGACTGCTGTTTATATATTTATTACCTATTGCCTAAGGCAAAAAAACCCTACCTAAAGATTCTGTAATGGGTATTAAAATGTAGCTTTTATTTATATACTTAATATAATCATGTGCAATAACATTAAAACACAATGTTGTATGAATCACTATATATGATTTACAGTCCTTGGCTCAAGGATTTGACTGATTGCTTTTACAGTGTCAATAATTTTATGTTCATTGATGATGTCTCCTGATTTGACAATATTTCAACTGTATATATAAGTATAGTCAGTTCAGTAAGGCCCACCATAAAATGGGACTAATTATTTTTTAGTATGTAAAGGCTCATTTTCTTGGCCCATATTGTTCAATAGAGCTTCATTATCTTATTAGGGTTATCACCAAGCCAATTAATTTATATGTTATTAATTGCATCAATCTGATGTTATAAGATGTGGCACTTTCTATTTGCCCCGCTAGCCTATGCCTAGAGCCTTATACATGAGCCCTCAGGACTAATTTGTAATTCAATCTAATAGTCCTCTCCATTATGTGGCTATAAACTATCACTTGTTATGTTTCATGACCATAACAATTGCTATTAAAACATATGATCAGCTGCCCCCCCAACATGTTTCACCATTGCTGGCTTCTTCAGTGAAATACAAGAAGTCTCATTTCCCTGATGTAACCAGCAATGGTGAAACATGTTGGGAAGGCAGCTGGTCATATGTTTTAATAGCACCCCCGGCAGACAGGATGCCAGTAGCAGTGCAGCACAACACCGCCAAGGTATAGAAGGACAACTAATGCCAGACGCCATCTTTGAGACCCAATAGCTGAAGATCGCAGAGGAATTAAGGAGCATGCTGTATTTGTCAGCCAGGTATTGCTTGACCATCTTTAAAATTTGTTCCCTCCTTGTCAAAAATAACCAGTTATCAGGGCTTGAACACTGGGAGGGTGTAATTAAATTGGTCCAGGCCTTTTACAGTGTACCCCTGACTCTGTTTTAACTGGTGTGTGTCTCTCTCGCCTCTCCTCCTTGGTTGGACAAGGAAGCTTGTACCCTGCCGCTTGCGTTGTCTGATGGAAATTTTTCCAACACATTTTCCACAATGGCCTTCTGTTATAGCTGCATTTTATTAAGCCTCTCTTCCTCCAGAAGGAGATATGCAAGGTTCTCTTGTAGCATATGCTTAGCTAAGTGAACAACCAGTACTCTTTTCTTGGCCAAAATAAATGTAACAGGAGGGTTACGGGAAAGGCAACAATGCATTAAGTCTTCCCTCTGTGCTAAGGTCTCTATAGCCAACACTTCCCTGTCTCCATCATGATGAATTGATGAATACTCTTCAGCAACTTCTCTTCTACCTCTTCCTCCTCAGCCCATCCACGAAGGAGAGACAGGACAAAGCATGTGTGGGTGCTAGTCTCTGTTGTGCTAGCAGCCAGCTCCTGCTCTTCCTCCTCTTCCTCAGCCTTCACGTCAAAATTTTTACCCAATCTGCACTGACCAGATGAGTTGAAGCTGGGCTGGGTAGTATCTCTCTGTCTCTTGTCTTCCTCAATATCCACCTGGTCCACACGCAAAGCTTCATGTTTAACTGTCAGCAGCGACTATTTAATTAGGATTGTTGCGCTGATGGTGTTATTGCTGCTCAGCCTCGTTGTGGAGTCTTAAAGTCCTGGAGAACTGCACAAATGTCAGACATCTGTGTCCACTCTTCAGTTGTTATGATTGGAGGCTGACCAGAATAATGATGGGCATGTTGGAGCTAGTATTCCACAACTGTTCAGTGCAGTGTGGAGTTCAAGTGTGTAATGTCGCACACCAGTTGGTGAGCTGGCACTTGCATGTGTAAGGGGGTAAAGAGGAGGAGGAACCTAAGTGGGGTTACCTCTCCTGCTCCGTGTCTGGAACCACCTGGCCAGGCAGCAGCATTTCCTGGGGGAAGGTTATCAGACCTGTACAGACCCTTCCCTGTGACTGTGGGGGGCGGGGACCAGTTAGAGGGGGTTGCGCGCAGGAAGCAGAGGGCAGTCAGGGCAGAAAAGCACAGCGAGACAGAGAGAGAGCTGTGAGCTGCACCGCTTCCCCGGGGAGAGAGAACCCTCTGGCTGAGGACAGAGACAGACCGATAGCACACGGTGAGCACCCTATGTGAGAACGTGGACCCACCAGACTCCTCTGACAAGTCGGAGACCGACGCTAGCGCCTGCAGACCCAGCATATGCAGTGACAGACCCAGCATGCGCAGTGACAGACCAGAGCCCCTGAGAGAAGTAGCTGAACTGACCAAGGAGAGTGGTAACATTCTTGCAGACACACGTATTGAGTGTGGACTTGAGAATAAGAGCAGTGAGAGCAGGACCCCTTCTCACTTCCCAGCATCCTATTGTTTACCCCTGAGGCCATTTCTTCTTCCTGGACAGAGGCTTGAGAGACTGCATGAGCCGCTGTTGACGGTGCCAATGTTGGAGAATTAGACCCTGCAATCAAGCATTCTTCAGACTGATATATTTATTCTGCTTCCATTTATTACTTTAAATACCGTATTACCGTTTATGTGTTGCAATTTTCCCCCTGTTGCTTCTCCCTGCATGGAGTTAATATCCTTGTAAATAAACCCTTTAACTCTTGGTTTGTCTCAGATCCGTGGCGACATCCTCCGTACCTGCAGGTTATTACAAGTGGCATAGTGGGCAAGATGTTGCACAACGGCACGGAGGAGACAGACCAAGAAGTTGGGGGAGGCCCCTGGTCTAGTATCTCTCTGGGAGCCATGCTAAATACTGTAATTTGCCAACATTTTCTGGGAACAATGTTATATTGTGGAGTTGGACAGAGCACATCTGAGGGATGATGCGGATGCATCCCATCATGCTGGCCCTGGAAGCACAGATAGCAGTGATGGCCCTGGAGGGGGAGGCATGGGACTCTGTCAAACTTAGACCCTCCCAGGTGA
The DNA here is from genome assembly GCF_039654945.1 of Dendrobates tinctorius. NCBI lineage: Eukaryota > Metazoa > Chordata > Amphibia > Anura > Dendrobatidae > Dendrobates > Dendrobates tinctorius. Next base: position 32,619,003 of record NW_027361712.1, on the reverse strand, counting down.
GGGATACCCTGGATAAAGTTCTACTTATACTTGAGGAGATGCATGGGGAGATGTTGTGAGTTCATTCTCTGGTTCACCAGTTGTGAGTTCTCCTTCCAGACTCCCTCTGGTGGTAACAGGAAGTAGAGAGGTTGATTTGATAGGTGGAGATCTGCCACCTGAGAATGAGGATGACGATTGGATCTCAGGAGTCTCAGATTGGATTTAAGACAGCCGATGCCCTATTCAGTTTCTGGTGATTCATTCTGACTTGTCAGCTCTTGGTTTTCAGCTCTGTTCCAGTCATCTAAAGCTAAGTTTTTCTGCTAATGTTCACACTTGATTTTGTTGATCTATTCAGTTTTTTGGTGTGGTCAGCCAGCCCCTGCTGAGGGCTGTGCTGAATTTCCACTCTTATTTATCAGTATTTTGCCAATTGGCTTTTTGTACCTTACTAGTTCGGTCTCTTTTTGCTGTGTCTGAATATTTCAGAGTGCTGATATAGTGGGAGAAGTCTAGTGACTTCAGGGTTAATTTTGCTATCAGAAGTGTTGGACATGATTATTGTAGGGTTTTTTGCAGGTTGCAGACAGTGTCTTTCCTTTCCTTTCCTGTCTAGTTAGTTTGGGCCCCATCATTTGCTCAGCCTATTTTTCTGCCTGTGTTTGTGCCTTCATCTTGTTTCACCGTCAATACATGTGTGGGGGCTATCTATTCCTTTGGGGTCTGCTCTGGGGCACTTAGTTTTCCCATTTCTTGCTTTAGGCTTATTTAGTCCTCCGTCTGTGACGAGGCGTCTAGGAACATCGTAGGCACGCTCCACGGCTACTGCTAACTGTGTGGTAAGATCAGGGATCTGCAATCTGCATAGTTACCAACCTCTCTGGTTTTCTGGGCTTAGCTTGTTTAGGCTTTTTCCTCCTCGGTGACCCATTCATAACAGAATCACCAGCCATACTGCAGATTGTAGGGTATTCAAAAGCAGGATATTGTTAAAAAAAAAGTGTCAGAATTTTTTTTTTTTATATATATATATTTTCCTCTTTTTTCTCTGGGGCCGTAGGAGGATTTTTTTTTTCTTTTTCCTAATGGAGATTAAGCAATTGTCTGATCGTGTGGAGCAGCTGGCTGCTGAAGTGCGGGGAATTTCCACCTACCTCATTCAGTCTCATGCTGCTGAACCTAAGATCCCTACTCCTGATGTGTTTTCTGGGGATCGGTCTAGATTTCTAAATTTTAAGAATAATTGTAAATTGTTTCTGGTCTTGAAGCCTAAGTCATCGGGGAGCTCTGTGCAGCAGGTTAAAATTGTCATCTCCTTGCTGCACGGCAATCCCCAGGATTGGGCTTTTTCTCTGACACCTGAAAATCCTATTCTGACTAATGTGGATGCATTTTTTCAAGCCTTGGGGTTGTTGTATGATGAACCTAATGCTGTTGATCAAGCTGAGAGAACCCTGTTGGCATTAAACCAGGGTCAGGATTCTGCAGAGTTATACTGTCAAAAATTACAAAAGTGGGCGGTCCTTACTACATGGAATGATAGTGTCATGATCCCAGTGCAGGTTTTTGAGCTGCACACCTGGGGTTAATGTCTGGAGCTCGGTGCAGGTTTTGACCTGCACACCTGGGGTTAATGATTGTGGCCTCTTTCTGGTTCTGGGAGAGCTTCTTAAACCACTGGGAGGCTTCAATCCCTGCCAGTTATACTTTTGCCTTTGGCCTAGTGTGCTGACCCTGTGTGCCTGTTTGTTGCTGTAGCTTATTTATATGGTTCTGACCCAGTGCTGTTTCCCGTTGTGAGTTTGCCTGTTGATTTTGTACTGCGTTATTATCTCTGTGTATGACTCATTGCCTGTGACCTGACTACTCTCTGCTCGCCCCTCTTGTACCTTTGCAGCTATCTCTGTGTGTGACTCATTGGCTACGTCTTGACTATACTCCCTGCAGGACTGGTACTGGGGATGCCTTGGCTTCAACGCCATAATCCTACCATTGATTGGGTTACAGGGGAAATCACTCAATGGGGATGCAATAATAAATGTGGTAACCTGGGATATCTTGTTAACGCTGTTAAATCCGTGTCTGTGATGTCTGTCGGTCTGGAAGGTATTCCAGAGTACCTGAAGGATTTCGAAGACGTTTTTTCCGAAAGTGAGGCTGAGGCGCTGCCACCACATAGACCCTACGATTGTGCCATTTATTTAGTACCTGGAGCCAAGTTACCTAAGGCTCAATTGTTCAATTTGTCTGGGCCTGAGCGCCAAGCCATGAAGGAGTACATAGCTGAGAGTCTCCGCAAAGGGCATATCAGGCCTTCTGTGTCACCTGTGGCAGCAGGGTTCTTCTTTGTGAAGAAAAAAGATGATGGTTTGCGGCCGTGCCTCGACTTTCGAGAACTGAACAAGATAATGGTTAGGAACTCTTACCCGCTTCCCATCATCCCAGACTTATGTAACCAGTTATCTGGGGCCCAATGGTTCTCCAAGTTAGATCTGCGGGGGTCCTACAATCTGATAAGGGTTCGGGAAGGGGACGAGTGGAAAACTGCATTCCTCACATCAGAAGGACTCTTTGAGAACCTGGTAATGACGTTTGGGTTAACTAATGCACCCGCTATTTTCCAAAATTTCATCAATGTTGTGTTTTCTGATCTGAATGGCAGTTTTGTTATTATTTATTTGAATGACATTTTGGTGTATTCCCTGGACAGTCAATCTCACTTGCAACATCTACAGACAGTTCTCCAGAGACTCAGGGAGAACCAATTGTTCGCTAAATTGGAAAAATGTTCGTTTTTTGTACAGGAGCTGTCTTTTTTGGGGTTGATTGTGTCCTGTGAGGGGTTTCGTATGGATCCTAAGAAGGTGCTGGCGATCGCTGACTGGGTTCAGCCTCGAGATCTCAAGGGGCTCCAGCGCTTCTTTGGATTTGCGAACTATTACCGGAGGTTCATTAAAGGTTTCTCACAAGTGGTTAAACCACTCACGGATCTTACCCAGAAGGGGGCTGATGTAAAAAATTGGTCTGTACTTGCTAAGGAATCCTCTGCGATTAAGAAATGTTTCATGTCTGCCCCGGTGTTGGTACAACCTGACCCGTCCAAATCATTCATTGTGGAGCTGGATGCTTCTGAAGTGGGGGTGGGGGCTGTGCTGTCCCAGGGTCCGGCCACCCTTACCAATCTCAAACCCTGTGCCTTCTTCTCCAAGAAGTTCTCTTCAGCTGAGAAAAACTATGATGTAGGCAATACGGAACTTCTTGCGGTCAAGCTGGCGTTTGAGGAATGGAGGCACTTTTTGGAAGGGGCGGCTCACCCTATCACGGTTGTCACAGATCACAAAAATTTGGCATACCTTGAATCTGCTAAGAGGCTTACTCCTAGACAAGCCCATTGGTCACTTTTTTTTCTCATGATTTCAGTTCTCCATTACTTTTCAACCGGGGTCCAAAAATGTTAAAGCGGATGCCCTGTCCAGAAGTTTTGATCCAGTGTCTCCCCCTGAGCCGCCGTCCTCCATTCTTCCCCGAGGGGTGGTAGTGGCGGGGGTCTCAACTGAGTTGGAACAAGAAATTCTAAGGGCTCAGGCCCTAGCTCCGGCAACCAGACCAGGGGATAAACTGTTTGTTCCAGATTCATTGCGGCCTAGACTTCTGCAGGAGTTTCATGAGTCTAGGCTGAGTGCTCATCCAGGTATCACGGCCACTAGAGAGGCAGTAGCCAGGGGTTTTTAGTGGCCTTCATTAAGGTCCGATGTCAAGGAATTTGTTTCTGCTTGTGGCATGTGTGCCCGTTCCAAAAGCTTGCATAACCGACCGGCTGGGGAACTCATACCTTTACCGGTTCCTGATAGGCCATGGACTCACCTTTCCATGGATTTTATTACCAGCCTTCCACCATCCAGGGGCAATACCGTGATCTGGGTGGTGGTGGATAGGTTTTCTAAACAGGCACATTTCATTCCCTTGGCAGCATTACCCTCAGCAGAAACATTGTCAAGGCTGTTTGTGCAGCATGTGGTCCGATTGCATGGGGTACCCCTGAATGTTGTGTCTGACAGAGGTGTGCAGTTTGTGGAGGGCAGTCTGTATGAAATTGGGCATCTCACTCTCCTTCTCGTCGGCATATCACCCGGAGAGTATTGGTCAGACAGAACGCACCAATCAATCTCTGGAACAAATTCTCAGGTGTCTGACCTCCACCAGACAGAAGGATTGGTGTGATGCGTTACCGTTGGCTGAATTTGCTTTTAACAACCGGGTGAGTCAGTCCACCAACATGTCCCCATTCCTGATTAACTATGGGTTTAATCCGCATTTTGGGGAGTTTTCTCAGGTGGATTCTGGTTGTCCAGGGGCAGAGGGGTCCGTTCAACGGTTAAAAAACCTCTGGGCTGAAGTCCGGCGTAATATCTCTCGGGCCCAGGGGAGATACAAATATTTTGCTGACAAAAAGAGAGCCTCGGGAGACATGTTTCAGGTGGGAGAGAAGGTTTGGCTCTCCACACGTAGCATCAACTTAAAGGTACCATCAGCTAAGTTGGGACCAAAGTTTATTGGTCCATACGAGATTATGGAGATAGTCAACCCAGTGGCACATAGGTTGCGTCTCCCCGCCTCCTTAAAAATATCCAATATGTTCCATAAACCTCTGTTGAAACCCACAGGATCTGTCAAAGAGAACTCTGAGTCTGTTGTTCCTCCTGTGCTGGTGGAGGGTCAATTGGAGTATTAGGTCAGACATATTGTCGACTCTCAGTGGGTGCGCCGCTCTTTGCAGTACCTGGTCCACTGGAAGGGATATGGACCAGAGGAGCGCTCATGGGTCCCTGTTCGCTCGGTACATGCAGATCGCCTGGTTCGGGCTTTCCATGCCAAGTACCCGGGGAAGCCTGGGGGTCCAGAGGCCCCCTGTTGAGAGGGGGGTACTGTCATGATCCAAGTGCAGGTTTTTGAGCTGCACACCTGGGGTTAATGTTTGGAGCTCGGTGCAGGTTATGACCTGCACACCTGGGGTTAATGATTGTGGCCTCTTTCTGGTTCTGGGAGAGCTTCTTAAACCCCTGGGAGGCTTCAATCCCTGCCAGTTATACTTTTGCCTTTGGCCTAGTGTGCTGTCCCCTGTGTGCCTGTTTGTTGCTATAGCTTATTTATATGGTTCTGACTCGGTTCTGTTTCCCGTTGTGAGTTTTCCTGTTGATTTTGTACTGCGTTATTATCTCTGTGTATGACTCATTGCCTGTGACCTGACTACTCTCTGCTCGCCCCTCTTGTACCTTTGCAGCGATCTCTGTGTGTGACTCATTGGCTACGTCTTGACTATTCTCCCTGTCTATACCCCCTGGTAACTTTGTCTCGCAGTTACCCTGCTAGGAGTTATCTTGCAGCTCCTAGCTCTGTGGAGTTTAGACCACGCCCCTAGCAGTCATGTGCTTCAGGTCCTGCGGCTCTGAAGTACGCATCTACTCGGCTGCTGCCCGCTCCACAGGTATCTTTGAGCACTGTTCGCTTTACTCTGGACACGCGCACTGGCTCAGTGAGCAAGTTCAGTGCGGTGTTCCTGACAGATAGTGCATTGACAGCTCTCTTTTGGAAGGGTTTATCAGAGACCGTAAAAGATGTTATGGTGGGATTTCCTGTTCCCTCTGGTCTGGATGATTCTATGTCATTAGCCATTCAAGTTGATCGGCGTTTACGTGAACGTAAAACTACACAGGAGGCGCTGCCACCTTTTGAACAAACGTCTGAACCTATGCAATGTGATGGGGTTTTGTCTAGGGCGCAACGTCAGGAGATTAGAAGGCGTAATAAGCTGTGTTTTTTCTGTGGAGATGCCTCTCATATTATTTCTGTCTGCCCAAAACGAGAGAAACGTTTGCACACACATTTGTTGTGGGCAGTATACAACCTAAGTTTCTTTTGGCAGTTACACTGATCTGCTCCTTATCCACGTTTTCCACGAAGGCTTTTGTGGATTCAGGAGCAGCGTTGAATCTGTTGGATTTGGACTTTGCTAAACATTGTGGTTTTTCCATGACGCCACTGCAGACGCCTATTCCTTCGAGGGGTATTGATGCTACTCCTTTGGCGGAGAACAAACCTCAGTTTTGGACCCAGGTGACAATGCGAGTTGCCCCAGACCACCAAGAAAATTGTACATTTTTGGTGCTGCATAATTTGCATGATACTATTGTTCTGGGTTTTCCTTGGTTGCAAACTCATAATCCAGTTTTGGATTGGAAATCTGGGTCTGTGGTGAGTTGGGGTTGTCAGTGTGTTCTTAGGGTCGTTCCTGTTTTCTCCACCTCTCCTCAGTCTCATGATATTCCTGATTATCTAGCCGATTTTTCTGATGTATTTAGTGAGAGCAAGTCTGCGTCTTTGCCTCCTCATAGGAGTTATGACTGTGCAATTGAGTTGATGCCAGGGTGTAAATTTCCCAAGGGTCGACTTTTCAACTTATCAGTACCCGAACATGATGCTATGCGATCCTATATTAAGGAGTCATTGGAGAAGGGTCATATTAGACCATCCTCGTCACCTTTAGGTGCTGGATTTTTTTTGTGGCCAAGAACAATGGTTCATTAAGACCGTGTATTGATTATCGTTCCCTTAACAAGATGACAGTTAAATATCAGTACCCGTTACCTCTGATGTCTGATTTATTCTCCAGAGTTAAGAGTGCCTGCTGGTTTACTAAGCTTGACCTCAGGGGGACGTATAATCTTATTCGCATAAAGCACGGGGATGAATGGAAGACGGCGTTTAATACTCCGGAGGGACATTTTGAGTACCTGGTGATGCCTTTTGGGCTCACTAATGCCCCTTCTGTCTTCTACTCCTTTATGAATGATATTTTCCATGACCCTGTGGATAAGTTTTTGATCATCCATCTGGATGATATTTTGATCTTCTCTAGTGATTGGGATTCTCATGTGGAACACGTCCGGACTGTGTTCCGGATTTTGAGGGAGAATTCCCTGTTTGTTAAGGGATCGAAATGCCTCTTTGGTATACAGAGGATTTCATTTTTGGGATTTATCTTATCTCCATCGACTATTGAAATGGACCCGGCCAAGGTACAGGCCATTTATGATTGGGTTCAGCCTACTTCTTTGAAGGCCCTCCAGAAGTTTTTGGGTTTTGCTAATTTCTGTCATAAATTTATAGGTAATTTTTCTGGTATTGTCAAACCACTGACTGATCTGACCAAGAAGGGCGCTGATGTGCTGAATTGGTCTCCTGAAGCTATCTCAGCATTTCAGGAGCTTAAGCAGAGATTTACTTCAGCTCCAGTTTTATGGCAACCTGATGTCTCACTTCCATTTCAGGTGGAGGTAGATGCTTCTGAGATTGGTGCAGGAGCTGTTTTGTGCCAAAAAGACCCTGTGACTTCTAAGATGAATCCTTGTGCCTTCTTTTCTCGAAAGTTCTCCCCATCTGAACAGAACTATGACGTGGGGAATCGGGAATTGTTGGCCATGAAGTGGGCATTTGAGGAGTGGAGACATTGGTTGGAGGGAGCAAGACATCAAGTTGTGGTCCTCACCGATCACAAGAATTTGATTTATCTGGAGTCGGCCAAACGCTTGAATCCTAGACAGGATAGATGGGTCTTGTTTTTCACGCGTGTTAATTTTGTGGTCTCTTTTCTTCCGGGCACTAAGAATGTTAAGGCAGACGCCCTTTCTAGGAGTTTCTTTGCCGATTCTCTTAATGTGACCAAGCCTACTACCATCATAGGTGAGGGAGTAGTTCTTTCTGCCATTTCGCCCGATTTGAGATGCGCCCTGGAGAAATTTCAGGAGGATAAACCTGAGCGTTGCCCTATGGGAAAATTGTATGTTCCTGACCAGTGGAGAAAGAGAGTGATGTGTGAAATTCATTGCTCCGCATTGGCTGGTCATCCAGGTATTTTTGGTACCAGAGATTTGGTGAGTCGGTCTTTTTGGTGGCCTGCCTTATCTCGTGATGTCAGGAATTTTGTACAGTCCTGTGGAACTTGTTCTCAGTCTAAACCCTGTTCTCATTCTAGTGGGTTGCTGATGCCCTTGCCGGTGCCCAAGAGGCCATGGACCCATATCTCAATGGATTTTATTTCTGATCTTCTTGTCTCTCAGAGGATGACTGTTATCTGGGTGATTTGTGATAGATTTTCGAATATGGTCCATCTTGTACCACTCCCAAAGTTGCCATCTTCCGCTGAGTTGGTGCCCTTGTTTTTACAACAGGTGGTTCGGTTACATGGGATTCCTGAGAATATTGTGTCCGACAGAGGAGTCCAGTTTGTTTCCAGATTCTGGAAAGCCTTTTGTTCCAATCTGGGAATTCAGTTATCCTTCTCCTCTGCGTTTCATCCCCAGACCAATGGACAGACTGAGAGAACAAACCAGACCTTGGAGTCTTATTTGAGATGTTTTATATCTGCTGATCAGGATGATTGGGTCTCATTTTTGCCCTTGGCCGAATTCGCACTGAACAATAGAGCTAGTTCTGCCACTTTGATGTCACCCTTTTTCTGTAATTTTGTGTTTCATCCTCGATTCTCTTCAGGGCAAGTGGAATCTTCGTCCTGCCCAGGTGTGGACACTGTGGTTAAAAGAATGCAGCAGATATGGGACCAGGTGGTGGATAAGTTGTCACCCTCTCAGGAAAAGGCCCAGCGATTTTCCAATCGGCATAGGACCATTGGTCCCCGGTTTAAAGTGGGTGATATGGTTTGGTTGTCGTCTAAGAATATTCCTATGAAGGTAGCATCTCCTAAATTTAAGCCAAGATTTATTGGTCCTTACAAGATTTTGGTAATTCTTAATCCTGTTTAGTTTCAATTGGTTCTTCCAGTTACGTTCAAGATCCATAACGTATTTCATAAATCTCTGTTGAAGAGCCAGTGGTTCCTATGGCAGCACCTCCTGACCCTGTGTTGGTTGAAGGCAATGTGGAATATGAGGTAGAGAAAATATTGGATTCTCGCTTGGTTAGACGGAGACTCCAGTATTTGGTCAAATGGAAAGGTTATGGTCAGGAGGATAATTCTTGGGTCTCTGCCTCCGATATTCATGCCAATAGATTGGTTCGTGCTTTTCACCGGGCCCATCCTGATCAGCCTGGTGGCGTGGATGAGGGTTTGGTGACCCCTCCTCAAGAGGGCGGTACTGTTTTGAGTTCCTTCTCTGGTTCACCAGTTGTGAGTTCTCCTTCCAGACTCCCTCTAGTGGTAACAGGAGGTAGAGAGGCTGATTTGATCGGTGGAGATATGCCACCTGAGAATGAGGATGACGATTGGATCTCAGGAGTCTCAGATTGGATTTAAGACAGCCGACGCCCTATTCAGTTGCTGGTGATTCCTTCTGGCTTGTTAGCTCTTGGTTTTCAGTACTGTTCCAGTCATCTAAAGCTAAGTTTTTCTGCTAATGTTCACACTTGATTTTGTTGGTCTATTCAGTTTTTTTGGTGTGGTCAGCCAGCCCCTGCTGGGGGCTGTGTTGAATTTCCACTCTTATTTATCAGTATTTTGCCCATTGACTTTTTGTCCCTTACTAGTTCGGTCTTTTTGCTCTGTCTCAGAAAATTTCAAAGTGCTGATATAGTGGGAGAAGTCTAGTGACTTCAGGGATAATTTTGCTATCAGAAGTGTTGGACATGATTTTTGTAGGGTTTTTTGCAGGTTGCAGACAGTGTCTTTCCTTTCCTTTCCTGTCTAGTTAGTTTGGGCCCCATCATTTGCTCAGCCTATTTTTCTGCCTATGTTTGTGCCTTCATCTTGTTTCACCGTCAATACATGTGTGGGGGCTATCTATTCCTTTGGGGTCTGCTCTGGTGCAGTTAGTTTTCCCTTTTCTTGCTTTAGGCTTATTTAGTCCTCCGGCCATGACGAGGCATCTAGGAACATCGTAGGCACGCTCCACGGCCACTGCTAGTTGTGTGGTAAGATCAGGGATCTGCAATCTGCATAGTTACCAACCTCTCTGGTTTTCTGGGCTTAGCTTGTTTAGGCTTTTTCCTCCTCGGTGACCCATTCATAACAGGGAGATTTAGACTCTGCAATCAAGCCTTCTTCAGACTAATAAGCTTATTCTGCTTCTGTTTATCACTTTAAATACCATATTACCGTTTATCTGTTGTAATTTTCCCCCTGTTGCTTCTCCCTGTGTGGAGTTAATATCCTTGTAAATAAACCCTTTAACTCTTGGTCTGTCTCAGATCCATGGTGATATCCTCCATACCTGCAGGTTATTACACATGCACTGCTGCATCACTGCCAGAGCAGTGGCAGCTGTAGCTGACTTGTGGAAATGGGCACTGATGTGACATACCTTGACCAGAAATTCTGTCATATATGGGTAGGTTTTAAGAAGCCACTGAATGACCAGGTTGACCACGTGTGCCAAGCATGGTACGTTTATAAACTTGCCCAGCTTGATGGCTGCCACCAGTTTACGGGCATAATCGCATAAAACCATGATCGGTTGTAGGTTCAGCAATGAAAGTTACAGATCTATCTGGTCTGTTATTCCTTTCAATAACACAGCCATGGTGTGTTGTTTATCTCCTAGAAAAATTAGCTGCAGCAGAGCCTGTTGCCACTTCACTGAGGCAGTGCTGTACAGCTGCCAGCTGATGTGGATGACGTGTTCTGAGACAGCATGTCGGAGATGGAAGATGAGAAGGAGAAGGAGGGGGTGCAGGAACTGGTGTAGAAGGTGGAGGAAACCCTGATACAAGTAGGTCAGCAGTCCTCAGAGTTGGTAGCACATGTGCCGTGCCAGGGAGGAACTTGGCCCAGGCCTCCACAATGTTCACCTAGTGTGCCGTCAGGGAAATGTAGCATCCCTGGCCACAACCTCTGGTCCATGTGTCTGTTGCTAAGTGGATAAATCCAGTAACAGCGTTGGTAAGGACACAGGTGATGTTAATGGACACATGCTTGTACAAGGCAGGGAACGCAACAACGGGAGAAATAATGTCTGCTGGGTACTGCATACCGAAGGACCAAATTTGCACACCTGTAGCAGACCATATTTTGTGAAGTGCACCAGGCCAATTGGTTTTTAAAAATTTTAACCCTCCGTCAGGCGCAATAGATCTGACAGGCACACAGTAATTAGTTTCACTTCTCTCTCCTTGCCCACTTATCAGAAAACCCCACCCCTCCTAGTTATCTCCTGACTCTACAGGCTCTGTGAAACCTGATATCACAGTGACTCAGCAGACCTTCTAGTGAGCAGCTATCAACACTTTGGCTTCTCAGGCACATTGCGCCTGATTTCAACACAAATTGAAAGGTTAGTATTTTCTTTTTTTATTCATCACGATTGTGTATTTAGCTTGTTCTATGAAGGATTAATGCTAAGTTAGTGTACATAAGTACTGTTTTCTTAGACAAAAGGAGGGTGGCTTCTAAGGCACATTGCGCCCTAACACATACTCTTTCTCTCTTGCTTCAGATTTTCTGCTGCAATGGCCAGAAAACAGTATGATTCATCTAAACCCCTTCATTTAGAAGAAATGAAGATTTTTTTGTTAGAAGATGATGAGGAAGAACCAGCAGTAACTGAGGATTTAGAGGAATCTAGTGACATTTCATCTGAAGATGAGGTAGCAGAATGTAACACTGATTCTGGAACAGAGCAGGATGGTGATGACACTGATACAGAGGAAACAGACACAGATCTAGCTTATTATTTGGGCAAAGATAAAAATACAAAGGACGTCCCAAGGACGTTCCAGAACAAACACCGACTCTACCACCTTCTAAAAGACGCAGTTGTACTACCTGCTCATTTGTATCTGGTTTCAGAAGGCTTTCTAAATATGACTGCAAAATATGTAAAGAATCAATCTGCCTTTCCCATGCAACTTTCGTCTGCCAGCCTTGCTTTTCTAAGTGTACCTGTGCTGCTTCTGCTGCAATTGAAACCACTGAAGATGAGTAGAAAATAATTAAGTAACATCTAAGTGCAATATCCTTTAAGTTTTTTTCCATAATTTTATATTTAAGCAATAGTTAAGTAAAGATAACTGGAGTCTATTTGGCGGTACTACCGAAAAGTGGTACTTTTAGTTTTAATAAGTTTATGGTTAATAAATGTTTTTTTTGCATCTGATTTGGTGTAATCTCTTTTAATACATTCCTATGAAGGTCACTGACTACTTCTATAGTCCTGAAATTGAAATATGTAGCTACTATAGGTGGTTTTCTGACCTGTGCTTGTCAGGCACATTGCGCATGAACTGAGGAGAATCTATATTGCGCCTGACGGAGGGTTAACCCATCATAATTTTACACAAAGCACTGTATGAATGAATCATTGAGTCCATAAAATGTTTAGGAAGCTTTTTTGTAGTTTAATATACCAGCAAAATGTAAAAAGAACAGCGTTAGTGTGTGGATAACTAATTGAATTCCTAAAAAGTTTTAGAAGTTTTTTTTAGAGTTTAATAAGTCAGCGAAATGTAACAAGAATCACATTACAGTGTAGGGATGAATCATTAAATCCATAAAAAGTTTTGTAAGTTTTTTTAAGTTTAATATACTATTGAAATGTAACAGAGCATGTAATATTCTATGGATGACTAACTGAACCTATTAAAAGTTTAAGTTTTATTAGAGATTAATATTCCAGCAAAATGTAACATGAAACGTATTACAGTGTATGGATGAATCAATGAATCCATAAAGTGTTTTGTAAGGCTTTTTGGGAGTTTAATATACCAGTGACATGTAACAAGAATCGCGTTAAAGTGTATGGATGATTCATTGAATCCATAAACATTTTTTCAAGTTTTTTTTTTAATTTTTATATGCCACCGAAATGTAATGGAAAGCACGTAATACTGTAGGGATTAGCAACTTAATCAATTAAGTTTTTTATATCACTGAATGTAACACTTAAAACTGTATGGATGAGTAATTGAATCCAGACAAATTGCTCCCTAATTTTTTTAGTGTTATATACCAACGAAATGTACCACAGAGCACAGAATACATTATGGATCAGTAATAGAATCCAGACAATTTTTTTCTGCTTTTTTTGTTGTGTTATATACCACGAAAATGTACCACAGAGCATCTAATACTATATGGATCAGTAATTAAATCCAGACATTTATTTAAAGTATTTTTTGGAGTGTTACATTCCACTATAATTTAACAATAACCACGTTAAACTGTATGGAATCCAGAAAAAGGTTTTGAATTTAAATATTTTGAAAGTGAAGTTGATGTACTTCTACATTCATAAAGGCTTTGCACATAGTGCAAAGGCAGGTAAAAATTATAAGCAGGGTCATCCAGTCATCCATATATCCCTGAAAGGCAACAATTAGCAGGCATCATTCAAATACTTTTAAAGTGTAGTTGCTATAGTCCTATAGTCATAAATGTGTTGCCCAAATTCTAAGGCAGGAAAACATTATAAGGAGGGTCATCCATACAACCTTGAAGGCACCATGTGCAGTGCCTGATAAAAATGATTACATAGTGTAGTTGATGTACCCCTACACTCATAAAGCCAGGAAATCATTATAAGGAGGGTCATCCATACACCCTTGAAGGCACCAACTGGAGTGTCTCATTCAATTATTGAACATTAAAAACACTTTATTTGCTGATGTCATCTGGTGGTGTGGAAAAGTAAGGGTTAATCCAGGCTTTGTTCATTTTTATCAGAGTGAGCTTGTCAGCATTCTCAGTTGATAAGCGGAAGTGCCTGTCTATGTCCCCCATGGTGGCACTAAAAATCCACTCAGACGAGACACTAGCTGGAGAGCAGCGCAATATCTTCAAGGCATAGAGTGACATCTCATGCCAGGTGTCAAGATTTGACACCCAATAGTTGAAGGGTTTAGGCAGGTATTGCTTGGCCATCTTTAAAAACTTTTTCCTCCCTTAAAATACCTGGTCATCAGGCCCTGAATGCTGGGATGTTGTCATGAAATTTGTCCAGGTCTTTGACAGTTTGCCCCTCCCTCTGCTGTGTGTCTCCATTGCCTTTCCTCCTGAGTTGAGCAAGGAGGAAGCTTTCCCCATGCTGCTAGCAAGGTAGATGAGATTTCTTTTATAAACATATTTTCAACAGTGTTGCTATGTCTCTTAAAACCAAGTTTATTTTTAATAAAAGTGAAAAATGTGGTCACCTGGAGCAGTCAAACCATTTTTTTTTAGTTAAATACCGCTGTTATCTACCAAAGAGCACGTTATAATGTATGGATGAGTAAATCAATCAAGAATAACTTTTCAACGCTCGTTGTGAGTGTTATATACTAAAGAGTTGTACCAAAGACCATGTACTACTCTATGGATGAGGAATTTAATCCAAAAAAGGTTTTCAATGCATTTTGGAAGTGTTTTATATTACCGAAACGTACCACACAGCAAGTAATACTATATGGTTGAGTAATCAAATCCACAAAAAAATGTCAACTCTTTTTCTGATTGTCAGACACAGACAAAATATACCAAAGACTACATAATACTATGGTAGAGTAATTGTATCCAGAACTTTTTTAATGCTTTTTGTTATTGTTATATACCACTGAAATGTACCACAAACCACATAATACTATGTGGGTGAGTAATTGAATCCAAGAAAATTTTCAGCACTTTTTGGAGGTGTTTTATGACAACAAAATATACCACAGAGCATGTAATATTATACGGATGAGTAATTGAAACCTGAAAAGATTTTCAATGCTTATTCTGACTGTTATATACAATTGAAATATACCACAGAGCACTTAAAACTATATGGATAAGTGTCACGGTCACGTGTGTCTGGACGTAGCGAGTACCGCAAGGAGAACCCATGTGACGCACGTGATCCTGGATACACTGCCTCCAGTGGGGCGAATTTAAATAATAAACACATGCAGCTGGATATACCGCCTCCAACTGGCGAATTTAGACATTACACGTATATACAAGTCTGGAAACCCCGCCTCCAGTAAGGCGAATTTAAACAATAAGGGAAACCTGGGAAACATTAACAATGGTGGGCCCTGCGATAGGGAAGTGGAGACCTCCTGAGCTCCCCTGAGCCAGTGTCCTTGCACTCCTAACGTTCCCTATGCCGGTTCCGCACCGGGCGCGCAACAGGAACCTAAAAACCCTAGCTCGTCCTGGCCTAAACCCTCACTAGGGAATTGGTCGGTGCGGAAACTAATCCCACCACTGCACTAAAACACACATGAGGAAAGATGACAAAACAGGGGAAACACCACTTAGCTTTGCTCTGTTGCGTATGCTCCTAGCAGCAGAGCCCACCACCTGTGTGCATCTTCTCCTCCACCTGGATCCATCACCATAACTGGATCTTTCACCATAGTGCAGCCTTGGAGCAGAGTCCACCACCAGTTGCAGCTGTCCAGTAACAGAGTCCCAAAGATGAGTTCAGCTCCTGCCCAAAAAGTCAAGCATGCTTGAGTCCAGCTCTCAGCAACCAAGTCCCGCATGCTGAGTGCAACTCTCTCCATAGTCAACACTCCACCAAGCCATGCAAGCACTTCCTGCCAACACCATAAACTGTGACTCCACCACGCCATGCCAGCCCTTCTTGCAGACCACATAGCTGCCACTCGTCCCCTCTGTCTGGGCTGCACAGGACTCATGTTCAGCTCCTTCCTTCACCCAGGCTTCCTTGTGAAAGACTAACACACAATCAATATCACCAACTGTTGTGAGTTCATTTTCCCCTTCACCGTCGATGTCTGATGAACTCCCTCTTCTGGTGAAGGAAGGTAGTGAGGCTGATTACCAAACACCTGATCTTGTAGATGATGACTGGGTAACAGGAACTTCTGACTGGATATAAGGCAGCCGACGCCCTTCTGAGTCACTGGTGATTTCTCTGCTGGATTCTTGGAGACCAGTCTGATTCCTGCTTCCCAAAGATAAGTTTTTGCTCTGCTATTGAACTTATTAGTTTTGTTTTGTTTACCTTGTTTTTTGGAGTTCAGCCATCCCCGGTCGGGGGTGTGCTGAGTTCCATTTTTGTCTCTGATCAGTCTGTCTCTTTGCTATGTCTTCAGAATTTACCTGAGTGCTGATATAGTCTTTTTGAAGTCCTAGAGACTTCAGGGCCTGTTTTTCCTATCAGACGGTTAGGACATTTTTTGGTAGGGTTTTTTCGGATTGCAGACAGCAGCTTTTCTATCCTGTCCTCTTTAGAGTTTGTCAGAATTTTTTTTTTGTGTATATTTTTTCCTCTGTCTCTGAGGCGTAGAGGGAATTTTTTTTCTTTCTCAATGGAGATCAAGCAATTGTCTGATCGTATGGAGCAGCTCACTGCTGAAGTGCGGGGAATTTCCGCCTATCTTGTTCATTCACATGCTGCTGAACCAAAGATCCCTACTCCTGATGTGTTTTTTGGGGATCGGTCTAAATTTTTGAATTTTAAGAATAATTGTAAATTATTTTTTGCCTTGAAGCCTAACTCGTCGGGGAGCTCCGCGCAGCAGGTTAAAATTGTCATCTCTTAGCTGCGCGGCGATCCCCAGGATTGGGCGTTTTCTTTGAAACCTGATGATCCTATTCTTACTAATGTGAATGCATTTTTTCAAGCCTTGGGGTTGTTGTATGATGAACCTAATGCTATTGATCAGGCTGAAAAGGCCCTGTTGGCATTGAGCCAGGGTCAGGATTCTGCAGAGTTGTACTGTCAAAAATTCCGAAAGTGGGTGGTCCTTACTACCTGGAATGATGGTGCCTTGGCAGCTCTCTTTCGGAAGGGTTTGTCAGAAACCGTAAAAGATACTATGGTGGGATTTCCTGTTCCCTCTGGTCTTGACGATCCTATGTCATTAGCCATTCAGGTTGATCGGCGTTTGCGTGAATGCAAAACCGCACGAGAGGTGTTGCCACCTGTTGAACAAATGTCTGAACCTATGCAATGTGATAGAGTTTTGTCTAGGGCGCAATGTCAGGAGTTCAGAAGGCGTTATAAGCTGTGTTTCTTCTGTGGTGATGCCTCGCATATTATTTCTGTCTGCCCTAAACGAGAGAAACGTTTTGCACACACATTTGCTGGGGGGGTGTTCAACCTAAGTTTCTTCTGGCAATTACTCTGATCTGCTCCCTGTCCACATTTTCCGCTAAGGCTTTTGTGGATTCGGGAGCAGCACTGAACCTGATGGACTTGGATTTTGCTAAACGTTGTGGATTTCCTATGACACCTCTGCGGACGCCTATCCCTTTGAGGGGTATTGATGCTACCCCATTGGCGAAGAATAAACCTCAGTTTTGGACCCAGGTGGTAATGCGGGTCGCCCCAGACCATCAAGAGAATTGCAGATTTTTGGTGTTGCATAATTTGCATGATACCATTGTTCTGGGGTTTCCCTGGTTGCAAATCCATAATCTAGTTTTGGATTGGAAATCTGTGTCTGTGGTGAGTTGGGGTTGTCGGTGTGCCCTTAGTGATGCTCCTGTTTTCTCCACCTCTCCCCAGTCGCATGATGTTCCTGACTATTTGGCTGATTTTTATGATGTATTTAGTGAGAAAGAGTCTGCGTCTTTGCCTCCTCATAGGAGTTATGACTGTGCAATTGAGCTGAGCCCTGGGTGTAAATTTCCCAAGGGTCGACTTTTCAATTTATCTGTACCCGAGCACGAGGCTATGCGATCCTATATTAAGGAGTCGTTGGAGAAGGGTCATATTAGACCGTCCTCTTCACCCTTAGGTGCTGTTTTTTTTTTCGTGGCTAAGAAAGATGGATCATTAAGGCCTTGTATTGACTATCGTTCCCTCAACAAAATTACTGTTAAATATCAGTATCCGTTACCCCTGATTTCTGATCTATTCTCCAGAGTTAAAGGTGCTTGCTGGTTTACAAAGCTTGACCTCAGGGGGGCATATAATCTTATTCGCATTAAGCATGGGGATGAATGGAGGATGGCGTTTAATACTCCGGAGGGACATTTTGAGTACCTGGTGATGCCTTTTGGGCTCACTAATGCCCCTTCTGTCTTCCAGTGCTTCATGAATGATATTTTCCGAGACTTGGTGGATAAATTTTTGATCATCTATCTGGATGATATTTTGATCTTTTCCAAGGATTGGGACTCTCATGTGGAACATGTTCGGACTGTGTTCCGGATTTTGAGGGAGAATTCCCTGTATGTCAAGGGATCGAAATGAATTTTTGGTGTACAGAGAGTTTCATTTTTGGGATTTATTTTGTCTCCGTCAACTATTGAAATGGACCCGGCCAAGGTACAGGCCATTTATGATTGGGTTCAGCCCACTTCTTTGAAGGCCCTCCAGAACTTTTTGGGTTTTGCTAATTTTTATCGTAAATTTATAGCTAATTTTTCTGGTATTGCCAAACCATTGACTGATTTGACTAAGAAGGGTGCTGATGTGCTGAATTGGTCTCCGGAGGCTGTTTCTTCCTTTCAGGAGCTAAAGCGAAGGTTCACTTCTGCTCCGGTTTTGCGGCAACCTGATTTCTCACTCCTGTTTCAGGTAGAGGTGGACGCTTCTAAGATTGGTGCAGGAGCTGTTTTGTCCCAGAAAGATCCTGTAACATCTAAAATGAATCCCTGTGCTTTCTTTTAATGAAAGTTCTCCCCATCCGAACGTAACTATGATGTGGGGAATTGGGAACTGTTAGCCATGAAATGGGCATTTGAGGAGTGGAGACATTGGTTGGAGGGAGCTAAACATCAAGTCGTGGTCCTTACTGACCACAAGAATTTGATTTACCTGGAGTCGGCCAAACGCTTGAATCCTAGACAGGCTAGGTGGGCCTTGTTTTTCACACTGTCATGATCCAGTGTTGGATCTGGCGGTATTAAAAGCACAAAGTGAACTTTTTTTACTTTGGTTAAGTTCAAAGGTGTTTTGACTGTCCCCGGTGGTGGTGAGTGGTATCGCACCTTAGCTTTAGTTTTAGGTTAATGTGCACTTAATTATAATTCAGGTGTTGGACTCTATAAATGGGTCTCAGGGTGTTCACTCACTGCTGGTGATATTTCTTGCTGAGTTGTTGGAGAGCCTGGTGGAAGAATGGAGCTGGATAGGAGTCCTGCACAGTCAGCCAGAGAGAACGAGTGCCAGCTAATGGTGTCTGCAGGAAGGACTGGCATGGCCTGGTGGAGTCGCAGTTTATGGTGTCGGCGGGAAGTGCGGGCATGGCTTAGAGGAGTGGCGACTAGGAAGAGAGTTGCACTCAGCATGCTCGACTTGGTTGCTGAGAACTGGACTCGTGCATGCTTGGATTCTTGGCAGAGGCTGGACTCATCTTGGGACTCTGTGTACTGGACTGCTGCAAGTGGTGATGGACTCTGCTCCCAGGCTGCACGATGGTGATGGATCAGGGTGGAGGAGAAGATGCACACAGGTGGTGGGCTCTGTTGCTAGGAGCATACGCAACAGAGCAAAGATAAGTGGTGTTTCCCCTGTATTGTCTCTTTCCTCATGTGTGTTGTTAGTGCAGTGGTGGGATTAGTCTCCGCACCGACCTATTCCCTAGTGAGGGTTTAGGGTCAGGGCGAGCAAGGGGTTAAGGTTCGCGTGCGGCGACAGGTGCGGAGCTTGTATAGGGAATGTTAGGAGTGCAGGGACACTGGCTCAGGGGAGCTTAGGAGGTCTCCATGTCCCCATTCCCTATCGCAGGGCCCACCATTGTTAAAGTTACCCAGGTTCCCCCCTTATTATTTAAATTCGCCGTACTGGAGGCGGTGTTTCCAGAAATGTATTTATAACGTGTAATACCTAAATTCGTCAGGTGGAGGCGGCGTATCCACCTGCACGTTCTATTATTTAAATTCGCCCCACTGGAGGCGGTGTATCCAGGGTCACGTGTGTTATGGGTTCGCCTTGCGGCATCATCTGCGACCTGACACACGTGATCATGACACACACGTTTTGATTTTGTGGTCTCTTTTCTTCCGGGCACTAAGAATGTCAAGGCAGATGCCCTCTCTAGGAGTTTCTTTGCTGATTCTCCTGTTGTGACCAAGCCTGCTACCATCTTAGGTGAGGGGGTAGTTCTTTCTGCCTTCTCACCCGATTTGAGACGTGCTCTGGAAGAGTTTCAGGAGGACAAACCTGAGCGTTGTCCCATTGGAAAATTGTATGTTCCTGACCAGTGGAGGAAGAGAGTGATGTCTGAAGTTCATTGCTCTGCATTGGCTGGTCATCCAGGTATTTTTGGTACTAGAGATTTGGTGAGTCGGTCTTTTTGGTGGCCCGCCTTGTCTCGTGATGTCAGGAATTTTGTGCAGTCCTGTGGGACTTGCTCTCGGTCTAAACCTTGTTCTCGCTCTAGTGGGTTGTTGATGCCTTTGTCGGTGCCCAGGAGGCCATTGACCCATGTTTCAATGGATTTTATCTCTGATATGCCTGTCTCTAAGAGAATGACTGTTATTTGGGTGATTTGTGATAGATTCTCAAAGATGGTCCATCTTGTACCACTCCCTAAGTTGCCATCTTCCTCAGAGTTGGTGCCCTTGTTTTTCCAACAGGTGGTTCGCTTGCACGGGATTCCTGAGAACATTGTATCTGACAGAGGAGTTCAGTTTGTGTCTAGATTTTGGAGGACTTTCTGTTCCAAGCTGGGAATTCAGTTGTCCTTCTCCTCTGCTTTTCACCCTCAGACCAATGGGCAGACGGAGAGAACAAACCAGACTTTGGAGTCGTATTTGAGATGTTTTATTTCTGCTGATCAGGATGATTGGGTTTCAGTTTTGCCCTTGGCCGAATTTGCTTTAAATAATAGAGCTAGTTCTGCCACTTTGATGTCACCTTTTTTTTTGTAACTTTGGGTTTCATCCTCGATTCTCTTCAGGGCAGGTGAAGCCTTCTGCCTGCCCAGGTGTTGACACTGTGGTGGAGAGAATGCACCAGATCTGGGACCAAGTGGTGGATAAGTTGTCTCTCTCCCAGGAAAAGGCCCAGCGGTTTTCCAACCGGCATAGGACCATTGGTCCCCAGTTTAAGGTGGGTGATATGGTTTGATTGTCATCAAAGAATATCGCTATGAAGGTGGCTTCTCCAAAGTTTAAACCTAGATTTATTGGACCTTACAAGATTTTGGAGATTCTTAATCCAGTCTCTTTTCGATTGGCCCTTCCTGTTACATTTAAGATCCATAACGTGTTTCATAAGTCTCTGTTAAAGAGGTTTGTTGAGCCAGTAGTTCCTGTGGTGGCACCTCCTGACCCGGTATTGGTTGAAGGTAATGTGGAATATGAGGTTGACAAGATACTGGATTCTCGCCTGGCTAGACGGAGATTCCAGTATTTGGTTAAATGGAAGGGTTATGGCCAGGAGGATAATTCTTGGGTCCCTGCATCCGATATTCATGCCAAAAGATTGGTTCGTGCCTTTCATCGGGCCCATCCTGATCGCCCTGTTGTGAGTTCATTTTCCCCTTCACCGTCGATGTCTGATGAACTCCCTCTTCTGGTGAAGGAAGGTAGTGAGACTGATTACCAAACACCTGATCTTGTAGGTGATGACTGGGTAACAGGAACTTCTGACTGGATATAAGGCAGCCGACGCCCTTCTGAGTCGCTGGTGATTTCTCTGCTGGATTCTTGGAGACCAGTCTGATTCCTGCTTCCCAAAGATAAGTTTTTGCTCTGCTATTGAACTTATTAGTTTTGTTTTGTTTACCTTGTTTTTTGGAGTTCAGCCATCCCCGGTCGGGGGTGTGCTGAGTTCCATTTTTGTCTCTGATCAGTTTGTCTCTTTGCTCTGTCTTCAGAATTTACCTGAGTGCTGATATAGTCTTTTTGAAGTCCTAGCAACTTCAGGGCCTGTTTTTCCTATCAGACGGTTGGGACATTTTTTGGTAGGGTTTTTTTTCGGATTGCAGACAGCAGCTTTTCTATCCTGTCCTTTTTAGTCAGCTTGGGCCCCATCGTTTGCTCAACCTATCTTTCTATCTCTGTTAGTGTTTTCATCTTGCTTCACCGTCATTATATGTTGGGGGCTGCCAATTGCTTTGGGGTCTGCTCTGGGGCAGTTTAGATTTCCCCTTTCTTTCTTTAGGCCTATTTAGTTCTCCGGCTGTAATCGAGGGGTCTAGGGCATCGTAGGAACCCCCCACGGCTACTGTTAGTTGTTGTGGATAGGATCAGGGGTCTGCAATCCGATAGCTACCAACCTCTCCGGTTTTCTGGACTTAGCTTGTATTTTTGATTTTTCCTCCTTCAGTGACTTATTCATAACATCCAACAGTGAGTGATACACCTGACACTCATTTATAGAGCAGTCACACCTGTTACCTAATCACGTGCACTTAACCAAAGAACTAAAGTGTGATACCACTCACCACCACAGGGGCCACCTAGAATGAACGACACCACGTGTAATAATTCTAATGGCCACCGGGGGCAATCAACCCACTTTGGCACCAAGCCAAAGGAAAAAAGTTCACTTTGTGCATTTAATCTGTCAGATCCACCTTGAATCATGACAATAAGTAACTGAATCCAGAAATATTTTCCTATGCTTTTTGGGAGTGTTATATATCACAGAAATGTAGCACAAAGCACGGAATACTCCGTGAACGACAATATAGTCAATTTTTGCAAAAATAAAATCTGGTCACATGCATGTGAAGCAGTCAGCCCTGCCATCAAAGCACAATATTAGCCCTTAGAAGGGCTATTACTGTGATGGTTCAGAATCCGTACCAGTATCAAAGCTAGAGGACTCTAGTGATGAGCGAGTATACTCATTGCTCGGGTGGTCTCCGAGTATTTGGAAGCGCTCAGAGATTTAGTTTTTGTCGCTGCAGCTGCATGATTTGCGGATAATTGACATCCTGAATACATGTGGGGATTGCCTGTTTGTTAGGGAATTCCCACATGTATTCAGGTTGTCAAGTAGCAGCAAATCATGCGGCTGCAGCAATAGAAACTAAATCTCCGAGCACTTCCAAATACTCAGAGATCACTTGAGCATGCTCGGGAAAACCCGAGCAACGAGCATACTCGCTTATCAATAGAGAACTCTGATTAGTTAAGCTGTGCACACACAGGCCTGGGTAACTGTTCTCTTCCTCCAATACGAACTGTCTCTGAGCTGTGCAATGGCGTCAGTGTGCCGAGGATGGCGGTGCATGATGAAATACGGCCAGTAAATCAAAGAAAGAGATGCCAAACATATGGGGTGGGGATTTGAGTTTGAAATCAAGCACCTGAAAAAGTTAGCTGAGTAACGAGTAGAAATGAGAGAACATTTAGGCTATGTGGACATGCTGTGGATTCTGCAGCAGTTCCTCAGACATGGTACAGTACCATGTTACCCTATGGGTTTTAAAAACCGCTGTGCTCACACTGCGTTTTTTTCCGCGCGGTTTTGCTGCGGTTTATAAACCGCAGCATGTCAATTGTTTCTGCGGATTCCGCTGCGGTTTCACACCTTTACCATAGTAGAGGTGTGAAACCGCAGGGGAAAACCGCAGGCCAAACCGCAGGTCACTTTACCTGCGGTTTTACCTGCGGTTCCGCGCGGAAAGACCCGCAGGTGAATCTGCAGCGTGTGCACATAGCCTTAAAGGTTCAGCTTGGAAATGTTCACCGAACTTCTCGATGTTCGTCAAACATACCGAAACACCATTCAATTCAATGGGAGTCAAATAAATAATTAAAAAAAAAATGTTGTGGGGTCCTCCCAATTTATTACAACCAGCCAAATTGAAGCTTACAGCTGGGGCCTGGTATTCTCAGGCTGGTAAGGGGCCATGGAAATTGGCTCCCTCAGCCTAAAATTAGCAACCCGCAGCCGCCCCAGAAAAAGCGCATCTGTCAGATGCACCAATTCTGGCAATTTGCGTGACTTTTCCCACATGTCCTGTGTTGGTTGTAAGTGGGGTTCATTCAGTACTTGTGGTGTCTATGTCAATTTTGTGTTGCTCGGTTACATCAAGCCCTTGGCTTTGTAATGGACGCCTCTCCATTACTAATCCTATAGTTTTATTGTAAATAACACACAGTCAGTATTATGCTCTGGAGTATCTCCAGAAGTCAGAGTATAATAAACATAAGTTATTAAAAATAAAAAAAACTTTATACCCACCTTACCACTCACCTTTCTGGCCTCTCCACTCCTTACTGGAATCCAATGTGGTCATCATGGCATTTTCTTATAACTTTTGCTCGTGCTGAATCTGTGAGCCTCTTCATGTTGGGTCAAGACTTCCGGTTCTGATGAGGCCCAAGACGGTATTGCTAAGCATTAGTGATGAGCGAGTATATCCATTGCTCGGGTCTCTCCGAGAATGGTCACCGAGTATTTTGGTGTGCTCGGAGATTTAGTTTTCGTCGTCTCAGCTACATAATTTGCAACTACTAGACAGCTTGAATACATGTGTGGAATGCCTGTTAGGTAATTCCTACATGTATTCAGCCTGTCTACAAGTCACAAATCATGAAGCTGAGACGAGAAAAACTAAAACTCAGAGCACGCCAAAATACTCAGAGATCACCCGAGCATGATCGGGGAGACCCAAGCAATGAGTATACTCACTCATCACTACTAAGCATGCAAATGGTCATTATTTCATGATGTCACAATGTGCACCGTGACCTTTCTCAAACATGCAATTAAACATCCCGGGTTTTAACACAGCCAGAAGTGAAGAGGGGTAATAAGATGATTTAATGAAGCCAGAAAGGTGGCAGTGAAGAGTGGAGGGTCGGAGAGCTGAGTAGTAGGGTGAACAAAAGTATTTTTTTTATTTTTAACTTTATCATAGCCCTTTATGGTTCAGCAAACTAAAAAAAATGGCATTTTAGCAAATGTGGATTTGTTTAATATCTGAGTAGAATTCAATTCCGATCAAATATATTCTTTCATGTCTAATGACTAAGAAATATCATTTTATTTAATTCATGGATAAAGAAACAAGCAAAAAAACACATTATTATTTGTAACTTCCATGTCTGATTGATTTTAGTGTAACTTTTAAGCTATTTATAACTGCTTGGTTTCTCAGGGTGTAGATTAATGGATGTAAAAGTGGAGTTAAAATACTATTGAACACAGCTACAGTTTTCTCATTACTGGTAGAGACATTTCCGGCTGGACGTACATATATAAAGATACAACATCCATAAGCAATTGACACAGCAATGAAGTGTGAGGAGCAGGTGGAGAACATTTTCTGTCTCCCAGTAAATGATGAAATACGCAAAACTGTTGAAATTATAAAACAGTAGGAAGAAAATGTAGAAATAAATGATCCACAAATAGTGATGGATGCAATGCAAAAATACATCTTCTCAACCAGATCCGTATTAGAGCAGGATAAATGTAATATCGCAGAGCCATCACAAAAGAAGTGGTCAATGGCAACACTGCTACTGCACCAGTCTAGCTGAGAAATTAGAAAAACCACTAGTATAAATTCCAAAAAGCCAAATACCCATCCACTAATAACAAGTTTCCTGCAGAGTTGGATAGGCAGGAGTGTGTTATATCTGAGAGGGTGGCAGATGGCAATGTAGCGGTCAAGTGATAGAAGTGCCAGAGTATAGAATATAGTGCTGCCAACAGAGACATAGAAATATAGCTGGAACATGCAGAGACTAAATGATATGGATTCATCACCACTCATTAAGTTGACTAACAGTTTAGGAACCGTACAAGAAGAAAAACATATGTCTAAGATTGCCAAATTTCTTAGAAAAAAATACATTGGAGTTTGAAGATGCTGGTGTATGGTTATGATTGTTATGGTCACGATATTACCCAAAAGGGAGAATATATAAACAAGGAATAAAAGTGAAAAAATACATAATTGTAGTGGGAATGTAACTCTAAAGCCAACAAGACTAAACCAAGTCTGGTTGTAAGATGCCATCTGCAGAATCTAATTTCATTTTAAGACAAAAAATGAAAAATGGACCATATAATATAATGTGGTAGAATAAGGACATTGAAAATAGACAATGAATTGTGAATTCTATAGATATGTTGCTCTAAGCTTTTATGGCACCGGTACTGTTTTTTCATCTGGGAGTCTAATATTTATAGCTTAATTTCCTGTTTGCCCTGTGGAGTAGGCAATTAGCGCACAGATTTAAACTCCTGAAGGTCTTGTTATAATAAAGAGTCAAGACTTTCAAAACTATATTATTGATAGACATGGGAGTGATTAGTTAGAGAACCTGTCTGCATGTATTCACATTTTTACTAATGAAAATGTAAATGCATTAAAAGGGAATCTGTCACAAAAGTCGTGTTGCCAGAACCATGGTCCACATGAACCAAACACCCACATACTGTATTTCAGTGAAAATATACAGTAGTTTGAACAGCTGGCTGGGGACTAAAGAGAGAAATGTGACTAGCCCAGTGTGGACCTTGGGCAGGTTCTCATCACATCACTCCTCTCCAGTTTTTTGACAGGTGACTCCCATGTAAGATTTTTTTAAACTGCTAACTACTAGAGTTGAGCGAAACGGGTCGGTCAAATTCATAAGTCACCGACTTTTGCTAAAGTCGGGTTTCATAAAATGAAACCCGACCATAGCGTGAGGTCGGCCAAGAGGTCGGCGACCAGAGCGCCAAAGTCGTGTTTCAAATGATGCTTCCAGCGCCCTTTTTCAGCCAATGATGGAGGATGCACACTGTGGGCAACGCGATGACATGGGCAGCGGTCACCACCATCTTTGAGAAGGGCATGCAAGTGATTGGCTTGCTTTGTGTGGCATCACAGGGGCTATAAAAGGGCGTGCACGCCATCTTACTTCTGCCGATCTTAGCATAGGGAGAGGTTGCTGCTGCTGATTCTGAATAAGGGAGAGCGTTAGGCAGGGAAGAAGAACAAAAACTGCTTCTGGTGGTAGCGATTTTCACTGTACAACACAACACTTTGTGTGCAGTGACAGGGGAGGCTATATTTTTGTGCATCAGCTCTGTTGGTTATTAGGCTGCCTTATAAGGCTCCCTGATAGCTGCATTGCTGTTTGTGCGCTACTGTGCAAACTGCTTTTTTAAAAGCAAAAATACTTTTCTTCCTCTTTTCTGCACTGTTACCAAGCGTTCATTTATCTACACTTTTGTGTGCAGCAGTCCTGCTTAATAGGCTGCCTGCTGCCATAGTTGGACTGAGAGCATCATTGTCAGCCTCCTAAAATCTCTAGGGATATTCAAATTCTCCCCAATACTATATACACCTTGTACTTTGTCATACACCAGCCAATTTCAGCCTGTTAAATTGAGGTGTAATCTATAGTGGGCCTGAGATAATAGTTCAGCCTCCTAAAATCTCTAGGGAGATTCAAATTCTTCCCAATACTATATACACCTTGTACTTTGTCATACACCAGCCACTTTCAGCCTGTTAAATTGAGGTGTAATCTATAGTGGGCCTGAGATAATAGTTCTGCCTCCTAAAATCTCTAGGGAGATTCAAATGCTCCCCAATACTATATACACCTTGTACCTTGTTTTACAGTACCATATAGCTGGTGGTATTTTGGGTACATTTTCCCAAAAATGAAGAAGTATGGTGGAAGAGGCCGTGAACGTGGGCGAGGGTTGCCAGCTGGTACTGATGGTGGTGGTGGTGGTGCATCTGCTGGTTGTGGCAAAAGCACAATAGCACCTAAAGCAAGAGGTGTTGAGCCTGCATCATTGTCTGGCTCCACAAGGCCTCGAAGGCTCCATTTTCTGGTAGTAGGTAAACCGCTTTTAAAGCCGGAGCTTCAGGAACAAGTTTTGGCTTACATTGCTGACACAGCCTCCAGCTCTATCGCCTCCTCTTCTGAAGTTTCAAAATATAAAAGCACTGAGTAGAGTTGAGCGAAATGGGTCGGTCAGTTTCAAAAGTCGCCGAATTTCGCAGAAGCCGGGTTTCATGAAATGAAACCCGACCATAGCGTGAGGTCGGCCACGAGGTCGGCGACCATGGCACCAAAGTCACATTTCAAAAGATGCTTCCAGCGCCCTTTTTCAGCCAATGATGGAGGATGCACACTGTGGGCAACGCGATGACATAGGCAGCGGTCACCACCATCTTTGAGAAGGGCATGCAAGAGATTGGCTTGCTATGTGTGGCGTCACAGGGGCTATAAAAGGGCGTGCACGCTGACCGCCATCTTACTTCTGCCGATCTCAGAATAGGGAAAGCTGCTGCTGATTCTGTAGGGAGAGCGTTAGGCAGGGAAGAAGATACAAAAAACTGCTTCTGCTGCTAGCGATTTTGCCTGTACAACAGACCAGTTAGTGTGCAGTGCAAGGGGAGGCTATATTTTGGTGCATTCAGCTCTGTTGGTTATTAGGCTGCCTTATAAGGCTCCCTGATAGCTGCATTGCTGTTTTCACACTGCTGTGCAAACTGCTTTTTTAAAAGCAAAAATCCTTTTCATCCTCTTTTTTGCCCAGTTACCAAGCATTCATTTTTCCACACTTTTGTGTGCAGCAGTCCTGCTTATAGGCTGCCTGCTGCCATACTTGGGACTGAGAGTATCATTGTCAGCTTGCTAAAATCTCTAGGGAGATTCAAATTCTCCCCAGTCCTATATAGACATTTTATACACCATCCAATTTCAGCCTGTTATATTGAGGTGTAATCTACACTGGGCCTGAGATATTAGTTCAGTGTCCTCAAGTCTGTAGGGAGATTCAAATTCTCCCCAGTCCTATATAGACATTTTATACACCATCCAATTTCAGCCTGTTATATTGAGGTGTAATCTACACTGGGCCTGAGATAATAGTTCAGTGTCCTCAAGTCTGTAGGGAGATTCAAATTCTCCCCAGTCCTACATAGACATTTTATACACCATCCAATTACAGCCTGTTATATTGAGGTGTAATCTACACTGGGCCTGAGATAATAGTTCAGTGTCCTCAAGTCTGTAGGGAGATTCAAATTCTCCCCAGTCCTATAAAGACATTTTATACACCATCCAATTTCAGCCTGTTATATTGAGGTGCAATCTACACTGGGCCTGAGATATTAGTTCAGTGTCATCAAGTTTGTAGGGAGATTCAAATTCTCCCCAGTCCTATATAGACATTTTATACACCATCCAATTTCAGCCTGTTACATTGAGGTGTAATCTACACTGGGCCTGAGATAATAGTTCAGTGTCCTCAAGTCTGTAGGGAGATTCAAATTCTACCCAGTCCTATATAGACATTTTATACACCATCCAATTTCAGCCTGTTATATTGAGATGTAATCTACACTGGGCCTGAGATAATAGTTCAGTGTCCTCAAGTCTGTAGGGAGATTCAAATTCTCCTGAATACTATATACACCTTGTACCTTGTTTTACAGTACCATATTGCTGGTGGTATTTTGTGTACATTTTCCCAAAAATGAGGAAGTGTGTTGGAAGAGGCCGTGGAAGTGGGCGGGGGGTTGCCAGCTGGTAATGATGGTGTTGGTGGTGGTGGTGGATCTGCTGGTACTGGCAAAAGCACAATAGCACCTAATGCAGGAGGTGTTGAGCCTGCGTCATCGTCTGGCTCCACAAGGCCTCGAAGGCTCCCTTTTCTGGGAGTAGGTAAACCACTTTTAAAGCCGGAGCTTCAGGAACAAGTTTTGGCTTACATTGCTGACACAGCCTCCAGCTCTCTCGTCTCCTCTTCTGAACTTTCAAAAAATAAAAGGACTCAGTTGTCATTGGAGGCTCATGGTCAGGAACCACACCTTTCCTTGTGTCCTTCACCCCTACCAAAAGTAAATGATGCGACAGGCCACACTACAGATTACTCCATGGAGCTCTTTTCACATACCATGCCTGGGTTATCATGTCAAATCCTGAATTACCCAGTCCAAGAAGAATCTGACATGGAGTGCACTGATGCACAGCCACTGCTGGATTTATCTGCTGGTACATTCACTCAGAGGCTCAGAGCACTACATTGTCCTCGCAGTGTACTGAGCCAGAATCTGACCCTGATAAAACTCAGGTGCCCCTTCCCGCATACTATACCACCTTACATGGTGACACAGAGGAAGGTGCACATGACATTGAAGAGGAGGTGATGGATGACCTAGTTGTTGACCCAGATTGGCATCCATTGGAGGAAGAGGGTGCCGCTGCCAATAGCTCAGAAGAGGAGGAGGAGCATCCGCAGCAGGCATCGACATCGCAGCAGCTGTTATCTGGCAGGCCCGGAGCAGTCCAAAAACAGGTTACAAAAACCAAGAGTTGCAGGACAGCTAGGCCAGAATGTGACCCTGATAAAACTCAGGTGCCCCTTCCCGCATACTATACCACCTTATATGGTGACACAGAGGAAGGTGCACATGACATTGAAGAGGAGGTGATGGATGACCTAGTTGTTGACCCAGATTGGCATCCATTGGGGGAAGAGGGTGCCGCTGCCTATAGCTCAGAAGAGGAGGAGGAGCATCCGCAGCAGGCATTGACATCGCAGCAGCTGTTATCTGGCAGGCCCGGAGCAGTCCAAAAACGGGTTAAAAAAACCAAAAGAGTTGCAGGACAGCTAGGCCAGATGGTCAAATTAGCACAGCGTGCAAGGCCTCAAAATGTCTTCCATAGTAGGAAGAGTGCAGTGTGGCACTTTTTTGAACAAAATCCTAATGATCAGGCAAAAGTTATCTGTAAGGCTAGTTTCACATTAGTGTTTTTTTGCGCAGCGCATCGGGCGCATAAAAAACGCAAAGAAAAACGCAAAACAAATGCGCGTTTTTTTAACGTCATGCGCACGCTGATGTGTAAAAAAAACGCAGCGTTGTTTGCGTTTTACATGCGTTTTTTGCATGCGTTGGCGTTTTTTATGCGCATGCGTTTTTAAGTGTGACGTTTTTTCCATTGTCTAGAGAACATTCTAGACTTGTTTAACTCAAAAACGCATGCGCAAAAAAACGCAAGCGTGCGCAAGACCATGCGCACGCATGCGTTCCCATAGGCTCCAATGTGGTGTTTTTGCGCATTCCGTGCGCAAGCGTGCGCATGCGTTTTTTTGACGAGACAGGGCGGAACCAAAAATGCAACATGTTGCGTCTGGCGCGCCTGGCGCAAAAGACAAAAAAACGCATGCGCACGAAAACGCAAGTATGCGCAAGACCATGCGCACGTCATGTTAAGTATAGGTGCGCAGTGCGCATGCGCACGAGTGCGCACGATGCGCTGCGCACAAAAGCGCTAATGTGAAACCAGCCTAAGAAGTGCGCAAAGACCTTTAGCCGAGGGAAAAATCTGAGAAAGTTGCATGTTTAGACATTTAACCACCATGCACTTGCAACCGTGGACGGACTACCAAACCTCACGTACCACATGTGCAACTGCTCCCAATCAAAGTAGTTAGCAATGCTACATCGTTTCCCCCCTGTAAGCCCACCGGTTAGCACACCAGCAGCAGCAAATGTTGAGGTGTCGTCGCAAGGGCAAAGCAATCGGGGAATCACAATGTTATTGCTACAAAAGACTGAATCTAGGCCATCAGAAAGAACACCAACTCCATCACCATCATCAACCCTCTCTCAGTCCACCATGTCCACCGCTAGTTCCACCATATGCAGCTCTCAAGTCCAGCTCACCCTACCAGAGACTATGAGTAGGACAAGAAAGTACAAATCCTCTCATCCGCATACACTGGGTTTGAAAGCCCATATTGCCAAACTAATTTCGCTAGAGATGATGCCCTACCGGTTGGTTGAAAGCGAATCTTTCCGCGAACTCATGGCCTACGCAGTACCACGCTATGACCTACCCAGTCGGCACTTCTTTTCTCGCAAAGCCACCCCAGCCCTCCACCTTCATGTGAAAGACCGCATTGTCCATGCACTCAAGCAATCAGTGAGTGGAAAGGTGCACTTCACAACAGATGCATGGTCCAGTTGGCATGGCCAGGGCCGTTACGTGTCCTTCACTGCGCACTGGGTTAATGTGGTGGATGCAGGGTCCACAGGGGACAGCGGCGGTGGGACAGCCCACGGTATAGGAAACAGTTGGGTGTAGGCGTTCGACCCTCCTCCTCCTCCAGAAGCGAAAGCTCGTCCACAGAGCGCAGTCGCACGAGCACTCCATCCACAGCTGCCAGTGTTGCACACTCAGTGTCCCACTATCGAACACCTAGTGGTAAGCGTCAGCAGGCTGTGTTGAAGATGAAGTGTTTGGGCGACAACAGACACACCGCGGAGGTACTGGCCGACTACTTGTAGCGACAAACTGAGTCATGGCTGGGCAGTCTACATCTTGAGGCAGGCAAGGTAGTTAGTGATAACGGCCGGAATTTTGTGGCAGCCATACATAGTAACATAGTAACATAGTTTTGAAGGTTGAAGGAAGACCTTATGTCCATCTAGTTCAGCCTATTTTTAGTGGAGCTGTTCTGCATTGTTGATCCTGGGAAGGCAAAAAACCCACAGAGTAGAAGCCAATTTTCTCCATAGGGAAAGAAATTCCTTCCCCTAAGCTGGGTCAACTATCTACCTACAATATTCTGTTATTCGTAACCTTCTATACTGTTACTCACAAGAAAAGCATCCATTCCTTTCTTAAATTCATTCAGTGAGTTGGCCATCACCACTTCCTCAGGAAGAGAATTCCAGAGCCTCACTGCTCTTACCGTGAAGAACCCTCTTCTATGCTGGTGCAGAAATTGTCTTTCCTCCAAACGAAGAGAATGCCCCATTGTTCTTGTCACAGTCCTTGGTACAAACAGTTCATTGAAGAGATCTCTGTATTGCCCTCTGATATACTTGTACATATATATTAAGTCTCCCCTAAGTCTTCTCTTTTCTAGAGTAAATAGACCTAATTTTGATAACCTTTCTGGGTATTGTAGTGAACCAACTCCATTTATCATTTTAGTAGCCCGCCTTTGAACCCTTTCAAGTTCAGTAATGTCTTTCTTGAGCACCGGCGTCCAAAATTGCACACAATACTCCAAGTGTGGTCTGATGAGTGATTTGTACAGAGGGAGAATTATGTTTTCATCTCGTGTCCCCAAACCTCTTCTAATGCATCCCATGACCCTATTTGCTTTGGTGGCAGCTGCCTGACACTGGGCACTCCAATTTAGCTTCTTATTGACTAAGATGCCTTAGAATCATAGAATCATAGAATCATAGAGTTGGAAGGGACCTCCTGGGCCATCTGGTCCAACCCCCTGCTCAAAGCAGGATTCGCTAAATCATCCCAGTCAGATGTCTGTCCAGCCTCTGTTTGAAGACTTCCATTGAAGGAGAACTCACCACTTCTCGTGGCAGCCTGTTCCACTCATTGATCACTCTAACTGTCAAAAAGTTTTTTCTAATATCTAATCTGTGTCTCTTCCCATTCAGTTTCATCCCATTGCTTCTAGTCTTTCCTTGTGCAAATGAGAATAAAGTTGATCCTTCTACAATGTGACAGCCCTTTAGATATTTGTAGACAGCTATTAAGTCTCCTCTCAGTCTTCTCTTTTGCAAATAAACATTCCCAAATCCTGCAACCTTTCCTCATAAGACAGGGTTTGCAGACCGGTCACCATTCTGGTCGCTCTTTTCTGAACTTGCTCCAGTTTGTTGATGTCTTTTTTAAAATGTGGTGCCCAAAACTGGACACAATATTCCAGATGAGGTCTGACCAAAGAGGAGTAGAGGGAAATAATGACTTCACGTGATCTAGACTGTATGCTTCTGTTAATACATCCTAGAATTGCATTTGCCTTTTTTGCTGCTGCATCACACTGTTGACTCATATTCAGTCTGTGATCTATTAGTATACCCAAGTCTTTTTCACATGTGCTGTCACTTAGCCCTATTCCTCCCATTCTATATATGCTTTTTTCATTTTTATTGCCCAGATGTAGTCTTAGTCTTTTTCCATGTCTGATTTCCCCAGCAGTTTCCCATTTAGTAAGTAATTATAGCATCTGTTTCTCCTTCCCATGTGCATAACCTTACACTTATCTGTGTTAAACCTCATTTGCCATTTTTCAGCCCAATTCTCCAATTTACTCAAATCTGTCTGTATTTGCAAACTGTCCTCCTTTGTGTTAACTACCTTACATAGTTTTGTATCATCTGCAAATACTGATATTTTACTGTGTAAGCCATCCACTAGATCATTAATAAATATATTAAATAGTAGGGGGCCCAATACAGAACCCTGTGGTACCCCACTAGTAACCCTGGCCCAATCTGAGTATGCACCATTAATAACCACTCTTTGTTTTCTATCACTAAGCCAGCTACCTACCCATCTACACACATTTTCCCCTAGCCCAAGCTTTCTCATCTTACTTACCAATCTTTTATGTGGGACAGTGTCAAATGCTTTAGAGAAGTCGTGATAAATGACATCCAATGATTCTCCTTGGTCCATTTGAGAGCTTACATCCTCATAGAAGCGGATCAGGTTAGTTTGACAGGAGCGATCCTTCATAAATCCTTGTTGATATGGAGTTAAACATTTATTAACATTGAGATATTCCACAATGGTATCCCTTAGAAATCCTTCAAAAATTTTACCCACAACAGATGTTAAGCTTACCAGCCTATAGTTTCCAGGTTCCCTTTTACACCCCTTTTTGAATATTGGTACCACATTTGCTTGCCGCCAATCAAAAGGAACAGACCCTGTTTCTATAGAGTCTTTAAATATAAGGAATAGAGGCCTGTCTATCACATTACTTAACTCCCTTAATACCCGAGGGTGAATGCCATCAGGGCCTAGTGATTTGTCAATTTTAATCTTACTAAGGCGGTTCTGCATTTCTTCCTGGGTTAGGCAGGTAATACTTAATGGGGAGTTTACATTATCACTCTGCATTTCCCCTGGCAAATCTTTTTCCTGTGTGAACACTTTTGAGAAAAAAGTATTTGAAACATTTGCTTTTCCCACATCGCTCTCTCTATGATTTCACCCTCATTGTTCATTAAAGGGCCGACACCATCAATTTTAATCTTTTTACTGTTTATATAATTAAAGAATAGTTATATAAACAGTAAAAAGATTAAATCATGTTGACCATGACTTGGGCAGCATAAATCTCATGACAGATTCCCTTTTAATATATTTACTTGTTTCATTAATAAAAATGTTTCCTATAGCCATTAGTGATGATCCCATTGTAATGACTAGAGATGAGCGACTTTGCCTTTTTTCAGACACAGACAAACACCGTCGAACCCCATTGAAAACAATGGCAGGCAAACACAAACACATACAAACACATAGAAAACACATACAAAACACCTTAAATGGTGCCCCAAAGCAGACAAAATGCTCAGAAGACACAAATAACATATGGAAAAGGGCAACTACATATAGAAAAGAGGTGGAGGAGTAAAAGGAGGAGGAGGAGGAGACACAGATATAGGCATGGCATGCCCTTATGAGTCAAGAAAGGCTGTAATGAAAATCTAAAATACAAAAAAAATTCTAAAATCGAAGACGATCATAACTAGAGTTGAGCGAAACGGGTCGAAAAAATTCAAAAGTCGCCGACTTTTGGCAAAGTCGGGTTTCATGAAACGAAACCCGACCCTAGGATGAGGTCGGCCACGAGGTCGGCGACTTACGCGCCAAAGTCGCGTTTCAAAAGTTTGTTTTGCGCTCTTTTTCAGCCAATCAGAATCCACGGACACTGTGGGCAACGTGATGACCTAGGCACGGGTCACCACCATCTTTCAGAAGGGCATGCAAGTGATTGGCTTGCTTTGGTGGGCGTCACAGGGGGTATAAAAGGGCGTGCACGCCGACCGCCATCTTACTTCTGCCGATCTTAGTATAGGGAGAGGTTGCTGCTGATTCTGTAGGGAGAGCGTTAGGCAGGGAAGAAGACCAAAAAACTGTTTCTGCTGCTAGCGATTTGGCCTGCACAACACACAAGTCACTGTGTGTGCAGTGCAAGGGGAGGCTATATTGTGGTGTATCAGTGGTGTTGGTTGTTGGGCTGCCTTTTAAGGCTTCCTGACACGCTGGCATTGCTGTTTACCCACTGCTCCGCAAACTGCTTTTTTAAAAGCAATCCAATCTCCCTTATCCTCTAGTCACTTTTGTCACAGCTGTGCCATCGAGCGTGTCACATAGCGCTCAGATATCAGTGGGCCTCACACAATCCACAAGTGTCCAGTGTCCAAAAGTGTACGCAGAGATTCAAAATCTCCATTATCCTCTCGTCACTTTGGTCACAGGCAGCTGTGCCATCGAGCGTGTCACATAGCGCTCAGATATCAGTGGGCCTCACACAATCCACAAGTGTCCAGTGTCCAAAAGTGTACGCAGAGATTCAAAATCTCCATTATCCTCTCGTCACTTTGGTCACAGGCAGCTGTGCCATCGAGCGTGTCACATAGCGCTCAGATATCAGTGGGCCTCACACAATCCACAAGTGTCCAGTGTCCAAAAGTGTACGCAGAGATTCAAAATCTCCATTATCCTCTCGTCACTTTGGTCACAGGCAGCTGTGCCATCGAGCGTGTCACATAGCGCTCAGATATCAGTGGGCCTCACACAATCCACAAGTGTCCAGTGTCCAAAAGTGTACGCAGAGATTCAAAATCTCCATTATCCTCTCGTCACTTTGGTCACAGGCAGCTGTGCCATCGAGCGTGTCACATAGCGCTCAGATATCAGTGGGCCTCACACAATCCACAAGTGTCCAGTGTCCAAAAGTGTACGCAGAGATTCAAAATCTCCATTATCCTCTCGTCACTTTGGTCACAGGCAGCTGTGCCATCGAGCGTGTCACATAGCGCTCAGATATCAGTGGGCCTCACACAATCCACAAGTGTCCAGTGTCCAAAAGTGTACGCAGAGATTCAAAATCTCCATTATCCTCTCGTCACTTTGGTCACAGGCAGCTGTGCCATCGAGCGTGTCACATAGCGCTCATATATCAGTGGGCCTCACACAATCCACAAGTGTCCAGTGTCCAAAAGTGTACGCAGAGATTCAAAATCTCCATTATCTTCTCGTCACTTTGGTCACAGGCAGCTGTGCCATCGAGCGTGTCACATAGCGCTCAGATATCAGTGGGCCTCACACAATCCACAAGTGTCCAGTGTCCAAAAGTGTACGCAGAGATTCAAAATCTCCATTATCCTCTCGTCACTTTGGTCACAGGCAGCTGTGCCATCGAGCGTGTCACATAGCGCTCAGATATCAGTGGGCCTCACACAATCCACAAGTGTCCAGTGTCCAAAAGTGTACGCAGAGATTCAAAATCTCCATTATCCTCTCGTCACTTTGGTCACAGGCAGCTGTGCCATCGAGCGTGTCACATAGCGCTCAGATATCAGTGGGCCTCACACAATCCACAAGTGTCCAGTGTCCAAAAGTGTACGCAGAGATTCAAAATCTCCATTATCCTCTCGTCACTTTGGTCACAGGCAGCTGTGCCATCGAGCGTGTCACATAGCGCTCAGATATCAGTGGGCCTCACACAATCCACAAGTGTCCAGTGTCCAAAAGTGTATGCAGAGATTCAAAATCTCCATTATCCTCTCGTCACTTTGGTCACAGGCAGCTGTGCCATCGAGCGTGTCACATAGCGCTCAGATATCAGTGGGCCTCACACAATCCACAAGTGTCCAGTGTCCAAAAGTGTACGCAGAGATTCAAAATCTCCATTATCCTCTCGTCACTTTGGTCACAGGCAGCTGTGCCATCGAGCGTGTCACATAGCGCTCAGATATCAGTGGGCCTCACACAATCCACAAGTGTCCAGTGTCCAAAAGTGTACGCAGAGATTCAAAATCTCCATTATCCTCTCGTCACTTTGGTCACAGGCAGCTGTGCCATCGAGCGTGTCACATAGCGCTCAGATATCAGTGGGCCTCACACAATCCACAAGTGTCCAGTGTCCAAAAGTGTACGCAGAGATTCAAAATCTCCATTATCCTCTCGTCACTTTGGTCACAGGCAGCTGTGCCATCGAGCGTGTCACATAGCGCTCAGATATCAGTGGGCCTCACACAATCCACAAGTGTCCAGTGTCCAAAAGTGTACGCAGAGATTCAAAATCTCCATTATCCTCTCGTCACTTTGGTCACAGGCAGCTGTGCCATCGAGCGTGTCACATAGCGCTCAGATATCAGTGGGCCTCACACAATCCACAAGTGTCCAGTGTCCAAAAGTGTACGCAGAGATTCAAAATCTCCATTATCCTCTCGTCACTTTGGTCACAGGCAGCTGTGCCATCGAGTGTGTCACATAGCGCTCAGATATCAGTGGGCCTCACACAATCCAAAAGTGTCCAGTGTCCAAAAGTGTGTGCAGAAATTCTAAATCTCCCCTGTCCTATAGACACCTTGTACCTTGTTTTACATTACTATATAGTTTGTTGGATTTTGTCTACATTTCTACCAAAAATGAGGAAGGCTGGTGGAAGAGGCCGTGGAATT
Organism: Dendrobates tinctorius; assembly: GCF_039654945.1. Lineage (NCBI taxonomy): Eukaryota > Metazoa > Chordata > Amphibia > Anura > Dendrobatidae > Dendrobates > Dendrobates tinctorius. Next base: position 32,580,744 of record NW_027361712.1, on the reverse strand, counting down.
GGGCGGGGGTTGGCAGCTGGTAATGATGGTGTTGGTGTGGATCTGATGGTAGTGGCAAGAGCAAAATAGGACCGAATGCAGGAGGTGCTGACCCTGCGTCATCGTCTGGCTACATAAGGCCTCGAACGCTTAGTTTTCTAGGAGTTGGCAAACCGCTTTTAAAGGCAGAGCATCAGGAAAAAGTTTTGTCTTACATTGCTGACTCAGCCTCCAGCTCTATCGCCTCCTCTTCTTCAGTTGTAAAAAGTAAAAGCACTGAGTCGTCATTGGAGGCTCATGTTCATGAACCACACCTTTCCTTGTGTCCTTCACCCCAACCCCAAGATAGAAGGATGACGCAGGCCATACTACTGATTACTCCATGGAGCTGTTTTCACATACCATGCCTGGATTATCAAGTCAAATGGTGAATTACCCAGGCCAAGATGAATCTGACATGGAGTGCACTGATGCACAGCCGCTGATGGATGATTCTGCTGGTACATTCACTCAGAGCACTACATTGTCCTCGCAGTGTACAGAGCCAGATTTTGACCCTGATGAGACTCAGGTGCCCCTTCCCGCACACTATACCACCATACGCGGTGACACAGAGGAAGGTGCACATGACATAGAAGAGGAGGTGATGGATGACCCAGTTGTTGACCCAGATTGGCATCCATTGGGGGAAGAGGGTGCTGCTTCCAATAGCTCAGATGAGGAGCATCCACAGCAGACATCAACATCGCAACAGCTGTTATCTGGCAGGCCCGGAGCACTCCAAAGACAGGTTCCAAACATCAAAAGAGTTGCTGGACAGCTTGTCCAAAGGGTCAAAAGATCACAGCGTGCTAGGCCGCAAAATGTCTGCCAAAGTAGGAAGAGTGCAGTGTGGCACTTTTTTGAACAAAATCCTCATGATCAGGCCAAGGTTATCTGTAAGAAGTGCGCAAAGACCTTTAGCCGAGGGAAAAATCTGAAAAATTTGAATACCAGTTACATGCTTAGACATTTAACCAGCATGCACTTGCAAGCGTGGACACAACACCAAACCTCAAGTGCCACATGTGCAACTGATCACAACGAAGGTAGTCAGCAACGCTACATTGTTTCCCCCACTGTAAGCCCACCGGTTAGCACAGCAGCAAATGTTGAGGTGTCGTTGCAAGGCCTCAGCAGTCAGGGAATCCCACTGTTATATCAACGAAAGACTGATTCTAGGCCATCAGAAAGAACACCAACTCCATCACCATCATCAACCCTCTCTCAGTCCGCCCTGTCCACCGCTACTTCCACCATATGCAGCTCTCAAGTCCAACTCACCCTCCCAGACACTATGAGTAGGTCAAGAAAGTACTCAGTCTCTCATCCGCGTACATTGGGTTTGAACGCCCACATTGCCAAACTAATCTCGTTTGAGATGATGCCCTTTCGGTTGGTGGAAAGCACAGCTTTCCGCGAACTCATGGCCTATGCAGTACCACGCTATGACCTACCCAGTCGCCACTTCTTCTCTCGCAAAGCCATCCCAGCCCTCCACCATCATGTGAAAGACCGCATTGTCCATGCACTCAAGCAGTCAGTGAGCGGAAAGGTGCACCTCACAACTGATGCATGGTCCAGTCGGCATGGCCAGGGCCGTTACGTGTCCATCACTGCACACTGGGTTAATGTGGTGGATGCAGGGTCCACAGGGGACAGCAGTGGTGGGACAGTGCTGCCTAGCCCACGGTATAGGAAACAGTTGGCTGTAGGCGTTCGACCCTCCTCCTCCTCCTCCTCCTCCAGAAGCGAAAGCTCGTCCACAGAGCGCAGTCGTACGAGCACTCCATCTGCAGCTGCCACTGTTGCACACGATGTGTCCCCCTATCGAGCAGCTAGTGGAAAGCGTCAGCAGGCTGTGTTGCAGATGATGTGTTTGGGCGACAGACACACCGCCGAGGTGCTGGCCGAGTACTTGAAGCGACAAACTGAGTCATGGCTGGGCAGTCTACATCTTGAGGCAGGCAAGGAAGTTAGTGATAACGGCCGTAATTTTGTGGCAGCCATAGCCCTTTCAAAACTCATCCACATACCTTGCTTGGCTCACACCTTGAACCTGGTGGTGCAGTGCTTCCTCAAAAATTATCCTGAGTTAACAGCCCTGTTCCAGAAGGTGCGAAGACTGTGCGCGCACATCCGCCGGTCGCCTGTACACTCCGTTCGTATGCAGAAGCTGCAGCGATTGCTCCGCCTTCCCAACCACCGCCTCATTATCGACATTGCAACAAGGTGGAACTCCACCCTGCACATGGTGGAGCGGCTGTGCGAGCAGAGGCAGGCCATAATGCATTTGTGGGAGGATACACGGCCAGGCACTTTGAGAGCAGACATGGAGTTGACAGGCGTGCAGTGGTCGAAGCTGAAAGACCTTTGTAAAGTCCTTCAGTGTTTTGAGGAATGCACACGGCTGGTAAGCGCAGACGACGCCATCCTAAGCATGAGCATCCCACTTATGCGTCTGCTCATGCAAACTTTGACGCACCTTAAGGAGCAGGCGTCTGCAGCCAATGTTGATGAGGAGGAAGAGGAGGAGGGAATCCTTGATGACATTCAGCCATTGTCTGCTCAGGGACCTCTCCTGGACGAGGTGGAGGAAGAAGAGGAGGAGGAGGAGGAGGATGATGGGGATGATTACTTAGGGGAGGAGGATGCATCTCGTGGGGCAAGTGAAAATGTTGGCGTGGCAAGGTCTGGTACAGGGTTTGTGCGTGACTGGAGGGATGTGGATTTGCCAGAAAGTGCTCCTCCACCCAGCACTCGCAGTGCATCATTGACACCGGGAACATTGGCCCACATGTCAGATTATGCCTTGCGGATCCTAAAAAGGGACCCCCGCATTGCCAAAATGATGAACGATGACGACTACTGGTTGGCCAGCATCCTGGATCCACGCTATAAAGGCAAATTACAAAACATCATGCCACAGGAGAACCTTGACCTAATATTGGCTAATAAACAAGCAACTCTGGAAAATCGGTTGCTTGAGGCATTCCCAGCACACAGCAGCGGTGATGGTTCTCACACGAGCCGTACGGGCCGGGGGCAGCTTGGCAGAGGTGTTCGTGGTGCACACAGCAGAAGTGGCGTTGAAGACAGGGGTTTCATGACAATGTTGTGGACTGATTTTTCAAATACCGCTCACACAACTGGTAATACTGCATCGATGGAAAGTGACAGGAGACAGCAGTTGTCAACTATGGTTACAAACTACTTTTCCTCCCATATCGATGTTCTCCCACACAGGTCATTCCCCTTTGACTATTGGGCCGCTAAACTGGACACCTGGCCTGAATTGGCACAATATGCCTTACAGGAGCTCGCTTGCCCAGCTGCAAGTGTGCTATCGGAAAGAGTCTTCAGTGCAGCTGGATCAATCCTGACAGAAAAAAATGTGGATGATCTAACCTTCATTAAAATGAACCACGCATGGGTTTCCAAGGATTTTGTCCCACCTTCCCCTGATGACACATAGGGTGACAGAAAAATGGCTTGCTTTGGTCCACCTCTTCCTGGTACTTCACCTATTTCGCCTTTTGCATCAGCTGAATGTCCAACATCAACATATGCCACTTTCTAAAACTCCCTAACTGTGCTGCCTCCCCCCCCATGGCCGGGGTAACCACCTAGCGCACGACACCGTGCGAGTGCCGTTGCCCTGGACAGGTGGGTAGGCCGACTCTTGGGAGCGGGCACTGGCACAGGGTCCCTCATAGTGCAATCAAGTGTCTCTGACGGTGGTGGTGCACACCCGCCGTCAGACACACCGCTGTACTATGAGGGGCCCAGTGCCAGTACCGACGCCCAAGAGTGGGCCCCCCTTGCTTGGGCAGGGCCCCAGCATTTGCAATCTTTACCTCTCCCTGCTCCTCCGCTGTGTAATCTGGGCCGTCAAATCCATACTGTGCCTGACACCGTCTGAGCCTGCCTCCTGAGACATATATTTTGAATGTGTACGCTATCCATACATGTTATCCGGGGATACGGTACCCTTTCTAACCTTTGTGCAATCACGTGCAATCCATACTGGGCCTAACACCGTCTGAGCCTGCCTCATGCTGTATAGACATATATTTTGAATGTGTACGCTATCCATACATGTTATCCAGGGATACGGTACCCTTTCTAACCTTTGTGCAATCACGTGCAATCCATACTGGGCCTAACACCGTCTGAGCCTGCCTCATGCTGTATAGACATATATTTTGAATGTGTACGCTATCCATACATGTTACCCGGGTATACGGTACCCTTTCTAACCTTTGTGCAATCACGTGCAATCCATACTGGGCCTAACACCATCTGAGCCTGCCTCATGCTGTATAGACATATATTTTGAATGTGTACGCTATCCATACATGTTACCCGGGTATACGGTACCCTTTCTAACCTTTGTGCAATGACGTGCAATCCATACTGGGCCTAACACCGTCTGAGCCTGCCTCATGCTGTATAGACATATATTTTGAATGTGTACGCTATCCATACATGTTATCCAGGGATACGGTGCCCTTTCTAACCTTTGTGCAATCACGTGCAATCCATACTGGGCCTAACACCGTCTGAGCCTGCCTCATGCTGTATAGACATATATTTTGAATGTGTACGCTATCCATACATGTTATCCAGGGATACGGTACCCTTTCTAATCTTTGTGCAATCACGTGCAATCCATACTGGGCCTAACACCGTCTGAGCCTGCCTCATGCTGTATAGACATATATTTTGAATGTGTACGCTATCCATACATGTTACCCGGGGATACGGTACCCTTTCTAACCTTTGTGCAATCACGTGCAATCCATACTGGGCCTAACACCATCTGAGCCTGCCTCATGCTGTATAGACATATATTTTGAATGTGTACGCTATCCATACATGTTATCCGGGGATACGGTACCCTTTCTAACCTTTGTGCAATGACGTGCAATCCATACTGGGCCTAACACCGTCTGAGCCTGCCTCATGCTGTATAGACATATATTTTGAATGTGTACGCTATCCATACATGTTATCCAGGGATACGGTACCCTTTCTAACCTTTGTGCAATCACGTGCAATCCATACAGGGCCTAACACCGTCTGAGCCTGCCTCATGCTGTATAGACATATATTTTGAATGTGTACGCTATCCATACATGTTATCCAGGGATACGGTACCCTTTCTAACCTTTGTGCAATCACGTGCAATCCATACTGGGCCTAACACCGTCTGAGCCTGCCTCATGCTGTATAGACATATATTTTGAATGTGTACGCTATCCATACATGTTATCCGGGGATACGGTACCCTTTCTAACCTTTGTGCAATCACGTGCAATCCATACTGGGCCTAACACCGTCTGAGCCTGCCTCATGCTGTATAGACATATATTTTGAATGTGTACGCTATCCATACATGTTATCCAGGGATACGGTACCCTTTCTAACCTTTGTGCAATCACGTGCAATCCATACTGGGCCTAACACCGTCTGAGCCTGCCTCATGCTGTATAGACATATATTTTGAATGTGTACGCTATCCATACATGTTATCCGGGGATACGGTACCCTTTCTAACCTTTGTGCAATCACGTGCAATCCATACTGGGCCTAACACCGTCTGAGCCTGCCTCATGCTGTATAGACATATATTTTGAATGTGTACGCTATCCATACATGTTATCCAGGGATACGGTACCCTTTCTAACCTTTGTGCAATGACGTGCAATCCATACTGGGCCTAACACCGTCTGAGCCTGCCTCATGCTGTATAGACATATTTTGTATGTGTACGCTATCCATACATGTTATCCAGGGATACGGTACCCTTTCTAACCTTTGTGCAATGACGTGCAATCCATACTGGGCCTAACACCGTCTGAGCCTGCCTCATGCTGTATAGACATATATTTTGAATGTGTACGCTATCCATACATGTTATCCAGGGATACGGTACCCTTTCTAACCTTTGTGCAATCACGTGCAATCCATACTGGGCGTGAGAACGGCTGGCGAGCTGTTAAGCAAGCTACAGCACCTGTCCAGACAAGTACAGGGATTCCCTAGCGAGGAGACTTATTTGATTGTTTTCAATGTTGGGACAGCAACTTTTGGGGAGCACTATACTCTGGAGAATGATAGATGGGGCCCACCATACACTGGAACATTCCAAAGGTGGACATCAGACACTGGAGCAGCATTTACAGGGCCCATTATACACTAGAGCATTAGAAATGGGGCCCATTATGTTTGGAGCATTATTTGGGCCCATAAGACAGTGGAGCTTCATCCATGGGGACCAACATATACTGAAGCATTATGTGGAGCTCATCATATACTGTTTCAAACATTATATGGGACCAATGATTCTGTATGGAGAAATAGATGGGCCTCGTCATGAGATGTAAAAAGTGAGGTATTTTTCATTGTACTATACCGCTATTTATCTGCCGTATCGGAGCATGATGAGTTGTGGTATGTGTTAAAGGGGCGCTCTTTCGCCCAGGGCACATGAAAACCTGCAGCCAGCCCTCCCCCCCCACAACTTTAGCCAAATAACCCCCATTTTTCAGTGCGTAACTTACCGTATTTTTCGCTTTATAAGACGCACTTTTGTTCCCCCAAATATATAAGTATATTATGAAGTTAATTAAGGTTGACAAGCTTAAGTAAGAAGAATTGATGCTTTTGGCATTCAAATGGGCACTGTAGGTGTGTTTCCTGTCCTCCTCTCACTGCCGACTTTTATTCCCCATTGACTTACATTGGGTTTCGTGTTTCGGGACGACCCCGACTTTTCCCTATAATCGGACGATCTTGCTCGACCCGACTTTTGGAAAAGTCGGGTTTCACGAAACGAAACGCGACCCTAAAAAACCAAAAGTCGCTCAACTCTAATCATAACCCGTCGGACTTCCCACCATAAATTATGCCAACTGCCGATCGGGCAGAGTTATTCCCACGACCCTCCAAACACCGTCCATGAATGCAAAGTGTTTGGTTTACATGGGCAGTATGGTTGCAAAGCTGAACCTTAAAGGAATGTCCATAAGGGCACCACCACAAGGAGTGGAGCCTGCGGCTTAATTGGACTCCACACAGGCAACCTCAACCATGCCAGCCACGGAAAGGATGGACAGATTGCAAGCTTCCTCGATTCTGTGGGTGGTGGTGCATGGCCGTCCGTTTTTAGTTGTGCTAGCGATTTGTCAGCTTAATTCCGTTAACGAACGAGACTCCGGCATGCCCCCGTGGTCCACGTCCAGCTTACTAGAGGGACACGCGAGGCTCTGGCACACGAGATCGAGCAATAACAGGTCTGTCATGCCCTTACAAGTCCGGGGCTGAACGCGCGCTACACTGAAAGGACCAGCGTGTGTCGCTTACAGGTGCGGATAACCTGCTGAACCCCGTTAGTGATGGGGATCTGGGATTCCAATTCTTCCCCTCGAACGAGGATTTCCCAGTAAGTGCAGGTCAACCGGAATTCCGGAATTAGGCCTAACCAGCATTCCAGAAAGAATGTGCAAAAATTAAGTGTTCAAACCACAGGTGCTGTAGCTTGCTTTACAGCTGGGCTCCTCTGCTGAGTAGCACACAGTTCTTACATAAACAGGCGGCATAGCTTGGTTCACGGGTGGGCAAATCTGCTGAGTAGCAGACAGTGCTTACATAAACAGGCGGCATAGCTAGGTTCCCGGGTGGGCTCCTCTGCTTAGCAGTAGACACAGGTACTAGGCCCAAAGTATTGACTGGGCTAAATGGAGTTAAAAAATGGTTCTTACATAAATAGGCGGCACAGCTTAGTTCACGGGTGGGCTCCTCTGCTGAGTAGCAGACACAGTTTCTAGGCCCAAAGAATTAACTGGGCTAAATGCAGTCAAAAGCTGGTCCTTTCATAAACAGGCGGCATAGCTAGGTTCACAGGTGGGCTCCTCTGCTGAGTAGCAGACAGTGCTACAAGACCCAAAAGGATTTCCTGGACAAGATGCGGTAAAAAATTATTAGAAACACACACAGTGTAGCTCCTTCACAGGTGTACTACACCGCTACCAGACACCGCTACTATGCCATGAAACTGTCTATTATCATTGAAAAGCATTATTAATGTGAAAATAAAGTTACGCTTTTGGTGAACGAACCGTTCTCGAACGGAACCTCGAACAGCCGAATTTTAAGCAAAGTGTTCGGTTTCGACGAACGGCTCGAACACCGCCCAAAACAGCTCGAATTTGAATTTGGCGAACAGTTCGACTTGAACACCGCTCATCTCTAATCAGGTGGTATACTCAGACGGTCTCAGGCCCAGTATGGATTCAACAAGATTGTAGAAAGTTGAGAAAGGGTACAGTATCACCGGATAAAAGGTATATATAGCATAGTTTAAACATTAAAAATCTCTGTGTATATTTCCAGAGTCCGACAAAGACACTCACAGCCTCAGTATGGATTAGACAAGAATCTAAAAAGTAGAAAAAAGGTAATGTATTCGAAGCGTACACCAGTATACACTGTTGGGGTATTTTTAAATCTTCATATATATTTCAGTCTCAGTAAGACAGTCCAGACTCTCTGCAAGAGGAAACGAGATGGATACAAGTACAGACGGAAAGTCGAGTGATTGCAGAAATTTTGGAATTACTAATCACGGGAAAAACTCCCGGGAGAATTCTCAGAGGCGATGCTGACCCTCAATTACTTTGTCTGTGGAGACAGCGAAAACAGTTCTTTATGAAGAAAGGGTTGCTGTGTCGCAGTACCGTGGATCCCATCACCGTTACTCGTCTCCATCAAATTGTGATCACAGGGAGAGATTTAGACATGGTCCTCACTGCCTATCATGATCTGTCCAAAGGTAACTTTGGAGTGCAAAAGACAGAAGCCACAGGCCGTAGGCGATTCTATTGGATTGGCATGAGAGGACACATTTAAAAATGTGGGCAGGAATGTCACACGTCTGTGAGTAGGAAAACTGTGAAAGCTGATGGTAAACCACCACTGCATCTCATTGTGAGTCGACGTCCATAAGAAATGGAAGCCATTGATCACCTGAAGCTAGAGCCCAGCCAGCAGGACAGGGCATAGCTACATCTTAACCATCATCTATCAGTTCACCAAATTTGTAGTGGCAGTCCCAGTGAAGGATTTAACAGCCCAGACTACACAGCGGTGGAGCAGGGAGAGGTAAGTATTGCAAGTGCTGGGCCCTGAGCAAGCGGGGGGGCCCACTTATGGGCAGCGGTACTGGCACAGGGCCCCTCATAGTACGCCGGTGTGTTTGACGGCGGGTGTGCAAACCCACCGTCAGAGACACTTGATTGTACTATGAGGGACCCTGTGCCAGTGTCATCACCCAAGAGAGGGCCACCCAACTGTCCAGGGCAAAGGTACTCGCATGGGTGCGTGCACCAGGTGGTGACCCCGGCCCTGGGGGGGAGGCAGCCCAGTTAGGTAGGTTGAAAAAAATGGCATATGTTGATGTTGGACATTCAGTAGCTGCAAATGGAGGAATTGGAGAAGTCAGCGGAAGAGGAGGACAAAAGCGAACCATTTTTCTGGCAACCTACGTGTCAGCAGGGGAAGGTGGGACAAAATCCTTTGAAACCCATGCATGGTTCATTTTAATGAAGGTTAGATCATCAACATTTTGGGTCGACAAACGGGTCCTTTTTTCTGTCAGGATTGATCCAGCAGCACTGAACTCTTTCGGATAGCACACTAGCAACAGGGCAAGCGAGCTCCTGTAAGGCATAATGTGCCAATTCAGGCCAGGTGTCCAGTTTACTGGCCCAATAGTCAAAGGGGAATGACCTGTGAGGGAGAACATCGATATGGGAGGAGAAGTAGATTGTAACCATAGTTGACAACTGCTGTCTCCTGTCACTTTCAATTGATGCAGTATTACCAGTCGTGTGAGCGGTACTTGAAAAATCAGTCCACAACATGGTCATGAAACCCCTGTGTCCAACGCCACTTCGGATGTGTGCACCACAAACACCACTTCCATGTTGCCCCCTACGGCTCGTGTGAGAACCATCACCGCTGCTGTGTGCTGGGAATGCCTCAAACAAATGGTTTACCGGAGTTGCTTGTTTGTTAGCCAATATTAACTCTAGGTTCTCCTGTGGCATGATGTTTTGGAATTTGCCTTTATAGCGTGGATCCAGGATGCTGGCCAACCAGTAGTCATCATCGTTCATCATTTTGGCAATGCGCACTTTCTGGCAAATCCACATCCCTCCAGTCACGCACAAACCCTGTACCTGACCTTGCCACGCCAACATTTTCTCTTGCCCCCTGAGAAGCATCCTCCTCCCCTAAATAATCATCCCCATCATCCTCCTCCTCTTCCTCTTCTTCCTCCAACTCGTCCAGGAGAGTTCCCTGAGCAGACAATGGCTGACTGTCAGCAAGGCTTCCCTCGTCCTCTTCCTCCTCGGCTGCAGACACCAGCTCCTCAATGTGCGTCAAAGTTTGCATGAACAGATGCATAGGTGGGATGCTCATGCTTATGATGGCGTCATCTGCGCTTATCAGCCGTGTGCATTCCTAAAAACACTGAGGGACAATACAGAGGTCTTTCAGCTTTGACCACTGCACACCAGACAACTCCATGTCTGCCCTCAAACTGCCTGCCCGTGTATCCTCCCACAAATGCATTACAGCCTGCCTCTGTTAGCACAGCCTCTCAACCATGTGCAGGGTGGAGTTCCACCTTGTTGCAACGTCGATAATTAGGCGGTGCTTGGGAAGGTGGAGCAATCACTGCAGCTTCTGCATACGACTGGAGTGTACGGGCGACCGTCAGATGTGCGAGCACAGTCTTCGCACCTTATGGAGCAGGGCTGTTAACTCCGGATAATTATTGAGGAAGCACTGCACCACCAGGTTCAAGGTGTGAGCCAGGCAAGGTATGTGTCTGAGTTTTGAAAGGGCAATGGCTGCTACAAAATTCCAGCCGTTATCACTAACTACCTTGCCTGACTCAAGATGTAGACTGCCCAGCCATGACTCAGTTTGTCGCTGCAAGTAGTCGGCCAGTACCTCTGCGGTGTGTCTGTTGTCGCCCAAACACATCATCTTCAACACAGCCTGCTGACGCTTACCACTAGGTGTTCGATAGTGGGACACTGAGTGTGCAACACTGGCAGCTGTGGATGGAGTGCTCGTGCGACTGCGCTCTGTGAACGAGCTTTCGCTTCTGGAGGAGGAGGATGAGGAGGGTCGAATGCCTACAGCCAACTGTTTCCTATACCGTGGGCTTCGCAGCACTGTCCCACCGCCGCTGTCCCCTGTGGACCCTGCATCCACCACATTAACCAAGTGCGCAGTGATGGACACGTAACGGCCCTGGCCATGCCTACAGGACCATGCATCTGTTGTGAGGTGCACCTTTCCACTCACTGATTGCTTGAGTGCATGGACAATGCGGTCTTTCACATGCACGTGGAGGGCTGGGATGGCTTTTCGTGAAAAGAAGTGCCGACTGGGTAGGTCATAGCGTGGTACTGCGTAGGCCATGAGCTCGCGGAAAGCTTTGCTTTCAACCAACCGGTAGGGCATCATCTCTAACGAGATTAGTTTGTCAATGTGGGCGTTCAAAGCCAGTGTACGCGGATGAGAGGATGAGTACTTTCTTGTCCTACTCATAGTCTCTGGTAGGGTGAGCTGGACTTGAGAGCTGCATATGGTGGAACTAGCGGTGGACATGGTGGACTGAGAGAGGGTTGGTGATGGTGATGGTGTTGGTGGTGTTGCTGATGGCCTAGATTCAGTCTTTTGTAGCAATAACATTGTGATTCCCTGACTGCTTTGCCCTTGCGACGACACCTCGACATTTGCTGCTGGTGGTGTGCTAACCGGTGGGCTTACAGTGGGGGAAGCGATGTAACGTTGATGACTACCTTCATTTGGAGCAGATGCACATGTGGTACGTGAGGTTTGGTAGTCCGTCCACGCTTGCAAGTGCATGGTGGTTAAATGTCTATCCATGCAACTGGTATTCAAATTTCTCAGATTTTTCCCTCGGCTAAAGGTGTTTGCGCACTTCTTACAGATAACTTTTGCCTGATCATTAGGATTTTGTTCAAAAAAGTTCCACACTGCACTCTTCCTACTATGGATGACATTTTGAGACCTTGCACGCTGTTCTTATTTGACCGTCTGGCCAAGCTGCCCTGCAACTCTTTTGTTTTTTGTAACCCGTTTTTGGACTGCTACGGTCCTGCCAGATAACAGCTGTTGCGATGTCGTTGCCTGCTGCGTATCCTCCTCCTCCTCTTCTGAGATATTGGTAGCGGCACCCTCTTCCCCCAATGTATGCCTATCTGGGTCAACAACTGGGTCATCCATCACCTCCTCTTCAATTTCATGTGCACCTTCCTCTGTGTCACCGTGTAAGGTTGTATAGTATGCGGGTAGGGGCACCTGAGTTTCATCAGGGTCTGATTCTGCCTCCGTACACTGCGAGGACAATGTAGTGCTCTGAGTGAACGTACCAGCAGAAAAATCTAGCAGTGGCTGTGCATCAGTGCACTCCATGTCAGATTCATCTTGGACTGGGGAATTCACGATTTGACTTGATAACCCAGGAATGGTATGTGAAAAGAGCTCCATGGAGTAATCGGTAGTCTGGCTTGCCACATCCTTCACTTTTGGTAGGAGTGAAGGACACAAGGAAAGGTGCTGTTCCTGACCAGGAGCCTCCAATGACGACTCAGTGCTTTTATTTTTTGAAACTTCAGAAGAGGAGGCGAGAGAGCTGGAGGCTGTGTCAGCAATGTAAGCCAAAACTTATTCTTGAAGCTCCGGCTTTAAAAGTGGTTCACCTACTCCCAGAAAAGAGAGCCTTTGAGGCCTTGTGGAGCCAGACGATGACGCAGGCTCAACACCTCCTGCCTTATGTGCTATTGTGCTTTTGCCACTACCAACAGATGCAACACCACCACCACCACCATCGGGACCAGCTGGCAACCCCCGCCCACTTCCATGGCATCTTCCACCATACTTGCTCATTTTTGTGAAAATGTACCCAAAATACCACCAGCTATATGGTACTGTAAAACAAGGTAGAAGGTGTATCTACTATTGGTGAGAATTTCAATCTCACTATAGATTTGAGGACGCAGAACTATTGTCTCTGGCCCAGTAGAGATTACACCTCAATGTAACAGGCTGAAATTGGATGGTGTATGACAAGGTGGAGGGTGTCTATAGGATTGGTGAGATTTTGGATCTCACTAGAGATTTGAGGACGCTGACAATGATGCTCTCAGTCCAAGTATGGACGCAGGCAGCCTAATAAGCAGGACTGCTGCACAGTGCACACACAAAAGGGTGGAAAAATGAACCCTTGGTAACTGTGCAGAAAAGAGGAAGAAAAGTATTTTTGCTTTTAAAAAAGCAGTTTGCACAGCAGTGTGCAAACAGCAATGCAGCTATCAGGGAGCCTTATAAGGCAGCCTAATAACCAACAGAGCTGATGCACAAAAATAGAGCCTCCCCTGTCACTGCACACAAAGTATTGTGTTGGAAATGGAAATTGCTAACAGCAGAAGCAGTTTTTTGGTTCTTCTTCCCTGCCTAACGCTCTCCCTACAGAATCAGCAGCAGCTCTCCCTTTTCTAAGATCGCCATAAGTAAGATGGCGGTCAGCGTTCACGCCCTTTTTATAGCCCCTGTGACACCACACAAAGCCAGCCAATCACTTGCATGCCCTTCTCAAAGATGGTGGTGACCGATGCCTTTGTCATCGGGTTGCCCACAGTGTGCGTCCTCCATCATTGGCTGAAAAAGGGCGCTGGAAGCATCTTTTGAAATGCGACTTTGGCGCTCTGGTCGCCGACCTCTTGGCCGACCTCACGCTATGGTCAGGTTTCGTTTCATGAAACCCGACTTCAGCGAAAGTCGGCGACTTTTGAATATGACCGACACATTTCGCTCAACTCTAGTAGCAATAACATTGTGATTCCCTGACTGCTTTGGCCTTGCGACGACACCTCAACATTTGCTGCTGGTGGTGTGCTAACCGGTGGGCTTACGGTGGGGGAAGCGATGTAGCGTTGCTGACTACCTTCATTCGGAGCAGGTGCACATGTGGTACGTGAGGTTTGGTAGGTCGTCCACGCTTGCAAGTGCATGGTGGTTAAATTTCTAAGCATGCAACTGGTATTCAAATTTCTCATATTTTTCCCTCGGCTAAAGGTCTTTGCGCACTTCTTACAGATAACCTTTGCCTGATCTTTAGGATTTTGTTCAAAAAAGTGCCACACTGCACTCTTCCTACTATGGAAGACATTTTGAGGCCTTGCATGCTGTGCTAATTTGACCGTCTGGCCAAGCTGTCCTGCAACTCTTTTGGTTTTTGTAACCCGTTTTTGGACTGCTACGGGCCTGCCAGCTAACAGCTGTTGCGATGTCGATGCCTGCTGCGAATCCTCCTCCTTCTCCTCCTCTTCTGAGCTATTGGCAGCGGCACCCTCTTCCTCCAATGGATGCCAATCTGGGTCAACAGCTGGGTCATCCATCATCTCCTCTTCAATTTCATGTGCACCTTCCTCTGTGTCACCGTGTAAGGTGGTATAGTATGCGGGAAGGGGCACCTGAGTTTCATCAGGGTCAGATTCTGGCTCAGTACACTGCGAGGACAATGTAGTGCTCTGAGTGAATGGACCAGCAGAAAAATCTAGCAGTGGCTGTGCATCAGTGCACTCCATGTCAGATTCATCTTGGACTGGGGAATTCACGATTTGACTTGATAACCCAGGCATGGTATGTGAAAAGAGCTCCATGGAGTAATCTGTAGTGTGGCCTGCCGCATCCTTCACTTTTGGTAGGGGTGAAGGACACAAGGAAAGGTGTTGTTCCTGACCAGGAGCCTCCACTGACGACTCAGTGCTTTTATTTTTTGAAACTTCAGAAGAGGAGGCGATAGAGCTGGAGTCTGTGTCAGCAATGTACCGTATATACTCGAATATAAGTCGAGAATTTCAGCCCAAAAAATTGGGCTGAAAGTCCCCCTCTCATCTTATATTCGAGTCATATACACCGGGGGGTCGGAGGGGGAGGGGGAGCGGGGGTGTCAGGTCATACTTACCCGTCCTGACGCTGTGTCTTGAGCCCCCAGCTTCTCCCCGTGCTCTCTCTTCCTGCCTTCAGCGGTCACGTGGTGCCGCTCATTAAAACTCATGAATATGCGCATATTCATGAGTTTTAATTAGCGGTACCACATGACCGCTGAAGGCAGGAAGAGAGAGCGCGGAGAAGCTGGGGGCTCAAGACACAGCGTCAGGACTGGTAAGTATAGCGATACTCACCTGTCCTGCGTCCATGGCTGCTTGCTGCTGTCTGTGTCTGTCATCGGTCAGTGACTTCAGACAGCAGAGGGCGCGGTGACGTGGTTAGTGCACGCCGCGCCCCCTGCAGTCTGAACGTCACTGACTGATGACGTGGCAGATAGCGGGGAGCAGCCATGGACGCAGGACAGGTGAGAATCTGACACCCAGCGACGGAGAGGTGAGTATGTCATTTTTTTATTTTTACATGCAGCAGCAGCATGGGGGCAGCATATGGGGGAATCATCTATGGAGCTTCTTATGGGGGCAGCATATGGGGGGCATAATCTAAGGAGCTTCTTATGGGGGCAGCATATGGGGGGCATAATCTAAGGAGCTTCTTATGGGGGCAGCATATGGGGGAATAATCTATGGAGCTTCTTCTGGGGACACCATATGGGGGAATAATCTATGGAGCTTCTTATGGGGGCAGCATATGGGGGAATCATCTATGGAGCTTCTTATGGGGGCAGCATATGGGGGGCATCATCTAAGGAGCTTCTTATGGGGGCAGCATATGGGGGAATAATCTATGGAGCTTCTTCTGGGGACACCATATGGAGGAATAATCTATGGAGCATTTCCCACCCTAGACTTATACTCGAGTCAATTAGTTCTCCCAGTTTTTTGTGGCAAAATTAGGGGGGTCGACTTATACTCGGATCGACTTATACTCGAGTATATACGGTAAGCCAAAACTTGTTCCTGATGCTCCGGCTTTAAAAGCTGTTTACCTAGTCCCAGAAAATGGAGCCTTCAAGGCCTTGTGGAGCCAGACGATGACACAGGCTCAACACCTCCTGCCTTAGGTGCTATTGTTCTTTTGCCACTACCAGCAGATGCACCACCACCACTATCAGTACCAGCTGGCAACCCCCGCCCACGTTCACGGCCTCTTCCACCATACTTCCTCATTTTTGGGAATATGTACCCAAAATACCACCAGCTATATGGTACTGTAAAACAAGGTACAAGGTGTATATAGTATTGGGGAGAATTTGAATTTCCCTAGAGATTTTAGAAGGCTAAACAATTATCGCAAGCCCACTTTAGATTACACCTCAATTTAACAGGCTGAAACTGGCTGGTTTATGACAAAGTACAAGGTTTATATAGTATTGGGGAGAATTTGAATCTCCCTAGAGATTTTAAGAGGCAGAACTTTTATCTCTGGCCCACTATAGATTACACCTCAATTTAACAGGCTGAAATTGGCTGGTGTATGACAAGGTACAAGGTGTATATAGCATTGGGGAGAATTTGAATCTCCCGAGAGATTTTAGGAGGCTGAACTATTATCTCAGGCCCACTATAGATTACACCTCAACTTAACAGGCTGAAATTGGCTGGTATTTGACAAAGTACAAGGTGTATATAGTATTGGGGAGAATTTGAATCTCCCTAGAGATTTTAGGAGGCTGAACTATTTTCTCAGGGCCACTATAGATTACACCTCAATTTAACAGGCTGAAATTGGCTGGTGTATGACAAAGTACAAGGTGTATATAGTATTGGGGAGAATTTGAATCTCCCTAGAGATTTTAGGAGGCTGACAATGATGCTCTCAGTCCAAGTATGGCAGCAGGCAGCCTAATAAGCAGGACTGCTGCACACAAAAGTGTGGAAAAATAACGGTTGGTAACTGTGCAGAAAAGAGGAAGAAAAGTATTTTTGCTTTTAAAAAAGCAGTTTGCACAGCAGTGTGCAAACAGCAATGCAGCTATTAGGGATAAGGCAGCCTAATAACCAACAGAGCTGATGCACAAAAATATAGCCTCCCCTGTCACTGCACACAAACTTTTGTGTTGTACAGTGAAAATCGCTACCAGCAGAAGCAGGTTTTTTGTTCTTCCCTGCCTAACGCTCTCCCTTATTCAGAATCAGCAGCAGCAACCTCTCCCTATGCTAAGATCGGCAGAAGTAAGATGGCGGTCGGCGTGCACGCCCTTTTGTAGCCCCTGTGACGCCACACAAAGCAAGCCAATCACTTGCATGCCCTTCTCAAAGATGGTGGTGACCGCTGCCCATGTCATCGTGTTGCCCACAGTGTGTGTCCTCCATCATTGGCTGAAAAAGGGTGCTGGGAGCATCATTTGAAACGCGACTTTGGCGCTCTGGTCGCCGACCTCATGGCCGACCTCACGTTATGGTCGGGTTTCGTTTCATGAAACCCGACTTTAGCGAAAATCGGCGACTTATGAATTTGACCGACCCGTTTCGCTCAACTCTAGTAATGATCCCTATATCTATTAGTAGAAAGATTTCCTATATAAACATTATTCATATATGAATGTATTATGGGGAGCATAGAGGAGCTAATTATATAAAATCTCAGAAATTGGGAGCTTCAATCATCTCCATTGTAAAATAGTCATAACTTTAGTTGGTGATAGGGAGAAACTACTTAAAATAAAAGAGTTATAATGGATTAAAAAGCTTAACACATTAAAGCCATTTGATTTGAATGTAGAATATAAGCTTGGTATAACACTGTAAGTGGTTCTTTCCCTCTTTGATTCTTGGTTTCTTTTTGAGAACCTCTATGGTGTGAATGGTCATATATTATTACAAATAAATTTTAATATTATTTTATTCTTTTTTCTAGATGAATTGGATGGATGTTACTATCATCTGGATGCCTGACTCGTCCTATTTGCATTTTTGGGTTGCTTTTATACCATGTCATTGTGGCGCCCCTGAGGCTCAGTCGCCACAGAGGTACTGCACCTCCTCCTGAGGTGTGGTATCCCACCATCCAGGTAAGGTGGAGACTCCTGACCACACTCCAACACCTGCACCCCACACCACAAAGTAGTGTAGCAAAGCACCTTCGGCGGCTCCCTGCTTGGAGTATAGCAAAGCACCCATTTGTGGCTCCCTGCTTGGAACACGAAACGTGCTGGGAGGTGGGTGGAGTTAGATTACATTACAAGGAGTGGGAAGAGTTTAGGATGGGAGGTCAGTTGGTTAGAGAGCTGAAGGGAAGAAGATCCCCGGAGAGAGTGATAGATGGATGGAAGTGCGGCAGCAGATCCCAGTGATCTGGGTCTGCTGGCACGGGAAAGGAAGAGAGAGAGCAATGTAGACTGAAAGCCTGATTCTCCATAGAAGGAAATATTAGTACGGAACATGAGGAGTAAAAGAGAACAGAGGGCATGGGTTAGAAGAGAACCCTTCCTAGAAGTTCTAAGTGCAAGGCCGGGGCCCGGTCCCCGAGGTTGTATGGATGCTAATGGTCCTGCAGCAGACACCAGAGGAATAGAAGTAGTGACCACTTTATTCCCACACAAGACTTGGGGGCACAACAGCAACTGGATAGTGAGCCGGGACTTAGTAGCAAGGAGTCCCTGAAGCAGGCTACAGCTGTCTGCCAGACAAGTAGAGTTCATAAGAACATCGGACAGGAGGCACTCCAGTGTAACTCAGTACTAGGAGTACTTCACTTAAAGGCGCTATAAGAGGAGATGTTCAGAAAGACACATGTTGGCGGAGTGTTGGAAAGGAGTATTCCATCTGGCCTGGAGGTTGACTGAGTCCCTGACCCAGAGGACATGGCATGGAGGCAGGCACCTGTTTGTACAACAGACTGTAAGTAAAGCTTTGGAACTGCATGCCCTGGTGTCCTCCACTCATTCCTGTGCCAACCTGTCCAGCACTGCTGCATCCCTTGCGCCAGACACTACACCATCTACGTGTCACTTCACCTACTCTGCCCTGGGACTACAGCCCTGCCTGTGGAGGGCTATAAACTCACTGCTGCACCACACCACCTGTCCCAGAGGATCTGTCTGCAGCGTCGGCTTACATCTTCATTGCCGAACACCACAGGTGGCGTCACGAATCACTTATAAACTTTCATTACCAGAAGCACACTGAAACAACCCTTTTTACAATGGGCGCCCAGGGCCACGGGCCGGGTCACAGCTGCCGTGACATCTCCCTTTGAAGCTCATCGGGCCCGATACCGAGTACCCCACAGCCCTGGGTGTGAGGGCGACCCATCATTATTTTTTTTTTGTTAATTTTTTTTGCGATTATCATTATTTGTTGTATTTTCCTAAATGATGAATTATGAATAAAATACTTGATAGCACCTCTTTGATATATTATGATTTGCTCTCAATGGTTTATTTGGGATGATTACACCTTTTTTTGGTTGTTGGTCGAGTTCCCTCTCACAAAGGGGGTTCTCCCACCTTCCTTTGGTGCTCAGGGAGACTTTTTCCAGCTAATGGGGGTGCTCCCGTTGCTATTGGGTTAGTCCCATAGCCCTCCCTTTTCTTGAGCAGAAATGTGGTCTCTCTGTATTGAGTCCTTCTATATGCAGTTTTCTATAAGAATGGTTTCTACCAGGTGTTTATAGTATATAACATAATGTAAAACATATTATCTTTTGTGTGCTGGTGGGTGTAGTGCAAAGGATCATATTCCTAACAGACACCTGCTTTGATTCACACTTTCTTGCTGTAATTAGCAGCGCTGTGGTGGCCCAAGATGGCGACGTGCTGTGAACTACAATTCCCATCTGCCCTTGAGCAGGATGTGATGGTCTGTATGGCATGACAACTTCCTGACATGTGCGATGCGTTCCTGGGAACACTGAATACTGATGTTTTTTCCCAGGGCACATGGGGTGAGTCATGCTTCCAATATTTTATGATTCACAGCTGATTTTAATTGGCAATTGTCTGTATTTTTGTATCTAGACCCCGTCACACGTAGCGACTGACCAGCGATCCTGACAACGATATCAACTTGTCAGGATCACTGGTGTGTCGCTACATAATCGCTGGTGAGCTGCCAAACAGACACCTTCACCAGCGATCAGCACCAGCGACGACGAGTGCTGGCATCGCTGTGTACCTTAGTTACCAGCGCGCTGATGCAGGGAGCTGGTAACCAAGGTAAACAGCGGGTTTCTAAGTGCCGCGCGGCGCTTATAAACCCACTGTTTACCTTGGTTACCAGCTCCCTGCATCAGCGCGCTGGTAACTAAGGTACACAGAGAGTTTCTAAACACCGCGGGGCGCTTAGAAACCCGATGTTTACCTTGGTTACAAGCTCCTGCTCGCTGATCGCTGGTCTCCCGCCTGCCACATGCAGCGATGCGTGCTGGCCAGCGGGAGCCCAGCGACCAAAAAAATGTCCTGGCCATTCCAGCTCGATCAGCGATACCCGGCAGGGGGCCGGTCGCTGATACCTGTCACACACAGCGATCTCGCTGGTGAGATCGCTGTTGCGTCACAAAACTTGTGACTCAGCAGCGATCTCGCTAGCGAGATCGCTGTGTGTGACGGGGGCTTTACACTATAATGGACACTGTATCTGTCTTTTGTACTTACTAATCCACTCCCGCCTGGATTACTGCAACGCTCTATTAATTGGCCTCCCCATTACTCGACTATCCCCTCTCCAGTCCATACTTCATGCAGCAGCCAGGGTTATCTATCTGGCAAATTGGTACTCGGACCCATCCACTCTTCGCCAGTCATTACACTGGCTGCCCATTCATTATAGGATCCAATTCAAAGTACTTGTTCTCACCCACATAGCTCTCCACAGTGCAGAACCCCCCTACATCTCCTCCCTCATTTCTGTCTATCGGCCTAACCGACCGCTGCGCTCTGCAAACGACTTTCAACTAACCTCTGCACTAATCCAAACCTCCCATTCTCGACTCCAAGACTTCTCCCACGCTGCGCCAATCCTCTGGAATGCTCTACCCCAAGAAATTAGGACTATCCACAATTTGCATAATTTTAGGCGCTCCCTCAAAACACATTTGTTCAGAGTGGCCTATCATGTTCACTAATCAAAGTCATTCTATGTGCAAGTGTGCATGAGTAGCCCATTCACTATCTCCATCCATCCCTCACTCCCTCAAGATGGCTGGACCATTATTGTAAATACATCACTGTAAATACACACCTGTACTTTGTATCTCCCCCACCTCATTGTGGATTGTAAACTCTCAAGAGCAGGGTCGTCTTATTTTGCTTTAATTATTGTATTGTTAAAGTTGTTACTTATGACTTGTGTTTTGAAACTGTTAAACTGTAAAGCGCTGTGGAATATGTTGGCGCTATATAAAGATTATTATTATTATTGCACTTTTACTGCACTTTATTTGATTGATTCCTTTTATTATGAATCTCTTACTTGTTTCATATTTTGTACTATTCACTGATTATTGTAAATTTTTTTGCTTGTCTCATTCACTATACATATGTATGCATTTGCACTTTACAGCTGCTTGAGAAAGGTCCACATCTTGAACCGAAAAGTGCACATGGGCAAATAAATTACACTTATTTTTTCTATTGTAGTGCTGCCTTCGTTCTTTTGGACTGTAACTTTAGTTAGATATGTCTCCAAAACTGTTTTCTGTCTGGCACTTCTGTATTATGAAGCTCCAGGTATCACATGAGCGTGTAAAAAAAACCCCTGTTTTCTAAAAGGGAGTCTGTCAGTAGGATCAACCATCCTAAGCCATTAATATAGGCATGTAGGTCATACAAAGATACCTTGATATCCGTGATCTAATGTTTTATTCCAGAGAAATCCACATTTTTCTTATATGCAAATGAACTGTTCCAGGCTATCGGGAGGACACTGAGCTGCATGAATATCTGCCTCCAGAACTCATTTTACATGAATTGGAGTTAAGTGTGAGACAAGTAACTAACACAGTGCAGCAAAACTGCATATTGTCTCATTAAAAGCACATTAGTAGCTGCAGCTCTCACATCTCTGCTGCAGCTCTCACATCTTAAAACTATATTGTTAGACTGGCTGCCTGTGAGATGGAAGCTGAAGAACTGAGAGGAACCTGCAGATGTGTCAGTTATAAACACACACAGCTCTGCAGTGAGATCAGGAGAGCAGCCATTACATATCTCAGACTGGTAATACCTCTTTCATTTACAACAAGCTCTGGAGTCAGATTATCAAGCAGATCAGTGTCCGGGCTATAGACATGGAGCAGCTCATTTACATATAATAAAAACATGGATTTCTCTGGGACAAGACATCGGATCACAGATATAAAGGTAGTTTATTCAGTTCCTCTACACAAAAACAACATTTTAATTATTTCCCTCTTCAGGCGTCATCTAGATGTTACCAGTTACCTCATCAAGATTTGTTTGAGGAATAAATTATAATACACTTCTAGCCAACTGTTAGCATTTCAACCTAAAACTGGCTAAAAGGTTAGTGATTAGGGATGAGCGAGTATACTCGTTGCTTGGGTGTCCTCCGAGTATTTTAGCGTGCTCGGAGATTTAGTTTTTTCGTCTTATCTGCATGATTTGCGACTGCTAGACAGCTTGAATACATGTGTGGAAAGTATGTTTGTTAGGGAATCACCACATGTATTCAGCCTGTCTACAAGTCGCAAATCATGCAGATAAGACGGACGAAAACTAAATCTCCGGGCATGGCAAAATACTCGGAGGACACCCGAGCAACGAGTATACTCGCTCATCACTATTAGTAATACAAAACTTTCACTTTTATTTTAGTGACAAGCCCACATTTTCAACCCAACTTTCAAAAGAACAAAGGTCTAGAAATGGTTAATTTTCTAAGAAGAGGTGGGTGACCTAATTTTAATTTTGGATGGATAAATGATTTGGATTTTTTTTCAACTGCTTAATCCTTTACGTTCTTCAAGAGTCATAACATTTTAATTTTTCCACTGAGATAAGAGGGCTTGTTTCCACAAGGCTAGTTGCAGTTATAGTTTTCAATAGCAACATGTACTTTGTCATTTAATGTACTGAAAAATGGGAAAAATATGCAAGGTGGGGTGAAGTTCTGAACAAAAACACAATTTCACCATTTTTTTGGCTTTATGTTTACAACTTTTATTGCGCACTAAAAATGATCTTGTAGCAAGATTCTTCAGATTAGTACCATTATGACAATACTAAACTTATGGGTTTTTTTTAATTGCAGTTGTTAAAAAAGATCAGAACTTTTTAAAACAATTTAGTTGATATCGCCATCACAAAATTTGTTTATTTTTCGGTTAATGCAAGTGTGTAAGTGCTTGTCATTTTGCATGGTGAGCTAGTGTTTTCATTTTTACTCTTATTGGGAACATACAAATATTTGACCACTTTTTAGTTAAATTTCAATTGATTAATTAATTAATGTTATATTTTCATTGATCCAACATTTTTTTAATTTTACTTCAATTTTTGAATACCCCTACGGACTTAAATCTGCATTCCATTGATTGTTTGTGATCCATATTGCAATGCTACGATATACAGGTGCATCTCACAAAATTAGAATATCATCAAAAGGTTAATTAATTTATTTCAGTTCTTCAATACAAAAAGTGAAACTCATATATTATATAGAGTCATTACAAACAGAGTGATCTATTTCAAGTGTTTATTTCTGTCAATGTTGATGATTATGGCTTACAGCCAATGAAATCCCAAAACTCATTATCTCAGTAAATTAGAATACTTTATAACAACAGCTTAAAAAAATTATTTTAAAATCCAAAATGTTGGCCTACTGAAATGCATGTTCAGTAAATGCACTCAATACTTGGTCGGGGCTCCTTTGGCATGAATTACTGCGTGGCATGGAAGCGATCAGCCTGTGGCTCTGCTGAGGTTTTATGGAAGCCCAGGTTGCTTTGATAGCAGCATTCATCTCGTCTGCTTTGTGGCGTCTGTTGTCTCTCATCTTCCTCTTTACAATACCCCATAGTTAAGGTCAGGTAATTTATTTTCCAGCAAATTGGATACAAAATTGGTACCAATTCAGATTGAAATGAAACAAAGAAAACGAGATAAATTCATAAGAGACAAAAATGACTTTAACTCAGGTCACATTTTCTCATGGAATAAAAATAAATCTATGCAAAAGAGAATGAACAAGCCTTTTTGAAAAAGAGATCATTTTAAAAAAGTTTGGAAAGACTATCTTACAACCGATTCGGAGTCGAGTGCTAATGAGGACATGGACATAACTGGTAATGACATACATTCCACTTCAGCTAATTCATCAACGGTCCCTTTAGGAAAAAAATCCGGAGAGGTGGCAGAAAAAAGATCGAAAACGCAAGCAAGTGTCTTGGCGCAGACCACTGAGCCAGTTTCATTTGATGGACAGATAGTTAATATTACTGACCATATGTTGGATGAAGCCTGTATTTCAGTATTAACAAAAAGTTTAGGTTTTTGTTTGCCTTCTGAATTTAATTTGACGGAATTTAAAATTGATTTATTTAAAGCTACCCGCAAAATACATTTACATAAGTTTTTGCATCTTCTCAAAAATCTGTCAGACCAATATTAGAGGGAGAAAGCTATAAGACATTTGGGTTTCATGGTAAAAGGGAGTGGTGGTACATCTTTGGCAACAAGCAAAGAGAATGTGGCTTTGTTACTGAGTTTGACGAATCCTTCTATTACAGAAGGTGGTTGTTGTTCATCAAGTCAAAAAAATGATTTGTTTAGAGGAGGGGTTAAGTCAACCTATATGCCCCCTATTGTACCAGGTAATAAGATTTACCTGTTTGAAGAAATGCTTGTTAAGGATGTGGAGGCTCTGTGTTATCCCAAGCCGCCTTCAAATTTGACTGTAGCAGAGCATAATGCTATAAAAACCATTAGCGGATGGGATGATGTGGTGATCCGCAGAGCGGACAAAGGTGGCAATACTGCATTATTAAGTTATGATGTCCAAGAAGCTTTGAGACACTTGTCTGACCATCATACCTATGCAGTCTTGTGTGATGATCTCACAAATAAATTTAAAAGTGAATTACGTACATTATTGAGGACTTAGGTAGAGAAAGGCATACTTTCCAAAAAAAGAGCAGAACAATTGTTACCAGAGTTTCCTCGTAGGGCACACTGGTATCACATCCCTAAAGTCCACAAGTCACTGACTCTCCCTCCTGGACGTCCGATAGTGTCCGGAATTGGATCTTTAACAGAGCCTCTGTTAAAATATTTAGATTGGCTGCTGCGCCCTGTACTAAAGGAAATTCCTTCTTTATATTAAAGACACCAATGAGTTCCTCCATGCTATATGGGAATTCACTTGGCAGGAGGGATTTTCATTGGCATCAATAGATGTGGATAATTTGTACACTAGAATTCCATAAATGGAGGGCGTTGCAGCAGTCAGGAGTATTCTTGCAGACACAGAGAAGAGCGGTGATTTTGTGGATTTTATTTGCGATGGTATTCAATTTATTTTGAAAAGGAATGCTTTCAAGTTTTTGGACATGTGGTACTTGCAACAGGTGGGCACCGCAATGGGGACCCCTGTTGCATGTACGTTTGCTAACCTTTTTCTTTCCGTTTTTGAGGAGAAGTATATCTATGCCATGGAAAATCTGTTTTTGAGGTATATCAAACTGTATATCCGTTTTGTGGATGACATGTTTATAATTTGGGACGGGTCTTCAGAGTCCTTTGGTAGTTTTGTGGAATATCTTAATGTTTCAAATACAATGAATATGAAATTTACCAGTATTTTTGGGGGTTCCCGTTTGGAGTTCTTAGATGTATTGGTTTTAGAACATCAGGGTAATTTGACCACAGAAGTATTTATAAAACCCTCATCCACAAATTCACTTTTGAATTTTCACAGTTCACACCCTATGCATGTAAAAAGATCAGTGCCGTTCAGTCAATTTTGTAAGAATAAAAAGGATCAACAATGATCCCAACAACTGTGTTCAACAATCCATAGACTTATTTCATAGGTTTTTGGCAAGAGGTTATCCAGCGCCTTTGTTGAGGGCGGCATGGGACAGAGCAGAGCTTCCTGCTTCATCTCTTTTTTTCTCCCCCATTTACAGCAGAGACTTCGACTGTTGTTAAAAAGAAAAATGACATTAAAAAGCAAAATGATTTTGTGTTCAGTTTTACTTTCAGTCCAATGGACAGACAGATTAGGTCAATCATTAATAAACATTGGCACATTTTGGAAAAGGAGGAAGGGGTTGCTGATATGGTATCAAGGGGTCCCTTAATTTCAAATAAAAGAACAAAAAACCTCAAAGATTTGTTAGTTCAGAATCAGGCTAAATTGAAATCTAAAAATTGGTTGGAGGAAGGGGTTCCCAAAGGGAACTTTAGATGTGGAAATTGTTCATTTTGCCAGTTCCATTTGACAGGAAGAGAGTTAAGAATAGGGTGTGGGAAACATATAGTTCATGATTTCATTTCTTGCCGCACTTGTTTCACAGTTTATGTGATTTTTTTGTCCCTGTAGATTTTTTCATATAGGGAAAACAATCCGTCCATTATTTGCTCGCATTAGAGAACACTTTAATTCTATTCAGAATAAAAAAGGTGTTCCAAGACTGATAAAGCATGTACATGAGCAACACAATGGGGATTCCACCGTCTTAAGATTTGCAGGAATTGAGAGAGTTAATGCCCCGTCTGCAGGTGACCACCATAGGTCTTTATTGCGAAGGGAGGCAGAATGGATTCTGTAAACATGAGCTCAGGGTCCAGGTGGTTTTAATGACAATGTAGATATGGCTGTATTTTTGCAATTTATTTTGTTTTGTTCACCCATTTTTTATAGAATGTTTTTTAATTTGTTTATTTGTAAAAAAAAAATTTTTGTGTGTTCATTTGATCTAAAGCAGGGGTTAGGGTGGTTTCACATTAGCGTTTCAGGGCGCAGCGACGGCCTGCGCACGGCCGCCGATAAGCCCCGCCCCCTGCCTTGCCTCCTCCGGTAGCTCCGCCTACGGGCGCATGACGCTGCCTGCGTCCTGCGTCCCCTATCTTTATCACCGGGGACGCAGGCCGTGCGTAGTATGCGTTTAGTGGCGCATGCGTCCTTTTGACGGTGCGCCGACCAGCGCCAAACACAACCAGTTGCAATTTGGTTGCGCTCGGCGCACCGTCAAAAGGAGGCATGCGCCACCAAACGCATACTGCGCACGGCCTGCGTCCCCAGTGATAAAGATAGGGGACGCAGGACGCATGCAGCGTCATGCGCCCGTAGGCAGAGCTACCGGAAGAGGCGTGGCAGGGGGCGGGGCTTAGCAGCGACCGTGCGCAGGCCCGTCGCTGCACCCTGAAACGCTAATGTGAAACCACCCTTAATGGTACAGAGTGGGGCGTCTCCTTGCATTTACTTGTATAAGAGCCTCCTCACTTCCCATTTGCCCAGGGACCTGTAGAAGCGCACACTCGCGCGAAACAGCTGTCGCCCTGATGTATCCAGCACAATAACTCTCCTGCCTCTGCTATTTTAGGTTGTCCAAATAAAGCATTGGAATTTTAAGACGGTGAGTGCCATCTACTCTCTTTTTTTTCACATATGTATGCTGCAAAACTATGGACTTTTTGTGGATGTGCACCTGGGCTATTTGATATAGGCGTCTCTCAGTAGTCACATTTGTGCAGTACTTGCTATCATGGAGTATACAGGGGCTGTGCCGCATTCTATTTTCTTTTGTGCAGACATATAACATCCATCAATATGTACACAAATATCCAGCATCCAGGTTTGGACTTCAGGAGGCAAGTTCATCACCCAAACTCTTCTTCTGTGAATCCATACTGTTGTGATGGATATAGTATGTTGTTTAGCATTGTGTTTATGGACCTCTACCTCTGAGTCCGCAAACAATGACTTGAAAGTATTCCTGAGCGCATGTCATAATTTCCACAATCAAATTCATGCCTGTATTTTATGCAGTCCCACCTGAGGCCCCATAGATCACACGCATTCAATATTGATTGTCAACCTTGTCCTTTGCACAAATGGATTTCTCCAGAATCCATGAATCTTCTGATGATATTATATCTTGTAGATAGTGGGATATTCAAAGTCTTTGCAATTTTACTTTGAGGAAAAAAAATCTTTAAATATTCCGCGGTTTTTAGATGCAGTCGTTTACTGACTGGTCACCTCTGTGACCATCTTGGTTTCTGAGAGACTCTACCTCTCTAATATGCTCTTTTCTAAAGAATCATGTGACTTACTTAAAATTGGCCTTGCAGCTGTTTTTTATTAGTTCCATTTACGTTTTCAGCCTTTTGTTAACTCTCTCCAACCATTTCTTGAGATGTGTTGCTGACATTCCCAATGAGATAATTTTTCAAGTGAATTGGATACATGATTAAATATCAACTTCTGATTTGTGTTCTATGTTCTTTTATGAGCAAAACATGGCTGTAATGGATTTCCAAATCATTGCTTTCATGAGTTCTTTACATTTTACACAACTGTTGGGGCTTGTATTACTGAATAGATCTCCTAAATCTTAAAAGAATGGGGATTTTGGAAAATCCTAATTAGAATCACTGAATAACTCTGCTATTAATATGAGCATTTTTATTAGATTAGCTAAAGAATGAGATATTTTATGAGTTTCAATTGTTTCCCACCTATCCTGAGTGACCACTCAGTATCCCTCCTCCTTGCTGGTGCTGAAATCTCACACTGCTCAGTACAAGCTGCATCAGTCAATCAGACTGGGTGAGTGAAAAATATATCTACTTGGAATCATCAGGTCATGCTCTCTGATTTTCAAAGTAAATACTCAAGCCTTATTGGGTCCAAGCAATCTAATAAACAATTTATGCATTTTGTGTTATAAAATCTAGTGACAAATCTGTTTTAAAGTGTATGTTTTCAAATACCCACAGCCTAACAGCATGGCATGTACTTATCTATATAATAATGAACATAATAGCACCAGACATACAGTATACCAAGCACAACATAAAAATGACATTTCATTTCAGGTACTAAACTATAAGCAATACTATATGATAACAAATGTGATCAATTATAAATAAAGTACCGTATATACTCATGTACAAGCTGAGTTTTTCAGCACATTTTTTTGTGCTGAAAATGCCCCCCTTGGCTTATACATGATTCAATTGTCCCAGAAAGCAGGCAGGGGAGGGGGAGCGGTGGAGCAGCGGGTGACAGAAGCAGGAGCCAGTGGCCGCAGCTAAAGCCTTTGTTGCTGCTAAAGAGAAATGAATATTCATTTCTCTGTAATAGCGCACAGTGACAGCTGCCAGCTTCCTGAAGACATCCTACTCACCCTCCTGCATTCCCTGTATCTCGTTGGTTCTGGCTTCCAGCAACTCTTCCTGTGCCGAGCGATCACGTGGCCCCGCTCATTAAGGTAATCAATATGTATGTATCTCCTCTCCCATAGGTGTGGAGGGAATAGTCATTACTTTAATGAGCGGGGCCATGTGAAAGCTCGGCACAGGAAGAGCTGCTGGAAGCCGGAACCAACGAGATGCAGGGCGTGTAGGAGGGTGAGTAGAATTTTTTTTTTGTAATAGGAAGCATGCATACAAGGACAGTGACGGGGGGAGCCACACACACCAGGACAGCGATGGGGAAGCCACGCATACAGGACAGTGACAGGGAGAGCCACGCATACCAGGACAGCGAAGGGGGGAGCAACGCATACCAGGACAGTGACGGGGGAGCCACGTATACCAGGACAGCGACAGGGGGAGCCACGCATACCAGGACAGCGAAGGGGGAGCCACACATACCAGGACAGTGACAGGGGAGCCATGTATACCTGGACAAGATGGGGGAGTTATGCATACAATAACAGGGACGGGGGAGCCACGCATACCAGGACAGTGGCGGGGGAGCCATGCATACCAGGACAGTGACGGGGGAGCCATATATACAAGGACAAGATGGAGGAGCCATGCATTCAATGACAGGTATGGGGGAGCCACGCATACCAGGACAGCAATGGGGGAGCCATGCATACTAGGACAGGGATGAAAAAGCCACACATGCCAGGACAGTGACAGGGGGAGCCATGCATACCAGGACAGTGATGAGGGGAGCCACGCATACCAGGACAGTGATGGGGGGAGCCATGCATACAATGACAGTGACGGGGGATCCATGCAAAGCAGGACAGGGACAGGGGAGGCACACATACCAGGACAGGGATGAGGGGACAATGCATACCCAGCTTATACTCAAGTCATTAAGTTGACCCTGTTTTTCGTGGCAAAATTAGGTGCCTCGGTTTATACTCGTGTCAGCTTATACTCTAGTATATACGGTATATTACAAGTAATGACTGACATATTCCGCTATGCTCAATTATGGTATTTTGGCTCCACTTCCAGTCATACAAGATAGCTTCTGTGTCCTTTTAATTTTCAATATATCATACAATAAAAAAGTATTACTAAAAAAGTATAAAGCGAAAAACAGACACAAAACAACTACCATTTAACTAAATGTGTCACCACATTTTAATAATATAAACTGCAAACATAATTTAATAGTTTTTATTGTATCAAAGAGGCTGGTGTACTTACTTTGATATGACTGTATAATCCTGATAAAATAAGCATTTTATGACTTCATCTAGAGCTGGTTTTGTAAAATTATACTGTATATTTGAATATAAGAAAACTTTTAAAAATATTGAAATCAGGTCTGTCTGATATGGATTTATAAAATAACTACACCAACCCCATCAAGGACAATAAATGTATTTAAGATGGAATATAGTTTATATTGTGAAATCTGGGGAAATATAATATACATATATATACTGTATATACATATATAAACAAATATAAAAGTATATTAGTGACTTCTGTGCTTTGTTTCTCATCAGAGGTAGAGATCCTGTACATATCATCAAGTCCAAGTTATCGCTTGCTTACAGTCAGTAAACCAAAACCACAGCAGTTGTGTGCCATACACATATCGGTAAGCAGGATTGCAAACCACGCTGTGTGAAATTATAGGAAGCTTTTTCTCATCATTTATCTTTCAAACCTCAAACCATTTTCTTAGAGTGAAGTGACTTTGCATCCACCCTAAAGAGAAAATAGTAAATAGTATAGTACAGTAAATATAGTCATAATAAAAATTAAAATGACAACCAAATACATAAAATAGAAGCGTAGGCTCCCACAAAGATGGAAGAAAATTATGTTGCATGACATGGACAAGTAAAGAAGAGACCAGAAGGACCAGTGTGGACAACCGGACATGGCTTCAGTGGTGGGACAGGTGAGCAGCAAGGTATTATCATACTTTTCGGACTATAAGACGCACTGGACCTTGGTTTTAGAGGATGAAATTAGAAAAAAAAATTGAAGCAAAAATTGTGGTCAATTCTGTACTATTATCCCCTATCCTGTTAAATATGTCCTCTTCATTCCCATCCTGGTATGCATGGCCACCTTATCCCTATCCTGGTATGCATGTCCCCTCATCCCTATCCTGGTATATGTGGCCCCATCATCCCTATTCTGGTATGCATGGCCCCCTCATCCCTATCCTGGTATGCATGTCCCCTCATCCCTATCCTGGTATGCATGGTCCCCTCATCCCTACCATGGTATGCATGGCCCCCTCATCCCTATCTTGCTATGCATAGCCCCATCTTCATCCTGATATGCATGGCTCCCTCATCCCTATCCTGGTATGCATGGCCCTCTCAACCCTATCCTGGTTAGCATGGCCACCTCATTCCTATCCTGGTATGCATGGCCCCCTTATCCCTAGCCTGGTAGGCATGTCCCCCTTATCCCTATCCTGGTAAGCATGGCCCCTTCATCTCTATCCTGGTGTATGTGGCCCCATCATCCCTATTCTGGTATGCATGGCCCTCTCATCCCTATCCTGGCATGCATGTCCCCTCATCCCTACCATGGTATACATGGCTCCCTCATCCCTACCCTGGTATGCATGGCCCTCTCAAACCTATTCTGGTTAGCATGGCCCCCTCATTCCTATCCTGGTATGCATGGCCCCCTTATCCCTAGCCTGGTAGGCATGTCCCCCTTATCCCTATCATGGTAAGCATGGCCCCTTCATCTCTTTCCTGGTATGCATGGCCCCCTCATTCTTATCCTGTTATGCATGGACCCCTCATCTCTAGCCTGGTATACATGGCCCCATCATCCCTATCCTGGTGTATGTGGCCCCATCATCCCTATTCTGGAATGCATGGCCCCCTCATCCCTATCCTGGCATGCATGTCCCCTCATCCCTATCCTGGTATGCATGGCCCCCTCATCCCTACCATGGTATGCATGGCCCCCTCATCCCTATCCTGGTTAGCATGGCCCCTTCATCTATTTCATGGTATGCTTGGCCCCCTCATCCCTATCCTGGTATGCATGGACCCCTCATCCCTAGTCTGGTATACATGGCCCCCCATCCCTATCCTGGTAGGCATGGTCCCCCTCATCCCTATCCTGGTATGCATGGCCCCCTCATCCCAATCCTGGTATGCATGGCCCCCTCATCCCTATCCTGGTATGCATTGCCCCTCATACCTATCCTGGTATGCATGCCCCCCTCATCCCTGTCATGGTATACATGGCTCCCTCATCCCTACCCTGGTATGCATGGCCCTCTCAAACCTATCCTGGTTAGCACGGCCTCCTCATTCCTATCCTGGTATGCATGGCCCCCTTATCCCTAGCCTGGTAGGCATGTCCCCCTTATCCCTATCCTGGTAAGCATGGCCCCTTCATCTATTTCATGGTATGCTTGGCCCCCTCATCCCTATCCTGGTATGCATGGACCCCTCATCCCTAGTCTGGTATACATGGCCCCCCATCCCTATCCTGGTAGGCATGGTCCCCCTCATCCCTATCCTGGTATGCATGGCCCCCTCATCCCAATCCTGGTATGCATGGCCCCCTCATCCCTATCCTGGTATGCATTGCCCCTCATACCTATCCTGGTATGCATGCCCCCCTCATCCCTGTCATGGTATACATGGCTCCCTCATCCCTACCCTGGTATGCATGGCCCTCTCAAACCTATCCTGGTTAGCACGGCCTCCTCATTCCTATCCTGGTATGCATGGCCCCCTTATCCCTAGCCTGGTAGGCAAGTCCCACTTATCCCTATCCTGGTAAGCATGGCCCCTTCATCTCTTTCCTGGTATGCATGGCCCCCTCATTCTTATCCTGGTATGCATGGACCCCTCATCCCTAGCCTGGTATACCTGGCTCCCCATCCCTATCCTGGTAGGCATGGCATGGTCCCCCTCATCCCTATCTTGGTATGCATGGCCCCACATCCCTATCCTGGCAAGCAGGGCCCCATCTATGTACTGGTATGCATGGCCTCTTCCTTATACTGGTATGATTGGCCCCCATCCCCATCCTGGTATGTATTGCCCAAATCAGAAAAGCATAAAAAAAACCCTTAAACCATTATACTTACCTTCCTGCGCTCCCTCGCAGCGTCTTGTTCTGATGCCAGCATCTGATTTATGCTTGTAAGCAGCGCATGGCAGTGACATCATGCGTTGCTTACAAGCCGAGCACAGCTGCTGGAATACGCACTGCTCTCCACGTCGGGATTATGTGCGTGGAAAGAAGTGAATATTCATTGCTCATTAATAGCAAGCACAGCGTTAGCCGCAGCCGCTGGCATCCTGCAGCTGCCAGATGTTCACATATGCCCACTACTAAAGGGAATGATTATTCACTGCTTTCCACTCCCATGGGTGTGGAACGCAGTGGACATTCATTTCTCTTTAGCTGCAAGCACAGGAGATTGCCACAGCCGCCGGCTCCTGCCTCATGTGACCTGCGGCTCCGCCACTGCTGCCCCATCTCCCTATCCACAGCCAGAGTAGGTACATCCGGACAATAAGATGCACCCCCCATTTTCCTCCATATTTTTGGAGGAAAAAAGTGTGTCTTATAGTCCGAAAAATAAAGTATTTTTTTTCCATTTTTTAATCTCTTTCCCTTCTACAAATCAAATCACAAAACTGACTGGAGAGAATTTGATTTTTTTTTGTATGATTAAAGGTGAGTACTAGTTGCCCTGAACCATTTTCCTCATCTTTAGCAGATGTGAATTTAGAAGAGCAATATTGTGTTTTTAGTTCTACCAGGCCAGTAATAAGGATAAATATTTTTTTAAATAATGTAGCTCACTAAAATTGATTTTGCCACTTATGTTATATTTAGGAATTAAGTATTTAGATGGGAATTAGCTTACATTCCGAATAGGTTTTGGCTCTTCTTTGTCTTTCTTTTTATCTATAATAGAAAAGGAAAACATAAGCATTATCCTGAATGTGTTCTAGTCTGTCTCATTAATACATATGACCAGAAGGGGCAATAAACCCGAGGTCTTAACCAACTTCTTTATGCGTTAGTGGGTTTCCACAATTACATCCTCATCAAGCATTTCCCACTTAAAGAAGCTCTATCATCAAAGTTTTTATCTTCTTAATATATTGCAATCATCATATTATATAGCACTGTGTACTTACAATTGCTCATTTTGCCATTTTACCCTGCTAATTCTTCTCTTTTCTTTGCTCTATGTAGAAATAGGATGTCTCTTGTCTCTGCAGTTAACATGCCCCTCTTTATCTCCTGATCCAGCTTCTCCCTTTTCTCCTGCCAGGGACGTTAGCAGTGACTTGTGACTCATACAGGGAAAATTGTCTTCCTGTTTCTCCATAGAGCTAAGAACGATTCAGCTAGTCAGTTTTTAATCATGTGAAGTTATAGACGTAGTGGAAAAGAAAATAATTAGCTTGGTAGAAAGACAAAATGAGCATGTGTAAGTATACAGTGACATATAATATGATGATTGCTACACTACCTATCAAAAGTTTAGGGTCACTTAGAAATTTCCTTATTTTTGAAAGAAAAGCACTTTTTGTCCATTGAATCTAACATTAAATGATTCAGAAATACACTCTATACATTGTTAATGTGGGAAAGGAAATGCTATTCTAGCTGCAAATGTCTGGTTTGTAATGCAATATCTTCATAGGTGTATAGAGGCCCATTTCCAACAACCATCACTCCAGTGTTCTTATGGTACTTTGTGTTTGCTAACTGTGTAAGAAGGCTAATGGATAGTTAGAATACCCTTGAAAACCCTTGTGCAAGTATGTTAACACAGCTGAAAACAGTTTGGCTGATTAGAGAAGCTATAAACCTGACCTTCCTTTGATCTAGTTGAGAATCTGGAGCATTACATTTGTTGGTTCCATTAAATTCTCAAAATGGCCAGATAAAAAGAACTTTCATGTGAAACTCGGCAGTCTATTCTTGTTCTTAGAAATGAAGATACGTACCTGCGAAGCTATCACAGGAGTAAGGATAGGGAAAGTGGCCTACCCGGTCGGGCTGTACGCAGACGATGTAATTGTTTCTGTGACAAATCCTGAAAACTCTCTTCAAGCTCTTTTATCTATTCTCTCTCCGTTTTCTAAGGTATCATTTTACAAATTGAACTCCTCCAAGTCGATGGCCCTTCCGATTGGTTGTCCTCCCGGATTGATTATTAGATTAAAAAACTCCTTGCCATTTACTTGGGCTAAAAATTCTATTACCTACCTGGGAATTCACCTGGTTTCCCCTTCCAATGACATAGTATCCAAAAACATTGCGGAATTAATATATTCCATTAAGTCTGAATTAAATAGAATAAGCGCCCTAGAAATCTCATGGATGGCACGCTTACAGACTTGTAAGATTGATATTTTTGCCAAAAATGTTATACATTTTAAGATGTATCCCACTACCCATACCTAGAATATTGCGGGATGAGATCCAGTCCCTGCTACTCCACTTCATTTTGGGTGGTAAAAAGTCTAGATTTCAGAGTTCTTTGCTATTTTATAAGACGGGAGAGGGAGGTTTGGGACTGCCGAATATCCATCTTTATTATAAGTCATGCATGATTGATACCTTTAAAGAGTGGTGGGATACTACATCCAAACACTCTTAGATGCAAATGGAAAAATCCAACACCAAACTCCACTCTACTAGACTAACGATGGAGGCGGAGTTCTTACACCCAGGATCACAGTCTTGCTTGCTTCCCGTGATGGAACACGCCCTCAAAATGTGGAAAGAGTTGATCTCTAGAAAGCTTATACACATCCCGTTGAAATATGTCTCATTTAAAAGCTTTGATTTGGTGGTCCCATTTTCCCAATTCCATCGCTGGGATGATTATGGTGTGCCTAATTTGCAAGCCATACTTTCAGGAGTCTTCCTCAAAACTTTTGAGGATCTATGATCATCATACCGACTCCCTGGTAATTTTTATTTCTCCTATGTCCAATTGAAAAGTTTCCTATCTACTCATCCTGCAATTATTTCCCAAGTAGCCCCGTCTTCAATCCAACATTTTATCCTGGGGAAAAAAGGATTTTCTAGAGGGGTCTCAGTCGCCTATAATTATCTTAACTCCCCCACAAATGGTAAGCTTCAATACATGGTCAAATGGGAAAATGACCTAGGCACTTCCTTTACCCAAGAACAATGGCAATTAGCCATATCCTGGCCCCTTAAAAGCTCATCGTGTATTAACCACATGGAAATAGAAAAAAAAATTCAACTTCGCTGGTACCTCCCCCCTAATCGTATAGCCCATTTCTTTCAAGGAACTTCCCCTCTTTGTTGGAAAAACTGTGGCGAAATAGGCACGCTTTTACACTCTTGGTGGTCTTGTTGTAAATTAAAACCCCTTTGGGATGATATATTTCAGATACTATCAGCTTGTACTGGATGTGCAGTTCCAAAGAGCCCTGCATTAGCTTTATTAAACATAGGCATCACTGATCTTCCTTATGCTAATAGATGGCACTGTTCTTTTGTACTTACTGCTGCAAGACAAGCCCTCGCCTCCAATTGGAAATCACAATCAATCCCATCACTGGATGACATTTGGCGGAGAATGGACTCATTCTATTCACATGAACTAATTCTATCATGGGACATTTCTAAAAAGGATAAAACTCAACAAAGATGTGTAACGTCCGTCTGCGGTTCTGGGCTGCAGCCAGGCAACACCCCGAGAAACACTGATACCCTTTACCCCTATACAGGGATCTGGATTTACAACAGAGCCCAGGAGGTACTGTCTGAATAGGAGCAGCGGCCAGAGCAGGACGGTCGTCAGAGTGAAGTACAAAAACGGCAGGCAATAGCAGAGTCAATTTCAGGCCAAGGTCAGAGTCAAAAACCAGGAGGGCGGCAGAGGTACAGAATCGTTAGGAAGTAGCAGAGTCAGAATATCCAGGCCAAGGTCACAAACCAGGAGAGTAGCAGAAGTACAGAATCGTCAGGCAATAGAGGGGTCAGAAATCCAAGCTGGGGTCAGAGTCAAACAGAAATCAATCACTAAGTAACACACAGGGGAACCAAGAATATATCCGGTGGCTTGCAAGACCAGTCCCAAGGTATTTGAGGGATCAGGTCATCCCTCACAGGTTCCTGGACTGGTGATGTCATTAGGGCCGCCCCCAGGACCAGGCCAGATGGAGTTGCAGTAACCCCCTGATGACTGACAGAGGGGCGGAGCCTGCGCCCACCAGATGCCTGCGCAGGAGCCACTTCTCTGTCACCACCATAACTCACGGGCGGACCATGGCGCCTCCCAGTGGCCGAGGCAGGAACAGCCGTCCCCGAGTCTGACAGTGAAGTGGCGGTCTGGCGCCTCCTAGTGGCCGTGACCGGAACAGCAGGCCTCGAATCCAACGGTGACGTGACAGACCGGCGCCTCCTAGTGGCTAAAGCTGGGACCATAGGCCCTGAGTCTGACGGCGACGTAATAGAACCACGGCGCCTCCCAGTGGCCGAGGCAGGAACAGCCGTCCCCGAGTCTGACGGCGAAGTGGCGGCCCGGCGCCTCCTAGTGGCTGCGACCGGAACAGCAGGCCCCAAATCTGAAGGAGACGTGACAGTACACCCCCTTCCAAGAGGGGCCTCCGGACCCTCAAAACCTGGTTTGTCAGGGTGAAGGAGGTGAAACCTTCTAATTAGTGCTTTTGCATGGATGTCCCGCGCAGGGACCCAGGACCTCTCCTCCGGGCCGTAGCCCCTCCAGTGTACCAGATACTGTACGGACCCTCTTACAAGGCGGGAGTCAAGGACACCCTGGACTTCATACTCCAAGGACCCTCCGACCGAAACGGGAGGAGGAGGGGACGGGACAGGGTGAATTGGGGAGCGATACAACTTGAGGAGAGACTTGTGGAAGACATTGGGTAATTTGAAAGACTGAGGGAGTTTTAAACGGAAGGCCACCGGGTTAATCACCTCTATAATCTCATATGGACCAATAAATCTGGGACCCAGTTTGGCAGACGGTACTTTAAGCTTGATGTTTTTGGTGGAGAGCCAAACCTTGTCTCCAACTCCCAGGTGCGGTCCTTTGGATCGCCGTTTGTTCGCTGCCGAGGTCTGTCTAACCCGGGCCCCTTTCAAGTTAGAGTTTACCTCAGACCAAATGGTTTTTAAACGATGTATATTTTTCTCTACCCCAGGAAGCTCTGACATTCTGGCCGAGAATGAGCCAAAGCGCGGATGCAGCCCGTGGTTGCAGAAAAAGGGGGTAGACTTAATGGAGTCCTGATACTGATTGTTTAGGGCAAACTCGGCTAGTGGCAGATGTTCTGCCCAATCGGACTGGTGTTCTGAGACGTAGCAACAAAGGTATTGCTCCAGAGCCTGGTTGACACGTTCGGTTTGCCCATTGGTTTCAGGGTGGTAAGCCGAGGAAAAAGATAGCTCAATACCAATGCGTTTACAGAATGCCCTCCAGAACTTTGACACGAATTGGGTACCCCTGTCAGACACAATATTGACCGGGGCACCGTGTAAACGTACCACATGTACAATAAACAGTTTACTCAACGTTTCCGAGTTAGGTAACCCCGACAGGGGGACAAAATGACATTGTTTACTGAACCTGTCCACCACCACCCAGATACACGTCTTTCCATCTGAGGACGGTAGGTCCGTAATGAAGTCTATGGAGATGTGGGTCCATGGACTCTCGGGGGTGGGCAAGGACTGGAGCCAGCCGGCAGGGCGAGTATGGGAGGACTTGGCGCGGGCACAGACCTCACATGCTAAGACATATTCTTTGCAGTCCTTAACCACCGTCGGCCACCAAAAATTCCTAGTTATCAATCTGGCGGTATTATTGAGACCAGGATGGCCTGCCAAGACAGAGTCATGTGATTCTCTAAGCACTTGTAGGCGAAACGCAGGCGGAACGAACAATTTGTTGGGTGGCGTAGTGTCAGGGGCTTGTTCTGGGGATTTACGGATCTCCTCCAGAAGGTCCAATGACACTGCGGACACAATGATCCCAGTGGCCAATATCGGAACTGGTTCACAGTCCTCGGCTTGTGAGGGGCAGAAACTGCGAGAGAGGGCATCGGCCCTCATATTTTTTGTACCAGGGCGGAAGGTGATTATAAAATTAAACCTAGAGAAAAACAATGCCCACCTTGCTTGTCTAGGATTTAACCTTTTTGCTGATTCTAGGTATGTCAGATTCTTATGATCGGTAATTACCGTGATCTTGTGTTTGGCGCCCTCGAGGAAGTGACGCCATTCCTCGAAGGCCCATTTAACCCCTTCACTACCAAGGGTGGTTTGCACGTTAACTACCGGGCCAATTTTTACAATTCTGACCACTGTCCCTTTATGAGGTCATAACTCTGGAACGCTTCCATGGATCCCGGTGATTCTGACATTGTTTTCTCGTGACATATTGTACTTCATGTTAGTGGTAAAATTGCATTCAAATAACTTGCGTTTATTTGTGAAAAAAAACGGAAATTTGGCGAAAATTTTGAAAATTTCGCAATTTTCCAACTTTGAATTTTTATGCCCTTAAATCACAGCGATACGGCACACAAAAAACTTAATACATAACATTTGCCACATGTTTACTTTACATCAGCACAATTTTGGAACCAAAATTTTTTTTTTGTTAGGAAGTTATAAGGGTTAAAAATTGACCAGCGATTTCTCATTTTTGCAACACCATTTTATTTTTAGGGACCACTTCACATTTGAAGCCACTTTGAGGGGTCTATATGATAGAAAATACCCAAAAGTGACACCATTCTAAAAAGTGCACCCCTTAAGGTGCTTAAAACCACATTCAAGAAGTTTATTAGGTGCGTCACAGGAATTTTTTGAATATTAAAAAAAAAAATGAACATTTAACTTTTTTTCACAAAAAAAATACTTCAGGTTCAATTTTCTTTATTTTACCAAGGGTAACAGGAGAAATTGGACTGCAAAAGTTATTGTGCAATTTGTCCTGAGTACGCTGATACCTGATATGTGGGGGGGAACCACTGTTTCGGCGCATGGCAGACCTCAGTAGGGAAGGAGCGCCGTTTGACTTTTTCAATGCAAAATTGGCTGGAATTCAGATCGGACGCCATGCCGCGTTTGGAGAGCCCCTGATGTACCTAAACAGTGGAAACCCCCCAAGTGACCCCATTTTGGAAACTAGACCCCCCAAGGAACTTATCTAGATATGTGGTGAGCACTTTGAACCCCCCAGTGCTTCACTGAAGTTTATAACGTACAGCAGTACAATTAAAAAATCATATTTTTTCCACAAAAATGATCTTTTCACCCTCAATTCTTATTTTTCCAAAAGTAACAGGACCATAAAAGATATTGTGCAATTTATCCTGAGTACGCTGATACCCCACATGTGGGTGTAAACCACTATTTGGGCGCATCGCAGAGCTCGGAAGGGAAGCAGCGCCATTTGACGTTTTTGGCTGGAATTGAGATCGGACACCATGTCGCGTTAGGAAAGCCCCTGATGTACCAAAACAGTAGAAACCCCCCACAAATGACACCATTTTGGAAACTAGACCCCCCAAGGAACTTATCTACATGTGTGGTGAGCACTTTGAACCCCCCAGTGCTTCACTGAAGTTTATAACGTCCGGGCGTGAAAATAAAAAAATCGTATTTTTTCCACAAACATCATCTTTTAGTCCCCATTTTTTTATTTTCCCAAGGGTAACAGGAGAAATTGGACCCCAAAAGTTGTTGTCCAATTTGTCCTGAGTACGCTGACACCCCATATGTGGGAGAAAACTACTGTATGGACACACGTCAGGGCTTGGAAGGGAAGTAGTGACGTTTTGGAATGCAGACTTTGATGGAATGGTCTGTGGGTGTCATGTTGCCTTTGGAGAGCCCCTAATGTACCTAAACAGTGAAAACCCCCCACAAATGATCCCATTTTGGAAACTAGACCCCCTGAGGAACTTATCTAGATGTGTGGTGAGCACTTTGAACCCCCAAGGGCTTCACAGAAGTTTATAATGCCCAGGCATGAAAATAAAAAAATCGTATTTTTTCCACAAACATGATCAATTAGTCCCCAATTTTTTTATTT
This sequence comes from Dendrobates tinctorius, assembly GCF_039654945.1. Classification (NCBI taxonomy): domain Eukaryota; kingdom Metazoa; phylum Chordata; class Amphibia; order Anura; family Dendrobatidae; genus Dendrobates; species Dendrobates tinctorius. The sequence goes on along the minus strand of NW_027361712.1, from coordinate 32,539,216 downwards.
TCCCAAGGGTAACAGGAGAAATTGGACCCCAAAAGTTGTTGTCCAATTTGTCCTGAGTACGCTGATACCTCATATGTGGGAGAAAACTACTGTATGGGCACACATCAGGGCTCGGAAGGGAAGTAGTGACGTTTTGGAATGCAGACTTTGATGGCATGGTCTGCGGGTGTCATGTTGCTTTTGGAGAGCCCCTGATGTACCTAAACAGTGGAAACTCCCCACAAGTGACCCCATTTTGGAAACTAGACCCCCTAATGAACTTATCTAGATGTGTGGTGAGCACTTTGAACCCCCCAGTGCTTCACAGAAGTTTATAACGACCGGGCGTGAAAATAAAAATATCGTATTTTTTCAACAAACATCATCATTTAGTCCCCAATTTTTTTATTTTCCCAAGGGTAACAGGAGAAATTGGACCCCAAAAGTTGTTGTCCAATTTGTCCTGAGTACGCTGATACCTCATATGTGGGAGAAAACTACTGTATGGGCACACGTCGGGGCTCGGAAGGGAAGTAGTGACGTTTTGGAATGCAGACTTTGATGGATTGGTCTGCGGGTGTCATGTGCGTTTGGAGAGCCCCTGATGTACCTAAACTATTGAAACTCCCCACAAGTGACCCCATTTTGGAAACTAGACCCCCCACAGAGCTTATCTAGATGTGTGGAGAGCACTTTGAACCCCCAAGTGCTTCACAGAAGTTTATAACGCCTGGGCGTGAAAATAAAAAAAACATTTTTTTCCGCAAAATTATATTTTTGCCCCCAATTTTTTATTTTCCTAAGGGTAACAGGAGAAATTGGACCCCAAAAGTTGTTTTGTAATTTGTCCTGAGTAGGCTGATACCCTACATGTGGGGGTAAAACACTGTTTGGGCGCATGGCAGAGCTTGGAAGGGAAGGAGCACCATTTGACTTTTTCAACGCAGAATTGGCTGGAACTGAGATCAGACGCCATGTTGCCTTTGGCGAGCACCTGATGTGCCCAAACAGTGGAAACCCCCCAATTATAACTCCAACCCTAACCTCAACACACCCCTAACCCTAATCTCAGCCCTAACCCTAGCCCTAACCCTAACCCTAATCTGAGCCCTAGCCCTAACCCTAACCCTAACCCTACCCTAACCCTAACCCTAGCGGGAAAATGGAAATAAATACATTTTCTTTTAGTTTTATTATTTTTCCCTAACTAAGGGGGTGATAACGGGGGGTTTGATTTACTATTTATGGCGGTTTTTATGTTTGTCGGCTGTCATACGCTAAAAGACGCTTTTTATTGTAAAAGTAGTTTTTGCATCACCACATATTGAGAGCTATAATTTTTCCGTATTTTGACCCACCGAGTCATGTGAGGTCTTATTTTTTGCGGGACGAGTTGACGTTTTTATTGGTACCATTTTTGGGCACGTGACATTTTTTGATCGCTTTTTATTCCGATTTTTGGGACGCAGAATGAACAAAAACCAGCGTTTCATGAATTTCTTTTGGGGGAGTGCGTTTACACCGTTCCGCGTGCGGTAAAATTGATAAAGCGGTTTTATTCTTCGGGTCAGTACGGTTACAGCGATACCTCATTTAGGTCGTTTTTTTATGTTTTGTCGGTTTTTTGCAAAGAAAACAATTTTATATAAAAAATAATTATTTTTGTATTGCTTTATTCTGCGAGCTATAACTTTTTTATTTTTTTGCAGATGACGCTGTATGGCGGCTCGTTTTTTGCGGGACAAGATGACGTTTTCAGTGGTACCATGGATATTTATATGTGTCTTTTTGATCGCGTGTTATTGCACTTTTTGTTCGGTGGTATGATAATAAATCATTATTTTTTGCTTCATTTTTTATTTTTATTTTTTAAGGGGTTCGCTAAAGGGGTTAACTAATGGGACAGTTTTATAGGGCAGGTCATTACGGACACGGCGATACCAAATATGTGTACTTTTATTGTTTTTGGTTTTTTTTATTTTGAAAAAATTGATTTATTGGGGAATATTTTTTTTTTTTTTTACTAATTTATTTAGCGATTTTTTTTTAATTATTTTTAACACTTTTTTTTTTTTTTTTTTACTTTATTACCTTGTCCCAGGAGGGACATCACTGTCCTGTGACAGATCGCTGATCTGTCACATCACAGATCACTGTGACAGATCAGCGATCTGTCACAGGCACTGCTGCAGACTTCCTCATGCCTGCGCTTTGCAGGCACTGAGGAAGCCAGCTTCCTCAGGCCCCCGAAGGCCCCCGTCGCCATCTTGGATTCGGGGGCCTGGAGGAAAGGAGCCCCCCGCAGCAGCGCTGCACATTGCGCTGCTGTGGGGGGGGGCTCAGGGAAGCACGGAGGGAGCCCCCTCCCTGCCGATGCTTCCCTTTAACCCCCGGTACACCGCGATCGCGTTTGATCGCGGTGTGCAAGGGGTTAACGTGTCGGGGGCGGTCCATGACCGCCCCTGACACATTGTGCCGGGTGTCAGCTATGATAATTAGCTGACACCCGGCCGCGATCAGCGGCGCTCACCACGTGGGCGCCGCTGATCATGGTGACGTAATATTCCGTCCATGGTAATTAGGTCCATGGTCACATGGACGGAATATTACGTCAATTGTAGGTAAGGGGTTAATTGCCAATAGTTCCCGATTCCCAATATCATAGTTTTTCTCCGTGGGAGAGAATTTGCGGGAAAAAAACGCACATGGACGAAGCTGAGTGAGGGATGTAGTGCCTTGTGATAGCACTGCTCCCACTCCGACTTCAGAGGCATCCACCTCCACAATAAATGGACGGTCCAGATCCGGCTGAACCAAAACTGGGTTGGCCACAAAACTCTCTTTTAACGTAGAAAACGCCTGAATTGCCTCAGGATTCCAGTTGGTCACGTCCGCCCCTTTCCGGGTCAGATCCGTGAGTGGCTTGGCAATCTCTGAGAAACCTCTAATAAACTTGCGGTAATAATTAGCGAACCCCAAAAATCGCTGCAGCGCTTTCAGCGATTTTGGTTGCACCCAAGCCTTAATAGGCTGGACCTTGGCAGGATCCATGCGGAGGCCTTTACCTGAAACCATGTATCCTAAAAACTGTACCTCCTCAGCAAAAAAGACACATTTCTCCAGTTTAGCAAACAAGGAGTGTTCACGTAGTCTTTGTAGCACAGAACAGACGTGTTGAGAGTGTGTCACAGGGTCAGCAGAGTAAATCAGAATGTCATCTAAATACACCACGACATACACCCCACAAATGTCTCTAAAAATATCATTAACAAAGTGCTGAAATACGGCAGGTGCGTTGCTGAGTCCGAACGGCATAACCAGGTACTCAAAATGGCCAAGGGGTGTATTGAAGGCCGTTTTCCACTCATCCCCGTCTCTTATACGGACCAGATTATATGCCCCCCGGAGGTCAAGTTTAGTAAACCAACGGGCTCCTGTTAGCTGATTAAAAAGATCAGGGATGAGTGGAAGCGGATACTGGTTTTTTATAGTGATTGCATTCAACTCCCGATAATCAATGCAGGGTCTGAGACCACCATCTTTCTTCTCCACAAAGAAGAACCCAGCCCCAACTGGAGAAATGGACGGTCTGATAAACCCTTTTCTTAGGCTATCTGCAATATAGTCATTCATGGCCTGACGCTCTGGGCCAGAGAGATTAAATATTCTTCCCTTAGGGAGACGGGCATCCGGAATCAGATCAATAGGGCAATCATACTCTCTGTGAGGGGGTAGCTTTTCAGATTCTACAATAGAAAAGACATCCTCAAAATCTCTGAAAGCAAACGGTATGTGGGGGGTTTTGACCTTAACTTGGTTTACTGCCAAGGATATGCAATTTTTCTGACACTGTGGGCTCCAGCGTACAACGTCACCCAAGTGCCAGTCGATGACAGGATTGTGCTGGCGTAGCCATGGCATACCCAGAATAACTGCAGAGGTTAAATTGTCCATCACAAAAAATGACACCAGCTCAGTGTGTAAGGCTCCCACAGACATGGCAACCTTGGCAGTAACAAACTTAACCCCCTCCTGAATAATGGACGTGCCATTAATAGCCGTGGTTTTAATAGGGGCATTAAGTGTTAGTAGTGTTACACCCAGATTCCTAGCAGTCAAGGAATCCATAAAATTTCCTTCAGAGCCACTATCCACATACGCATTTAAACACAGCGATTTCTGACCACATGAAACTGAAATGGGTAATAAAACTTTAGCCGCATCTGCGGGCAATACCTGAACCTCTGGGCCAGCGTCGGACTGGCCCACCGGGGAACTGGAGGATTCTCCGGTGGGCCCTGGCATCTGGTGGGCCCTGGCACCTGCAGGCATACAGGGCCAGCAGTTGCCTAGGGCCCCGCTGCTCCAGGGGCCCCCAGCCAGTGGTGTGTCGCACACCATGCAGCTGCTATGGGGGCCCGTGCCAGCGGAGTAGCAGGGGGTGTCAGGAGGCAGGAGCCCCTGTCCCCGCTGCTAAAGAGAAATGAATATTCACTGCGAAGCAGTGAATATCATTTCAGGTCTCCACCCCCAGAGGCCCCGCCCCCAGCCCAGTAAGCCGCTCTGCATCAGGGCCGGCGCCGCCCTCAGTCCTCTCTGCTCCTGGCTCACAGCCAGTGCGCGATGACGTCACTACATCGCGCACCCGCTGTGTGTCTGGCAGAGGGGGCAGCTCCTGACACTGAAGCCGGGATCAGCGTGGGAGCGAGGAGGAGAGGTGAGTATTGTGTTTTGTTTGTTTTTTTATATCTCTCGCTCTCTCTATCTGTCTCTCTCTATCTATCTCTATTTCTCAATATCTCTCTCTCTATCTCTCTTATATCTATCTATCTTTCTATCTCTATCTATTATCTATATCTATCTCTATCTATTATCTATATCTATCTCTATCGCTCTATCTTTATATCTATCTTTCTATCTCTACATCTATCTCTATATCTATCTATCTCTATATCTTTCTATATATATATCTCTATATCTATCTATTATGTCTATCTATCTATCTCTATATCTATCTATCTTACTCTATCTATCTCTATATCTATTATCTCTATATTTATTATCTATCTAGCTACCATCTATATCTATCTTTATCTATATATATCTCTATCTAATATCTATATCTATCTATCTCTATACCTATCTATTTATCTATCCGTTATCTATCTCTATATCTTTTCTCTGTATCTATCTATCTCTATATCTATATCTCTCGCTATCTATCGCTCTATCTCTATATCTATCTTTATATCTATATCTATATATCTATCTCTATCTATCTCTATATCTATCTCTATTTCTCTCTATATCTATCTCTATATCTCTATAGCTATCTATCTATATATCTCTATCTATCTCTATATCTATCTCTCTATCTCTATATCTATCTTTCTATCTCTATATCTATCTATCTTTATCTATTTATCTCTATATCTTTTCTCTGTATCTATCTCTCTATATCTATATCTATCTCTCTCTCTATATATATATATATTATCTCTATATCTATATCTATTTCTCTCTATATCTCTCTCTATATCTATCTATTTATCTCTATATCGATCTCTCTGTATATCTATCTTTCTATCTCTATCTATCTATCTATTTATCTCTATCTATTATCTATATCTATCTCTATATCTCTATATCTATCTTTCTATCTCTACATCTATCTCTATATCTATCTTTCTATCTATATCTATCTATTATGTCTATCTAGCTATCTCTATTATCTATATCTACCTATCTCTATATCTTTCTATCTTACTCTATCTCTATATCTATCTGTTATCTCTATATTTATTATCTATCTTTATCTATCTATCTCTATCTCTCTATTTATCGATCTCTGTATCTATCTCTCTATCTACCGCTCTCTCTATCTCTCTTTATATCTATCTATCTCTATATCTATTATCTCTATATCTATCTACCTATCTATCTCTATATCTATCTCTATATATATATCTGTTTCTCTCTATATCTATCTCTATATCTCTCTCTCTATAGCTATCTATATATTATCTCTATATCTATCTATATATTATCTCTATATCTATCTATCTCTATATCTATCTATCTCTATATCCATATCTATCTCTATATCTATCTTTCTATCTAACACTATATCTCTATATCTATCTCTATATCTCATTATGTATCAATCTCTATCTCTCTCTCTTTATCTATCTATCTATTGATCTATCCATCTATCTCTATATCTATATCTATCTATTATCTCTATTATCTATATCTATCTATCCATCTATCTAGCTATCTCTATATCTCTCTATATCTATCTTTCTAACTCTATATCTATCTATCTCTATATCTAGCTATTATCTCTATATCTATCTCTATATCTATCTTTCTATATCTATCTGTCTCTATATCTATCTATCTCTATATCTATCTCTATATATCTCTATATCTATTTTTATTTATAGCCATCTATCTATATATATTTATCTCTATATCTATCTATATATGTCTATATTATTATTATTATATCTGTATATCTCTATCTATTATCTATCTCTATCTATTATCTTTCTCTATCTATATATCTATCTATCTCTATATCTTTCTATCTATAGCTATCTATCTCTATATCTATCTATCTATCTATCTATCCATTATCTATTTTCTATCTATCTCTATATCTATCTACCTATCGATCTATCTATCTATCTATATTTCTTTCTATATCTATCTTTATATCTATCTCTATCTCTATGAATCTTTCTATCTATATCTATCCATTATCTACTTTCTATCCATTATCTACTATCTATCTCTATATCTATCTATTTCTACATCTATCTTTCTATCTATTTCTATCTAACTCTATATCTATATATCTATATAGCATTATACCCTATGAGGGGGTGCATTATTCCCTATGAGGGGGCAGCATTATACTCTATGAGGAGGCAGCATTATACCCTATGAGGAGGCAGCATTATACCCTATGAGGAGGGCAGCATTATTCCCTATGAGGGGATGCATTATTCCCTATGAGGGGGGCAGTATTATACCCTATGAGGGGGGGCAGTATTATACCCTATGAGGGGGGCAGCATTATACCCTATGAGGGGGCAGCATTATTCCCTATGAGGGGATGCATTATTCCCTATGAGGGGGGCAGTATTATACCCTATGAGGAGGCAGCATTATACCCTATGAGGTGGTGCATTATTCCCTATGAGGGGGGCAGTATTATACCCTATGAGGGGGGCAGTATTATACCCTATGAGGGGGTGCATTATACCCTATGAGGGGATGCATTATTCCCTATGAGGGGGGCAGTATTATACCCTATGAGGAGGCAGTATTATACCCTATGAGGGGGGCAGCATTATTCCCTATGAGGGGGGCAGTATTATAACCTATGAGGGGGCAGCATTATACCCTATGAGGGGGCAGCGTTATACCCTATGAGGGGGGCAGTATTATACCCTATGAGGAGGCAGCATTATACCCTATGAGGGGGTGCATTATTCCCTATGAGGGGGGCAGTATTATACCCTATGAGGGGGCAGCATTATACCCTATGAGGAGGGCAGCATTATTCCCTATGAGGGGGTGCATTATACCCTATGAGGGGGTGCATTATACCCTATGAGGGGGGCAGTATTATACCCTATGAGGGGGCAGCATTATTCCCTATGAGGGGATGCATTATTCCCTATGAGGGGGGCAGTATTATACCCTATGAGGAGGCAGCATTATACCCTATGAGGGGGTGCATTATTCCCTATGAGGGGGGCAGTATTATACCCTATGAGGGGGGCAGTATTATACCCTATGAGGGGGCAGCATTATACCCTATGAGGGGGTGCATTATTCCCTATGAGGGGGTGCATTATTCCCTATGAGGGGGGCAGTATTATACCCTATGAGGGGGGCAGTATTATACCCTATGAGGGGGTGCATTATACCCTATGAGGGGGTGCATTATACCCTATGAGGGGGTGCATTATTCCCTATGAGGGGGGCAGTATTATACCCTATGAGGGGGGCAGTATTATATTCTATGAGATGGCTGCATTATATTCTATGAGATGGCTGCATTATACTATGTGAGGGGGCTGCTTTATATTCTATGAGGGGGCTACCCCAACTCCTGCTACATAATTAAGACATGTACAACCTTATATTATACCCGGATATTAGCGTGTTTTACCGCATAATTGGTGGTCTGGTATTTAACTCTATGCAGCTACATAGTGGGCCCCAAGAATGATTTTCTCTGGTGGGCCCAAGGTGTTCCAGTCCGACGCTGCTCTGGGCAACCATAGCCAGAGTAGTTGCCCAGAGGTCGACGTGCCAGGAGCATGGATCTCTGAGGTGCAGCTCTCTCCCTGAAGACTCCAGACTGCCCCATAGTTGTCCAGGAAAATGAGAGAGATCTTCCAGGCTGTGCAGTGCACCAGGTGTTCAGGCCAAAAATCAGCTCAGTCAGAAGAAGAAAAAAAAAAAAAAAAAAAAAAAAAGTTCAGGGAGACTGCTTTTGTATATGTTGGGTATATACACAAGAAGCAGTTAATTTTATGGCCGGATATAATGTAACGTCCGTCTGCGGTTCTGGGCTGCAGCCAGGCAACACCCCGAGAAACACTGATACCCTTTACCCCTATACAGGGATCTGGATTTACAACAGAGCCCAGGAGGTACTGTCTGAATAGGAGCAGCGGCCAGAGCAGGACGATCGTCAGAGTGAAGTACAAAAACGGCAGGCAATAGCAGAGTCAATTTCAGGCCAAGGTCAGAGTCAAAAACCAGGAGGGCGGCAGAGGTACAGAATCGTTAGGAAGTAGCAGAGTCAGAATATCCAGGCCAAGGTCACAAACCAGGAGAGTAGCAGAAGTACAGAATCGTCAGGCAATAGAGGGGTCAGAAATCCAAGCTGGGGTCAGAGTCAAACAGAAATCAATCACTAAGTAACACACAGGGGAACCAAGAATATATCCGGCGGCTTGCAAGACCAGTCCCAAGGTATTTGAGGGATCAGGTCATCCCTCACAGGTTCCTGGACTGGTGATGTCATTAGGGCCGCCACCAGGACCAGGCCAGATGGAGTTGCAGTAACCCCCTGATGACTGACAGAGGGGCGGAGCCTGCGCCCACCAGATGCCTGCGCAGGAGCCACTTCTCTGTCACCACCATAACTCACGGGCGGACCATGGCGCCTCCCAGTGGCCGAGGCAGGAACAGCCGTCCCCGAGTCTGACAGTGAAGTGGCGGTCTGGCGCCTCCTAGAGGCCGTGACCGGAACAGCAGGCCTCGAATCCAACGGTGACGTGACAGACCGGCGCCTCCTAGTGGCTAAAGCTGGGACCATAGGCCCTGAGTCTGACGGCGACGTAATAGAACCACGGCGCCTCCCAGTGGCCGAGGCAGGAACAGCCGTCCCCGAGTCTGACGGCGAAGTGGCGGCCCGGCGCCTCCTAGTGGCTGCGACCGGAACAGCAGGCCCCAAATCTGACGGAGACGTGACAAGATGGAGCGCATGGCCTGACGTAAAAAAATTATTCTTTATTTAACAAATCTATGTATAGCAAGTACACCTTCCACCATTGAGGGAAACGATCTGATAGTCTGTGGAGTTTTGAATTAGTCAATTTACTTGGTGGATTCCTATAGATTTTTACACTTGGAGAGTATACCCTTTCATATATTTTGTTTTTCTCCCCCCTTTGTTAACTTACTGTTTTGATGTCCCTGTTCTTTCCCCTACCCCAGCCGAGAGGAAAGTTTCAACATTTTCAGTTTATCCTCTCTCATTCCCTGGTTCATTACTTCAGTGTATTTTTTGTTATATTATTTTTCAATGTATCAATACTGTACGCTTTATTGTACTTATGATGAACCTGTTAATTCCCCCCCCCCCCCTTTGTTATACCTGTTATTTCCAAAAATCCTTAATAAAAACTATTGAATAAAAAAAAAAAAGAAATGAAGCTATTCCATGCGAGAAATTGCCAAGAAACTGAAGATTTATTACAATGGTGTGTACTATTGGAGAAATAGGAGGCCCCGCTGCACAACTGAGCAACAAGACAAGTACATTAGAGTCTGTAGTGTTATGATTGGGTAACAGAGGAGGATAGCAGGGGAATAGGCTAGGCGACCAGATAACCAGAGAGGTTGGTAACTTAGTGGATTGCAGACCCCTAAACTGACAACACAACTAGAATTAGCCGTGGGATGTACCTAAGATGCCCTAGACGCCTCGGCACAGGCAAAGAATTAACTAAGCCTAAAGAGAGAAAGGGGAAAGCTAAACTGCCCCGGAGTAGAACCCCAAAGGAATAGATAGCCCCCAAACATATATTGCCGGTGAGACAAGATGAGGCACAAAACACAGGCAAAAAATAGAGTAAACAAATGATGGGGCCCAAACTGTCTAGATAGAACAGGACAGGAAAGGATACTGTCTGCAATCACGCAAAAAACCCTAAGAAAAAATCCAACATGTCTGATATGCAAAAATACTGAAGCCACACGACCTCTCCCCCACTAAATCAGAACTCTGGTGTGAACTGGATGCAGAACAAAAGACACTGATATAACAGGGAATTAGAATTACTGAAAAGACTGACATGAGCTGTGGCAAATGGAACAGAGTCCAGCACAGGTTCCAGCAGGGAACAAGGCTGAACTTACACCAGCAAAGCAGAAATCAGAGAAAAGCAAAAAATGGATCAAATGCAAAAAGATTCAAGCAGACAAATAACTTATCTGAAAGATGCAGGACAAAGCAGGAGGCAAGCAGACTTCCAAAATGCTCAGGAAGAAAACCAAATTACCGGCAACAACTGAGGGAAGGTTGCTCACTTAAATCTCTCCAGTCTGTAACACCTGACCTCCAATCATCCTCCTCAGGTGATTGACTTCTGTCAGCCAGACCAGCTCCATTACCAGCAGCAACCACCAGAGGGAGCCCAAACTCAGAAGCCAGGTCAAAAGTGTTCACAACACTGTAGTTTGAGAAATCGACGCCTCACAGGTCCTCAACTGGCAGTTTCATTAAATAGTACACGCAAAATGTCAGTGTCAATGTCTACAGTGAAGAGGCGACTCCAGGATGCTGGCCTTCAGGGCAGAGTGGCAAAGAAAAAGCCATATCTGAGGCTGGCAAATAAAAGTATAAGATTAATATGGGCAAAAGAACACAGACATTGGACAGAGGAAGATTGGAAAAAAATGTTATGGACAGACGAATCCAAGTTTGAGGTGTTTGGATCACAAAGAAGAACATTTGTGAGACACAGAACAACTGAAAAGATGCTGGAAGAGTGCCTGACACCATCTGTCAAGCATGGTGGAGGTAATGTGATGGTCTGGGGTTGCTTTGGTGCTGGTAAAGTGGAAGATTTGTACAAGGTAAAAGGGATTTTGAATAAGGAAGGCTATCACTCCATTTTGCAACACCATGCCATACCCTGTGGACAGCGCTTGATTGGAGCCAATTTCATCCTACAACAGGAAAATGACCCAAAGCACACCTCCAAATTATGCAAGAACTATTTAGGGAAGAAGCAGGCAGCTGGTATTCTATCTGTAATGGAGTGGCCAGTGCAGTCACCAGATCTCAACCCCATTGAGCTGTTGTGGGAGCAGCTTGACTGTATGGTACGCAAAAAGTGCCTATCAAGTCAAACCCAGTTGTGGGAGGGGCTTCTGGAAGCATGGGGTGAAATTTCTCCAGATTACCTCAGCAAATTAACTGTTGGAATGCCAAAGGTCTGCAATACTGTAATTGCTGCAAAGGGAGCATTCTTTGACGAAAGCAAGGTTTGAAGGAGAAAATTATTATTTCAAATAAAAAAAAATTTTTCAAACCTTGTCAATGTCTGGACTAGATTTTAAATTCATTTGGCGACCCATTTGATTAATAAAAGTATTAGTTTTCACATAAAACACAAAATTGTCTGGGTGACCCCAAACTTTTGAACGGTAGTATATATATTGAGAGAATAAGAATTTTCATGGGATTGTTTATTTAAGTGGGAAAATCTATGTCACATGTAGTGTATACAGTAGCATACATAAGGAGCTTGAGAAAGGCTCCATATAGAGAGTTGAAACATAGCTGGTGTTGGTGAATAAATGATCTTTACTATTTCACTATTTTGCTTGTGCTATCTCCTTTTTTGGATTTTTATACCTTTGATATACAGTCGATGGAATAAGCATTGAACACATCACCAATTTTATAAGTATATATATTTTTAAATATACACCAAAAGAACAGACACATGATATAAGAATTATGCTATGTCTCTACTCTTTTGATGTATGTATGCATGTTTCTTCAGATATTTTGTTATTCCATAACTGATTAAAAGTACTCTTGATAGCTTACCTTGTAACATCACTTATTTTATTTTCGTTAGCCATTACAAGGCATTATAACTACAAGATTCTTATTTTGTTTCTCCCAGTAAGAACAATGTATATTGAGAAATGGCACAGGAAAAAATTATTGAAGACATTAATAAATAGAGGTGCAAAAAGTCATGAAACAACATGACACCAGCTGAAATCTATCAGTAATTAAAAAGTAATCCTGCAACTTAGTGAAAAGTAATATCTGCTCATTACCAAACTGCATCAAAAGAAACATCTCATGATGGTAAAACCAGTAACCTGACTCAAGACCTTATCAACCTTTTTGTTGAAAAACATACTAGTTGCTTTGGTTTTACAAGACTTTCTAAACTGCTGAAGGCTCCAGTGAGGACTGTTGGAACCATAATCCAGACTTGGAAAGAACATCATTTCACCATAAACAGGCCACAACCAGGTGCACCCTGCAAGATTTCAGACAGAAAAGTTAAAATAATTATCAGAAGACTTGCCAAAGAGCCAAGGACCACCTGTGGAGAGCTACAGAAAGACTTGGAATAAGCAGGTACAGTTTGAAGAAAACTACTGGTAATGCACTCTAACTCCTTGGCCTGTATGCACGCTAAACACACAAGACTCCATTGCTGCACAAAAAGCATGTACAAGCACATTTAACCCCTTCACTACCAAGGGTGGTTTGCACGTTAACTACCGGGCCAATTTTTACAATTCTGACCACTGTCCCTTTATGAGGTCATAACTCTGAAACGCTTCCGTGGATCCCGGTGATTCTGACATTGTTTTCTCGTGACATATTTTACTTCATGTTAGTGGTAAAATTTCATTCATATAACTTGCGTTTATTTATGAGAAAAACGGAAATTTGGCAAAAATTATGAAAATTCCGCAATTTTCCAACTTTGAATTTTTATGCCCTTAAATCACAGATATATGGCACACAAAAAAGTTAATAAGTAACATTTGCCACATGTTTACTTTACATCAGCACAATTTTGGAACCAAAATTTTTATTTGTTAGTAAGATATAAGGGTTAAAAGTTGACCAGCGATCTCTCATTTTTGCAACACCATTTTATTTTTACGGACCACATCACATTTGAAGCCACTTTGAGGAGTCTATATGATAGAAAATACCCAAAAGTGACACCATTCTAAAAACTGCACCCCTTAAGGTGCTTAAAACCACATTCAAGGAGTTTATTAACCCTTCAGGTGCGTCACAGGAATTTTTTGAATATTTAAAAAAAATTAACATTTAACTTTTTTTCACAAAAAAAATTACTTCAGGTTCAATTTTTTTTATTTTACCAAGTGTAACAGGAGAAATTGGACTGCAAAAATTATTGTGCAATTTGTCCTGAGCACGCTGATACCTGATATGTGGGGGGGAACCACTGTTTCGGCGCATGGCAGAGCTCAGAAGGGAAGGAGCGCCGTTTGACTTTTTCAATGCAAAATTGGCTGGAATTCTGATCGGACGCCATGTCGCGTTTGGAGAGCCCCTGATGTACCTAAACAGTGGAAACCCCCCAAAAGTGACCCCATTTTTGAAACTAGACCCCCTAAGGAACTTATCTAGATATGTGGTGAGAACTTTGAACCCACAAGGGCTTCACAGAAGTTTATAATGTACAGCGGTACAATTAAAAAATCATATTTTTTCCACAAAATGATCTTTTCACCCCCAATTTTTATTTTCCCAAGGGTAACAGGACCCTAAAAGTTATTGTGCAATTTGTCCTGAGTACGCTGATACCCCATATGTGGGTGTAAATGACTATTTGGGCACATGGCAGAGCTCGGAAGGCAAGCAGCGCCATTTGACTTTTTTGGCTGGAATTGAGATCAGACACCATGTCACGTTTGGAAAGCCCCTGATGTACCAAAACAGTGGAAACCCCCCACAAATGACCCCATTTTGGAAACTAGACCCCCCAAGGAACTTATCTAGATGTGTGGTGAGAACTTTGAACCCCCAAGTGCTTCACAGAAGTTTATAACGCCCAGGCGTGAAAATAACAAAAAAAAATTTTTCCACAAAAATGATATTTTTGCCCCAAAATTTTTATTTTCCTAAGGGCAACAGGAGAAATAGGACCCCAAAAGTTGTTTTGCAAATTGTCCTGAGTAGGCTGATACCCCATATGAGGGGGTAAAACACTGTTTGGGTGCATGGCAGAGCTTGGAAGGGAAGGAGCACCATTTGACTTTTTCAACGCAGAATTGGCTGGAATTGAGATCAGATGCCATGTTGCGTTTGGAGAGCACCTGATGTGCGCAAATAGTGGAAACCCCCAATTCTAACCCTAACCCTAGCCCTAGCCCTAACCCTAGCCCTAACCCTAACCCTAACCCTAGCCCTAACCCTAATGGGAAAATGGAAATAAATACATTTTTTTAATTGTATTATTTTTCCCTAACTAAGGGGGTGATAACGGGGGGTTTGATTTACTATTTATGGCGGTTTTTATGTTTGACAGCTGTCGCACGCTAAAGGACGCTTTTTATTGTAAAAATAGTTTTTGCATCACCACATATTGAGAGCTATAATTTTTCCATATTTTGACCCACCGAGTCATGTGAGGTCTTATTTTTTGCGGGACGAGTTGACGCTTTTATTGGTATCATGTTCGGGCATGTGACATTTTTTGATCACTTTTTATTTCGTTTTTTGGGACGCAGAATTGACAAAAACCAGCGTTTCATGAATTTCTTTTGGGTGGTGCGTTTACGCCGTTCCGGGTGTGGTAAAATTTATAAGGCGGTTTTATTCTTCGGGTCAGTACGGTTACAGCGATACCTCATTTAGGTCTTTTTTTATGTTTTGGCGCTTTTATGCAATGAAAACAATTTTATATAAAAAATAATTATTTTTGCATCACTTTATTCTGCGAGCTATAACTTTTTTATTTTTTCGCGGATGATGCTGTATTGTGGCTCGTTTTTTGCGGAATAAGATGACGTTTTCAGCGGTACCATGGATATTTATATGCGTCTTTTTGATCGCGCGTTATTGCACTTTTTGTTCGGCAGTATAATAAATCATTATTTTTTGCTTCGTTTTTTATTGTTATTTTTTAAGGGGTTCGCTTAAGGGGTTAACTATTGGGACAGTTTTATAGGGCGGGTCGTTACGGACGCGGCGATACCAAATATGTGTACTTTTATTGTTTTGTTTTTTTTATTTCCAAAAAATGAATTTATTGGGGAATATTTTTTTTTTTTTTTTAATTTATTTGGCGATTTTTTTTTTTTAATTATTTTTACACTTTTTTTTATTTTTTTTTTACTTTATTACAATGTCCCAGGGGGGACATCACTGTCCTGTGACAGATCGCTGATCTGTCACATCACAGATCACTGTGACAGATCAGCGATCTGTCACAGGCACTGCACAGGCTTCCTCATGCCTGCGCTTTGCAGGCACTGAGGAAGCCAGCTTCCTGCAGGCCCCCGGAGGTCCCCGTCGCCATATTGGATCCAGGGACCTGCAGGAAAGGAGTCCCCCGCAGCAGCGCTGCACATTGCGCTGCCATGGGGGGCTCAGGGAAGCACGGAGGGAGCCCCCTCCCTGCCGATGCTTCCCTTTAACCCCCGGTACACCGCGATCGTGTTTGATCGCGGTGTGCAAGGGGTTAACGTGTCGGGGGCGGTCCGCGACCGCCCCTGACACATTATGCCGGGTGTCAGCTATGATAATTAGCTGACACTCGGCCGCGATCAGCGGTTCTCACCACGTGGGCACCGCTGATCGCGATGACGTAATATTCCGTCCATGGTAATTAGGTCCATGGTCACATGTACGGAATATTACATCATTTGTAGGTAAGGGGTTAAATGTGAAATGCCTCCCCACACCATAACTGACCCACTACCAAATTCGTCAAACTGGGTGAGATTGCAGGCAGCAGAACGTTGTCCCCAGCGTCTCCAGACTCTGTCATGTCTGTAACATGTGCTCAGTGTGAATCTGCTCTTGTCCGTGAACAGCACAGACTGCCTGTCAATCTTGGTGTTCTCTGGCAAATGCCAATTGCCCTGCATGGTGTTGGGCTGTAAGCGCAACACCCACTTGTGGACATCCTCATACAGTCTGTTCCTGGCAGTTTGAGCAGACACATGGATGTTAGTGGCCTGCTGGAGGTCATTTTGCAGGGCTCTGGCAATGCTCCTCCTTTTCCTCCTTGTACAAACGAGGAGGTAGCTGGTCCTGCTGCTGAGTTGTTGCTCTCCTACATCCCCCTCAATGTATCCTGGTGTACTGGCCTGTCTCCTAGTATCTGCTCCATGCTCTGGACACTGTGCTTACAGACACAGCTACCCTTCTTGCCACAGCTCACGTTGATGTGCCATCCTGGATGAGCTGCACTACCTGAGCAACTTCTATGAATTGTACACATTGCCTCATGCTACTGTGCAGTACCACTAGGGGTGACAGCAATGAGAAAATGCATAGGTGACCAAAACAAAAGCCAAAAAGGATAAGAACAGAGAAATGGTCTGTGGTCACCCCCTTCAGAACCACTGCTTTAAAGGGGTTGTCTTGTTAGTTTCCTATCATTTTAACCTGTTGTCTCTTTCATTTGCACAACAGCAGGAGAAATTGATTCACAATCGGTGTTGCTTCATAACTGGACAGGTTGAATTCACAGAAGTGTAATTGACTTGGAGTTACATTGTACTGTTTAAGTGTTCTCTTTATTTTTTTGAGAAGTGTGTGTGTATATATATATATACACAGTATATATATATATATACTGTATATTTATATATATGAAACTGTGTACACAGAAACATCTTCAATCAGGCGTCTAATGTAATTTTTACCAACTTATGTGGTAAGCATACATTATTATTACATTATTCAATAAAAGTGGGAGTTATTGCATAATCTAAAGTTCTTTATGCCCCCACCATAAAAATTACACTTTTAATTATGGATTTCTAATGGGAGTATGAATATCCCTACTCAATGAACCATTTTATCAGAATCCTCTTGAGGAAAAAAAACCTCTTCTAAAAGTATATAATGTTAGTGGATAAATATTACCTTTCTTGCCAAGCAGCACCCAGTAGATTAAACCAAGAAATATTAGCAAAACTGTTATCCCAGCACCTACTCCAAGAGCGATCAACCACCAAAAAGATCCTGCTGGGGATCAAAAAGAATGTTAAAGCACATGAATAAAGTTACACAATTAATTATTGTTGTTTAATCTTCCTCCAAAGTAATAATAATTATGTCAAGAATCTATTAATAAGCTACTTACTTGCTACCACAATAATCTCAATTTGAGGACTTTTTGGTGATAGCAATAAGCGTCCTTTAATCTCTGCTGTGTATTGGCAGAAGTATTTAGTAGCCGAAGTGCTATTGGATTTCTTCATATTGATGGTTACTGCTGCTTTTTTCTGTTTATTGTAAGATGATACACTAATTATTTCATCTGTGGCACTGAGAAAATGGAATTTAGTTCTCTCATACTCTTCAGGAGCTGCACAGTATAGTGTCACATTGCCTCCATCCCGAATTCTACCACTAGGAGGATCTGCAAAGAGCAAGGGAGGACGTAAAGGTTCTGTGAAAGAAAACAGAAAAAGGAATAAGAATCCATACTAATCATGTATTACTATAAAATGTAACCATTATCGCTTTCATATATTTTTCTATAAACAATTTTTATTCAGAATGTCTGGTTTTAGGATAATAAACCTTAATCTCTTTGTAAATAAAAATTTCTACAATGTTCTAATATATTTTGAGGGTATTAAAAAGTTCATGATATGTTTGCAGTCAGTTGATTGCATTATTGTTTTTAAAATTTAAGTTTTTCTTTTACTGCTGGACAACCCTTCTTTCCAGTTAATTTGGCAGTCATAAAATAAAAGATACATATTCTTACCCCAAAAAAGGCACTATTCTTGCGATGTTGGCACGGTGTGGAGACAGCGCCAACATTGCAGCCATAGCGCCAGCTCATGAGAAAAATATATGTTTGTTTTTTTATGATGGTCAATTTGACTGCTAAGAAGGTGTTGACTAGAGATGAACGAACCTTTTAAGATTTGGTTTGGTTCGGATTGGCGAACGTCCCGATGTTTGCTGAACAGTTCGGCGAACATATCCGAACACCTCTGAATTCAGTTGGAGGCAAAACCAAAGCCGTACGCAACACCTTCAAGGGCACCAAAAAGCTGCCAAAACAGCTCAAATTAGGGGCAGACATCAGGAAAACTGGCATCAATTGACCCAGAGTGCAAATAGTATAATTGCACAACATGGATGAATGGGACAGGACCTGGGAAAGGGCTTGGACCAGCATTTTTTGCTTAAATATTGATCAGTAACAGGAGGATGAGAAACGCACATGAAGGAGACCCAACTTGGAGTCTAAACATTTCTAAAAATTAGAGGCAGATACTAGGAAAAGTGGCATTAATTGACCAACAGTAGAAATTTGATAATAGCACACCAATAGTCAGCCATGGGCCAATGCATGAGGTATCAAGCTCTGGCCCAGCATTTACAATTTGGAATTGAAGTTTTAATGTGGACATGGTGGTTAAGAGAGCAGTGCAAGCCTTCTTAGCTGGGAGACTTCACACCTTATGCAACACCTCCAATATTTTTTTTATTTCAGCCACACAAAGATAGCACAAACATCAGTTTTATAGACTACTATTGATAGAAAAATGGGCCATGCATGAGGTATCTGAGCCAGCATTTACAGCATTGAATTTAAGTTTAACTACTTTCTGATGCTGGGCGTAATAATATGCCCATGTCGGAATCCCTCCCTTTGATGTGGACTCCAGTGCTGAGCCTACATCTTTCTCGGGACATGGGCCTCTAACAGCTGTGGGTGGAATCGCGATCCACCCGCAGCTGTTAACCTGTTAAATGCCGCTGACAATCTCTGAAAGCAGCATTTACCTTGCGCTTACCAGAACTATGTCGGAAATCCCGCCCATCAGTGACCCCGTCACGTGATTGCGGGTCACCGATGGGTCAGCATGACAGCCAGAGAGCTCCAGCAGACCTCTATGGTTGTCATTGCCAGATTGCTATGAGCACTGCCCGGTGGTCGGTACTCATAGCAAGTGAGCATTTCGGCTACACATAGGTAAACTGATCATTGCCTGTGTGTAGCAGAGGCGATCAGACAACTGCAGCTTCTAGTCTCCAATGAAAACTATTGAAGACTGCAAAAAGTAAAACAAAATGTTTTTAAAAATATTTTAAAAAAATAAATGAAAGTTTAAATAACCCCCCTTTTGCCCCATTCAAAATAAAACAATAAAAAATTCAAATATACACACAGTTAATATCACCAGAATCGCCTGATCTATCAACATAAAAAAAAGAATTAACCCAATTGCTAAACGGCATAACGAGAAAAAAATTAAAAATGCCACAGATACTTTTTTTTGGTCGCTGCTACATTGCAATAAAATGCAATAATGGGTGGTCAAAAAATCATATCTACACCAAATGGTATAAATAAAAGCTTCAGCTTGGCATGCAAAAAATAAGCCCTCACCCAGCCCCAGATCATGAAAAATGGAGACACTACAGTTCTCGGAAAATGGCGCCACATTTTTAACAAAGTTTGGATTTTTTTTCACTACTTAAATAAAAAAGAACCTAGACATATTTGCTGTCAATGTACTTGTAATGACCTGGAGAATCATAATGACAGGTCAGTTTTAGCGTTTAGTGGACATGGTAAAAAAAAAAAAAAAAAACCTGTGGAATTGTACTTTTTTTGCAATTTCACCGCACTTGGATTTTTTTCCTGTTTTCCAGTACAAGATATGTCAAAACCAATGGTGACGTTCAAAAGTACATCTTGTCTCACAAAAAACAAGCCCTAACATGGCTATTTTGACCAAAAAATAACAAAGTTATGGCTCTGCGAAGAACGGGAGCAAAATACAAAAATGCAAAAACGAAAATACCTCCGGCCATGAAGGGTTTAAATAAAGACAAGATGGGTGAGGGATCCATGTAGGTCTGCTGTGCGGGGAGCTCTGATACCTCATGGAACAGATCAAACTGCTTTTCTGCTCTGCCACACTAAGGTGCCACAAACATCATTGATGATCAATTCACCCACAGTAGAAATGTGATAATGGCACAGCAGCAGTCAGTCATGGGTCATGCATGTGGTATCAGGGGCTGGGCCAGCATTTAGAGCTTTGAATTTAAGTTTAAATTAAGATGAGTGTCATGATTCATTATGAGATTCATGACAGCTCTGTTTCTGCTGTAATTTAAATGTTTTTTCCTTTTGGTCCAGCAAGAGTTATCATTCTCTTGCTGGCTGTTCTTTTTGGTTGGTCAGCTGATGTTGGTTGGTAACCACTCTCACCTTCCTTTAAATAGTCACGTGACCCATCAGCTGATTGTCGGTAATAAATTTCTTCTATGCAGACGAGCTAGGGATGAGGAACTCTCCTGTGTCAGTGGTGTTGCTGATGTGGTAGTTCAAATTTCTGGCGCCGTCTTCTCTGCTGCGGTTGAGCTTAGCAGCAGAGCCTGAAGCAGAGTGTTTCTTCCTTTTACTTTGTCTTTACTGTGCTTGTCTCTACCTGAAGTCCATCCTCCCATGGCAACTGCTTGTGCGTTGACACTCCTCTGATTCCAACTCCTCCTTAGGGACCACCACCTCCTCCCTCAGACTATTCAAAGTATCATCAGTGCTAACAATCTTAGTAAACATTTTGAAACTGTGCAGAAACGTGCAGAGGTCCTTCATCTGTGCCCACTCTGCAAGCGTGATTTGCACCACGTCAGTACTGTGCTGGCCCTGGCAATGTAAAAGAAGATACTGCACCATGGCACGGGAATGCTGCCACAGTCGCTACAACATGTGCAGAGTGGCATTCCACAGTGCCGGCACATCGCTTATTAAATGGTTAACGGTAGGCCAAAAGACATCTGTAGTGATGCAATTCGATTACTTGCAGGGTGCGGTCGGCAGTAGTGAGCACACAGGCACTATACTTTCTGCAGCAACACATTCAGGCCAGGTGTGAGGATTCGAACCCAGCAGCTCCTGTGCATCAGACGGCAGCTCTTCCTTCTGAGCTATTCAGCTCGCTGGACAGTTCCGTGCTAACCCAAATACTTGCACCTATGTTGTTGCTGATGTCTCCACCCTGAGTTTCTGATTGGCTCATTCTGATTGCACACTCTATTTAAACCTGGCCTTGCTCTCCTTTCCTTGCATGATTATTGTGTGGCGCCCCCAGGAGTATGGTCTCCACACTGGCATTGCCTTCCTCCAGGGATGGTGATGTCAGGCTTGGAAGCAATGAAGCGTCTCTCTGACAGTTAATCTCTACATACAACACAGTTCCCATTCCAGGCCAGCAGAGGGAGCTCTGAACCAATACAAAGGGGAAGAGCTTCTCTCTGGGGGCCAGGAGGGGAAATTAGTCAGCTCTGTGAGGAGGGCGAAGTGTGTGAACATGGAGAGAGGAGCTGGGGGATTGAGCAGGGAGTAGAGGCTCATTCCCAGCTGGAACGCATGATCTAGAGCCTGGTCTCCAAGGTTGTATGGATACTGACGGTCCTGCAACAGAAACCAGATGAATAGGAAGCTGTAAATGCTCTATTCCCATCTAAGACTCGGAGGCACAACAGCGAAGTGTGAGCCAAAGGAGATAGAAGGCTACAGCTGTCTGCCATACGAGGTAGATCCAAAAGGGAAGAAGAAGGAGGAACGTCAGTGTAACACAGTACTGCATGTACCTCAAGTAAGCGCTAGAGAGGAGACTACACAACCCATCTGATAGAGAGATTCCTAAGTTGCTTCAAGGCTAATCAGCTCCTGTGCCATCTGTAATCTGGACCCTGGACTGCGCTTACAAAGTAAAGGTAAAGAAACTACACTTTGTTGTGTCCTTGCCTTCTTCCTGCAACTTCTTCAACACTGCTACATCTCTGTGCCAGACACTGCACCCTCTTCCTCAACACCTATCCTCTTCCTCTACTCTGCCCTGGGAATACAGCCCTGCCCGTGGAGGGCTATAACATCACTGCTGCACCCCATCATCTGTCCCAGAGGATCTGTCTGCAGCATTGGCTTAACACCTCCCTTGCCGAACACCACAGGTAGCGTCACGAATCACTCATAAACTTTATTTCATCACTCAATCCTCTTTTACATGGGTGCCCAGGGCCACGGACCGGGTCACCGCTGCTGTGACATTCACCTCTGAAGGACCGTCCCAGTACCGAGTGCCCCACAGCCCTGGGAGGGCGACCAAATTGAGCTACCAGTCCCTAGTCAAGCTTCCTTCCACCTGCTATGCCTTCAAACAACATTGCTGTTCCTGGTAACGACCTCAGCTTCCTTGACTACGATTCCTTCTTATTTCTTCAAACTACATTATTGGTCCAGTGTACAACTCCTTGGCTATACCTGACTATGCTACCTGCCAGTGCTGCCCCTAGTGGTTGCAATATCAGTACTCCAAACCATGTCAGTCTATAACAGAATATTCACGCGTACAAAATGGAGCCTGTTGCAGCCCAACTGAGACAATGAGTTATTGAACTTCAGAATTTTTATATCACATACTAAGAAAAATATTCTAAGTTCCAAACACAGGTGTTGTTCACAAAAGGAGGCAACTTCTCGAATTGCGCAACTCTGACCCGGAATCAAATGCACACATGCCGCTGCCTGCAAGTGGGGATCGTTATCATTACCATGGATTCCTAAATCAATGCCATATCTATTTCCAGATGCATCCTTCTCTGTTTACCAGTGACAGGAAAAGGGTTCTGTTTATCACTAATCTCCTGACTGATGAGGCTCTTGCATGGACCTCACCTTATGTTGAGAAAAACTCTGACCTCCTAAATGACTGGTGTTTGATGACCCAAATCGTAGCTTTGCAGCTGAAACCAAATTGCATAACCTGCATTAAGGAGGCGCTCTGTAGCTGAATATACCTCTGAATTCTGCCACTGGGTGGCAGACACCACATGGAATTTTGTTGCCCAGAGGAGTGAATTTCATAAGGATTATCAGAGCTAATAAAAGATAAACTTGCAAGGTTTGAGACTCCTGATAATTTGGAGGACTTTATTCAACTGTGCATCCGAATTGATCAGAGACTCATGGAAAGAAGAAAGGAAAGACTGTGAGTATTTGCAAACACGCTAACTACTCCTTTACTCAATCAGCATTAAAAAGACAACAATAAATGGATGCCTGAACCTATGCAAATTGATGTCACCCGAAAACCTCTTTCTGAAGTAGAGGAGAGGCGGTGTACAGAGAATCAATATATATATCTATTGTGGGGGCACTGGACATTTTGCCATCAACTGTCCTAATAAAAGGACCATAGCTTTCACTAATGCCAAAACTGAAAGTGATTTAAATCTTTTTGAACGGCAAGATCCGGTAATGCAGACCATCTCATCTGTAATGCAGGATAAAGGCAAAGAACAATCACCATCTTCTCATTTCGTCGTTCCCATACAGGTCATAATTGGGAGCCAAAAAATACAATGCTCTGCCATGTTAGATTCTGGAGCGGGAGGGAATTTCATGGACTTACAATATACACATGATAATAACATAGAAAGTAGGACTATATCCATGCCAATTGATATGGAAACTGTGGATGGATCACCTTTTTAATCTGGACCTGTTACTCCCAAAACAATGAAACTGGAAATCTGTGGTGAACTGATTCATCATGAAGCGGTTAGTTTTCATCTTATTTAATCTCCAAAATTTCCAATTATTCTAGGAATTCCTGGTTTTCAATACATAACCCATCTATCATCTGGGCATTGAGGACCATTACCTTTCCTTATCAGTGCTGTAAGAACAATTGACATGCTAATGTATTTGTTCTGAAACAAATTCAAGTATCTGAGATTTCTCA
Source organism: Dendrobates tinctorius (assembly GCF_039654945.1). Classification (NCBI taxonomy): domain Eukaryota; kingdom Metazoa; phylum Chordata; class Amphibia; order Anura; family Dendrobatidae; genus Dendrobates; species Dendrobates tinctorius. The sequence continues at coordinate 32,514,949 of NW_027361712.1, read as the reverse complement.
TCAGAATTTTGATAAACTATCAACTCAGTACCAGCAGTTCAGTGAGAGGTCTGCAGTAAGAAGAAATCTGATCAACTGCCTCCTCATCATCCTTATGACTGTCCCATTGAATTACTGCCTGAAGTGTTCATTCCGTTTGGGTGAATTTATAATCTTTCTGAGCCAGAATTATAAGTACTAAAGCAATATCTAGACAAAAATTTAGAGCAAGGCTTTATTCAACCTTCTTCTTTGCCATTTGGGGCGCCCTTGTTTTTTGTAGAAAAAAAAGCCAACCCTGTGGCCATGTATTAAGAGAAATTAATGCAATTACTATTAAAATTCGCTACTCACTCCCCTTAATTCCTGAGTTGCTAGAGAGACTGCGTTCTGCCAGAATTTTTACCAAACTCGATCTAAGAGGGACTTATAAACTCATACGACTCCGCCCGGGAGATGATTGGAATATTACCTATAGAACTAGGTATGGACATTTTGAATATCTTGTTATGCCTTTTGGCTATAACAATGCCCCTGCCACCTTTTAGCACTTCATCAATGATGTTTTTTGATATTTCTTGGGTCTATTTGTTGGAGGAGCATCGCAGACAAGTCCAGTTAGTCCTGAAACGTCTACAGGGAAACCCTCTCTATATCAAACTCAAAAAAATGTAAATTTGAACAAACCAGAACTCAATTTCTGGGATATATCATCTCCCCAGAAGATCTGAGCATGGATCCCACTAAAATCAGAGCGGTAGTTGACTGGCCTACTACGAAAAATTTAAAAGACGTTCAGCACTCCATATGATTTGCAAATTTCTACAGAAGATTCATTGAAACCTTTTCAAAAATATTTTTAACAGTTACTTCACTCACAAAGAAAACCAAAGTCTTTTATTGGTCTCCAGAGACACAAGTGGCATTTGACAAATTTGAGACACTTTATACTTCTGCACCATTACTTGTCCATCCAAATCCTGAACTGCCGTTTGTTGACTAAGCAGACGCCTCAGACTCCGTGTTTTATCACAGTGAGTTGGAGACAAAATTCAGCTTCATCCATGTGCATTTCTTTCTCATATCATGTCAGCTGCAGAAAAGAACTATGACATTGGAAATAAAGAACTTTTAGCTATTAAAATTGCCTTCTCTGAATGGTAACATCTTTTGAAAGGGCCAATCATTAAGTGACTGTCCTTATTGACCACAAAAATTTAGAATTTATCCGTACAGCTAAGAGGTTGTCTGCAAGACAAGCACATTGGGCCTTATTTTTCTCCAGGTTTAATTTTATAATTTCTTATCGGCCTGGTTCAAAAAATGGCAAGGCTGATGCTTTGTTCAGGATATTTGCTGAACCTAGACATCAGGAAAGATCTAGCACTTACTGTAATACTTAACGTCCAAAATATTTTTGGTAATACTGGACTCCAAAGGATTTTTTACAAAAATTAAAGCGGGATACCAAACTGACTTCTTTCATAACCATCCTTCTACAGACATTAAGATTTCTTTTAAGGAGGGATTTTGGATGCAGAACCACCAAATATATGTCCCCGAATCTGCTAGACTAACACCCTGGAGTAATGAAAAGGCAAGAACTACTGCTTCGTTCTTTTTGGTGGCCTAATTGTAGGAAGGAAGTGAGAAAATATGTTTCTTCCTGTTTAACATGTGCATGGAACAAGATGCTATGATCTCCTCCTCTAGGACTCAACCAACCTCTTCCAGTTCCATCTGGGGATCAATCTCAATGGATTTTACCGTGGACCTACCTCCCTCTAAAGAAATTACTGTAATCGTTGTTGTGGTGGATCGGCTCACAAAAATGGCCCATTTTATTCCAACTAAAGGGATTCCTATCATTGACCAAACCACAGAATAAGTGGTCAAAGAGATATTTAGGCTGCATGGAATTCCTGACAATGTCATTTCTGATAGAGGTGTTCAGTTTACATCAAGATTTTGGAAAACCTTCTGTGCAGCATTAGAAATTACTGTCAATTTGATCACTGCTGTCCACCCACAATCCAATGGCCAGACTGAAAGAACTAACCAAACCCATGAACATTACCTGCGCTGTTTTATTTCTTACTTACAGTATGACTGGGTTGATTATTTACCAACAGCAGAATTTGCCTATAATAACTCCAAACACAGATCTACATCCCAAAGCCCATTTTTTGCTAACTATGGCTTACATTCGGTATTTATTCTTAATCTTTCATTTAATACTTCGGATCCTGCTATTACAAAAGAAGATTACAAAGAAAAAGCAGATAAATGTCGCAAAGCCCTTCCTGCCCTTCAGGTCGATGACAATGTTTGGCTGTCTACCAAAAATCTGAAGACAAACGTACTGTCTTCTAAATTGGGTCAAAAATTCATAGGACCTTTTCAAATCTGCACTATTTAACACAGTTGATTTCCATTTAAAATTCACCCTGTGTTCCATGTGTCCTTTCTCATTCAGTGAGAACCCATTTCTAGGAAGAACTCAGCCACCTCCTCCACCAGAAAAAGTCCATGGTGAAGAAGAGTACATCGTGGATGAAATTCTGGACTCTAAAAATTTAGAGGGAGACTACAATATTTTGTACAATGGATGGGCTACGGACCAGAAGATAATTCATGGGAGCCAGAGGGCAATGTCCATGCACCCAGACTTACATGAGCTTTTCATCTGAAACATCCAGAGAAGCCAGCACCAAAAATGTCCAGAGGCCACCCTGGAAGGAGGGGAGTACTGTCAGGATTGGAACCTCCTGTGCACCAAATGGCAGCTCTTCCCTCTGAGCTATTCAGCTCACTGGACAGTTCTAAGCAAGGACAGGGAATGCAAGGGCTGCCAAAAATTTGGAGGCACTCCAATGCCCCTTTGAATAGACATAGAGGATGGCCTCATGAAAAAAATGTTCCCAGTAATAGGAAGGGGGTCTCCCATACTGTTTGCCTATGCAGTGAATGCAAGGGCTGCCAAATATTTGGAGGCACTCCAATGCCCCTTGGAAGAGACGTGGAGGAGAGCCTCATAAAAAATGTTCCCATTAGAAAGAAGCTGGTCTCCTATACTGGTAATGCTCATGCACTAAGCGTATGGACTGACAAATATTTACCCCTAGGGGGTTTACATGAACATACTGTATAATAAATTTTTGTTTACGGGCATCATAAATACCCTTTAACCCCTTAACCCCCAAGGTTGGTTTGCACGTTAATGACTGGGCCAATTTTTACAATTCTGACCACTGTCCCTTTATGAGGTAATAACTTTGGAACGTTTCCATGGATCCCGGTGATTCTGACATTGTTTTCTCACGACATATTGTACTTCATGTTAGTGGAAAAATTTCATTGCTATAACTTGCGTTTTTTTGTGAAAAAAACAGAGATTTGGCGAAAAGTTTGAAAATTTTGCAATTTTCCAACTTTGAATTTTTATGCCCTTAAATCACAGATATATGGCACACAAAAAACTTAATAAGTAACATTTCCCACATGTTTACTTTACATCAGCACAATTTAGGAACCAAAAATTTTTTTTTGTTAGGAAGTTATAAGGGTTAAAAGTTGACCAGTGATTTCTCATTTTTACAATACCATTTTATTTTTAGGGACCACATCACATTTGTTGTCACTTTGAGGGGTTTATATGATAGAAAATACCCAAAAGTGACACCATTCTAAAAACTGCACCCCTCAAGGAGCTCAAAACCGGATTCAAGAACCTTATTAACCCTTCAGATGCTTCACAGAAATTTTTTGAATGTTTAAAAAAAATGAACATTTCACTTTTTTTCCACAAAAAAAATTACTTCAGGTCCAGTTTTTTTATTTTACCAAGGGTAACAGGAGAAATTGGACTGCAAAAGTTATTGTGCAATTTGTCCTGACCACGCTGATACCTGATATGTGGGGGGGAACCACTGTTTCAGCGCATGATTAGAGAGGATAGCACAAATTGTAATAGTGATCTCAATAATGCATAAATTGAAAAACACTTGTGTGATCAATGTGCCCTCTCCCAAATAGATGGATGGCAGACCATCCGGTAATCAATAAAAAGCAAACTAAAGATGGTGAGAGATAAACCTGGTAGGGATTGTGCAAGAAATAAAAAGAATAAAATAGCTTTATAAAAATAGCCTTTATTGTGTAAATTGGCACAACAACATAAAAATACAATATTGCACAATCCCTACCAGGTTTATCTCTCACCATCTTTAGTTTGCTTTTTATTGTTTCAGTGCATGGCAAAGCTCAGAAGGGAAGGAGCGCCGCTTGACTTTTTCACTGCAAAATTGGCTGGAATTCAGATCGGACGCCATATCATGTTTAGAGAGCCCCTGATGTGCCAAAACAGTGGAAACCACCCACAAATGACACCATTTTGGAAACTAGACCCCCCAAGGAACTTATCTAGATGTGTTTTGAGAACTTTGAACGCCCAAGGGCTTCACAGAAGTTTATAACGTACAGCCTTAAAATTAAAAAATCACATTTTTCCACAAAAATGATCTTTTCACCCCCAATTTTTGTTTTCCCAAGGGTAGCAAGACCCCAAAAGTTATTGTGAAATTTGTCCTGAGTATGCTGATACCCCACATGTGGGGGTAAACCACTATTTGGGTGCATGGCAGAGCTCGGAAGGAAAGCAGTGCCATTTAACTTTTTTGGCTGGAATTGAAATCAGATGCCATGCCGCATTTTTAAGAGCCCCTGATGTGCCTAAACAGTAGAAACCCCCCACAAATGACACCATTTTGGAAGCTAGACCCCCCCAAGGAACTTATCTAGATTTGCGGTGAGCACTTTGAACCCCCAAGTGCTTCACAGAAGTTTATAATGCCCGGGCGTGAAAATAAAAAAATATTTTTTCCACAAACATGATCTTTTAGTCCCCAATTTTTTTTTCCCAAAGGTAACAGGAGAAATTGGACACCAAAAGTTGCTGTCCAATTTGTCCTGAGTACGCTGATATCCCATATGTGGGAGAAAACTACTGTATGGGCACACGTCAGGGCTCGAAAGGTAAGGAGTGACGTTTTGGAATGCAGACTTTGATGAAATGGTCTGCGGGTGTCATGTTGCCTTTGGAGAGCCCCTGATGTGCCTAAACTGTGGAAAGCCCCCACAAGTAACCCCATTTTGGAAACTAGACATCCCAAGGAACTTATCTAGATGTGCGGTGAGCACTTTGAACCCCCAAGTGCTTCACAGATGTTTATAACGCCCGGGCGTGACAATAAAAAAATCATATTTTTTCCACAAACATGATCTTTTAGTCCCCAATTTTTTCTATTTTCCCAAGGGTGAAAGGAGAAATTAGACCCCAAAAGTTGTTGTCCAATTTGTCCTGATTGCGCTGATATCCCATATGTGGGAGAAAACTACTGTATGGGCACACGTCAGGGCTCGAAAGGTAAGGAGTGACGTTTTGGAATGCAGACTTTGATGAAATGGTCTATGGGTGTCATGTTGCCTTTGGAGAGACCCTGATGTGCTTAAACTGTGGAAACCCCCACAAGTAACCCCATTTTGGAAACTAGATACCCCATGGAACTTATCTAGATGTGTGGTGAACACTTTGAACCCCCAAGTGCTTCACAGAAGTTAATAACGCCCGGGCGTGAAAATAAAAAAATCATATTTTTTCCATAAACATAATCTTTTAGTCCCCAATTTTTTATTTTCCCAAGGGTAACAGGAGAAATAGGACCCCAAAAATTGTTGTGCAGTTTGTCCTGAGTAGGCTGATATGGGGATGTGGGGGTAAACCACTGTTTGGACATATGGCAGAGCTTGGAAGGGAAGGAGCACCGTTTGACTTTTTCAGCGCAGAATTGGCTGGAATTGGGATCAGACGTCATGTTGTATTTGGAAAGCACCTGATGTGCCTAAACAGTGGAAACCCCCCAATTCTAACTACAACCCTAACCCCAACACACCCCTAACCCTAATCTCAGCCCTAACCCTAACCCTAGCCCTAACCCTAATGGGAAAATGGAAATAAATACATTTTTTAAATTTTATTATTTTTCCCTGACTAAGGGGGTGATAAAGGGGAGTTTGATTTACTATTTATAGCAGGTTGGCAACTGTCATACGCTAAAAGACGCTTTTATTGTAAAAATAGTTTTTGCACCACCACATTTTGAGAGCTATAATTTTTCCATATTTTGACCCACCGAGTCATGTGAGGTCTTATTTTTTGCAGGACGAGTTGACGCTTTTATTGGTACCATTTTCGGGCACGTAACTTTTTATCACTTTTTATTCCGATTTTTGGGACACAGAATGATCAAAAACAAGTATTTCATGAATTTCTTTTGGGGGGTGCGTTTACACCGTTCTGCGTGTGGTAAAATTGATAAAGCGGTTTTATTCTTTGGGTCAATATGATTACAGCGATACCTTATTTGTCTTTTTTTATGTTTTGCCGCTTTTATGCAATAAAAACAATTTTATATAAAAAATAATTATTTTTGCATCGCTTTATTCTGTGAGCTATAACTTTATTTTTTTGCTGATGACGCTGTGTGGCGGCTCATTATTTGCAGGACAAGATGTCATTTTCAGTGGTATCATGGTTATTTATATCCATCTTTTTGATCGTGCGTTTTTGCACTTTTTGTTCGGCGGTATGATGATAAAGCATTGTGTTTTGCTGATAGTGATCCGAGTGACATAAAAACCACAGTTTTAAACAGCTGGCCTGTAGATAACTATTTTTATCAGCAAACAGATGTCAGTAAGTTCGCTAACACTGCTGCAAAATTTAAATGGAGGCCAGAAATGGCAGAATTTTGAGTGCACTTATATGTGATCCATGTCATGGACAAACCACAGTTTTAAATAGATGGATTTTTAGTGCTGTAATATGGAAAGGATCTGGCTGCATTCTACAGTGCCAACAAGCAAATGGAGAAGAAAAACAGTGTTCTCTGGATTGTTTTTTAAGCAAATAATCAGGATTAAGATCAAAAAACATATTCCTGGCCCCTTATACCTATACCTGGCTATGTCTAGAAATATCTGTAAAGCAACAGCAGCAGACAGAACTGGAATGGACACGCTTGTTATATGCACTGCAGTCTGCAACATACACTGCCTGCCTAGCAGTGATATCTATGCAGCTGGATTAGTCCTCAGAAGGACTGTTAGTTAGGATGGATATGTGTATAATATATTGTGGTATACCTACACTAACTAAGAAGCAAGTAAATCTCTCCCTAGCTCAGCAGCACCTCTCCCTATACTGCCTGATTCCGAAGTATACTGTGATGAGCATGGCAATGCCAGGTCAGATATAGACCTGATGATGCTGTGCGGCCAGCCAATCACTGTAATGCCACAACCAACTTGGCAGTGGCATTACAGTGTGTGGCAGACAATCCCTGCATGTTCATTGGCTCTCTAAACAGCACCAAACATGCAGGGAAGGGACCCGAGCTCCCTCTGAGTAATCCTGGAAATACTCGGCAAACTCCTTGCATCTCGAGCAGTGAGATGCTTAGGCCTGTTTCACACTTCCATTTGGGACCATCAGTCAAGATCTGCCCATTTGAAAAAAAAATGGATCCGCCATTTTTCTTGGCGGATCCGTTTTTTTCCTCATAGACTTGCATTATCGGCGGATCTTGACGGATGGTCGTCCGTTCGATCCGCTTTTGTACAGATCCGCCAAGATTTTGGCGTACGCTCAGCGGCCCGGACGGAGCATGTAACGTTATTTTGTTCTCCGGATCCGCTATTTACTAAATTAACCCGCATTTCTGTCTGGCTGCAGGATAACATTCTCTCTCTCTCCTCCACGACATACCCCTCCACATCGCCGCTGCTGATCTCTCTCCTCCACGACAAACTCCTCCACATCGCCGCTGCTGTCCCGTGAGATCTCTCTCTCCTCCACATCGCCGCTGCTGTCCCGCGAGATCTCTCTCTCCTCCATGACATACTCCTCCACATCGCCGCTCCTTTACGGCAACTTCTCCAAGACAGCGCACCTACTGATGCCGCGACCAATGCTGCTGCTCCTGCTACTTCACCGCTGCTGATCCCGCCGTGCCCACAGCTCCTGCGTCACCATGCCCGCTCACAGACAGCGCTACATCGCCGGTATTTTTACTTTTTTTTTCACAGGCTCGGTTCCTTTAATTTTTAACTTCAGCGGATCCGTACATCCGCTGATCCGATGCCAACCGTTCCTGTCAGTCCGCCTGTGGATCTGTTTTCCGCTATTTTGGCAGATTCGGACTGACAGGAAAAACTGAAGTGTGAAACAGGCCTTAGGCGAGTACTGAGTAGTGGCAAAACTACTGGTTAAACTGTGCTTCGCAAAATGTAGAGCAGGTGACAAGATAACTGTCATCTCACCTATTATGTAAAGCTCGTTTATAGGGCTCTGATTGGATGGAATCTCCCTGTTACTCTTTGGACTCCAGTACATACAAGTATACTCAGCTTGATCCTCTTTCGTGACATTCTGCAATGAGTAGATTCCTCTGTGTGATGATGGCCCTTTCAGTTCTTCTCCATTCTTGTAGAAGCGATGGATGGTGACATGAACTGGAGTAGGTGCTTCACATTCCATGGTCAGATTTTCTCCATTGATAAATGTTATGTAAGAAGGCAAGAACTTCAGTAATGGGGAAGTAGATAAAGCTGTAAAATGAATTCATACTTTGTTTCAAAAGCAAACAATAGTATTAATAAAGCACAAAGGAAATTCAACTATTCTGCCATTATATTTCAGAAAAAGAAAGTAGTTAATATGATTATTGTAAGTATTTACCTAGAGAAAATTAAAATAGTGTTTACCTTACCCATATGTAAACCTAAAAATAAAAAAATAAAAAGTTTCCTTGTCAAGTTTCAATCACCAATGGTCCAATATTCATAAAAACAAACCACCACTCCAAATAGTTTAATGAATTGGCAGCCATACTATAGACTTGCTACATTTTCTGTTGCTTTACAGTCTATAGAGGGGAAATTGCCCCACCTAAAAAAGGCATTACGCGTATAGAAATTAATATTATTTGTATCGAAAAATTTGGTTCCTGAGATTTTTTTCAACAAACAAAAAATGTTAAGAAAAATAAGGCAGAAGGCACGAGAAAAACAAAGACTGTGGGTCTCAAATCTGCATGAAAATCGCAACGGGAAAAAACCCTGCTAAAACCAAACATTTTTACCTGGGCTTTGCCACAAAGCTTGCTGTAAATTTTATGCAAAAAAAAACAGTTTAGGAAATGCTTTTAAAATGCTTCAATGAAAAACCACAATAGCAGTATAATAAATGGTGAATTTACAGTTTTTAAATGCTAAAAATAACGGTGAAGAAATTAACAAAACAAACAATAAAAGCATATTTTGTGGTTTTCAAAGATCACACTTTGTAAGAATCCAAATTATATTTTGCTCCTAATAAAAGGTGGTTCTAAAGTCTCTTTGCACTTTTGAAAGGGTACCTCTAGCATTGTAAATGTCTTAAGCACTTTTATGGCATTTTTATACAAAATGTAGCTAAAATACAGCCATATGAACGAAAAAGACCTACATTTATGCCAAAATAGACTTTAGAATGACAACATCGCTCAAACTCTATTTTACTTATTCCATTGATTTCAATTGAGGATGATTGGCTTGGATCCTAGATTTGGGGTTCTTCATGGTCAATATACTATGACTAATAAATATGCCACAAATATTCTTTTGGATGCATGTTAAAAGTACAAGTATTTTACTAGTTACCTAATAGGATGACATTTTCTTCACTATTGTAATGTCATACCTGTTACAGCAATTGTTTGTTGCATGCTTTTGCCAGATGGGATTGTCCTCTGGTGACCTAATACCAAGTATTCACAATTATAGGTCCCTGAGTCCTTGGTACTTAAGCTGGAAATGTGATATTCAGACTTTGTTGAGTCGAGGTAACTAGGTACTTTGGTTGTATCTTTGTAAAAATGATAGGAAATTTGGGAATTTACAACTGGATGTTCACATTCCAAAGTCACAGTTTCTCCTTCGAAGTATAGGGTTTGTTGTGGCTTCACTGATAGAAATGGTGTAGATGGCTGATCTAAAAAGAATAAAAGAAAAAAAAATCTCAAACTGTACTCATATTTATACAGAATATTGATACATGTGACATAAAATGCAATAGAAACATATGTCGTGTCTCCTACGAAGCAGAAAATTGCAATGCACTGCTGATAACATAAAACAAAAAGGAGCAAGCACCGAACATCAGGTCATGAATGGTCAGAGGCGTGGAATATAGAATAAAAAACATTTATTTCATATGTAATTGGTTACATGGTGGCAATACAAAATGGGTGCCAATGCCCACACTGCATAGAACATGTAAAAACAACATTCATAATGGTTAAAATATTATGTGTCCTGAACCACACAAGAGTAAGAATAGGCAAGTAAAAGGAGGAGGCCAAACTGATAGAAAAATATGTCTAATACCTTTGAAGGTAAACTAACAGGAGCCTGCCTGATGAATCTAATGGGGGTCTAAATAATGGAGCAGAAAGTAAAAAATATGCAAAGTGGTCCTGTAGTGTGGTTGCAACAATCAAAAGACAGACAGATAGATAGATAGATAGATAGATAGATAGATAGTGTAAGATGGCCGCCGGACGGTTATTAGCTGAAGTGATGTGAGCTCAGAAGCATGCTCCAGCACATATAGCGCTGAGAGAGTTCCTAGGCAATTCCTGGGCCGGATTTTACAAGCAGTCATAAGAGATGGATTAGAATGACTGCTCACATATACCCTACCCCAGAGACATGGTTTGACAGATAAAATGGAGACCGAGTGTCTCATTCAGTGTCTGGACCTGGAGATGTGTGGATCTCCTGTGTTTGGGCTTTGCTAAGACCTAAAGAACTGGACACTATCCTGAGCAGGCGGACTCGCTGTATGTTGTATGGACTTTTTACTTTATGTTTTCACTTTGTGCCGGAAAAGGTTGTTTTTTCGTTTTGCTATCCTGAACGGTTTATAAAGTTTAAAACCCTTTACACCCGAGGGTGGTTTGCATGTTAATGACCGGGCTAATTTTTGTTAGGAAGTTATAAAGGTTAAAAGTAAAACAACGAATTTTCATTTTTATAACACCATTTTCTTTTAGGGACCACATCACATTTGAAGTCACTTTGAGGGGTCTATATGATAGAAAATACAAAGAGTGACACCATTCTAAAAACTGCACCCCTCAAAGTGCTCAAAACCACATTCAAGAAGTTTATTAACCCTTCAGGTGCTTCACAGGAATTTTTGGAATGTTTAAGGCGATGTGCACAAGTAGCGTTTTTTTGTGTTTTCGCAGCAATTTTAAAGGAAGTTCGTGTTACTGTTCGGGTTCGACTGCCTGAACAACCAGTGTTTGTCACGCTGTCATGTGCATGGCAGCGCAGCAAACACCGCTTCTGATCGGCAGGGAAATCATCCCCGCCGGTCAGAGAGCTGTGGTGCTCACGCTGTCAACTAATGGGTGAGCTGACTTTTTGTTTTTCCACAAATATGAACCCCATTTGCCACCGTTACAGGGCAAGTGGGAAGAGCTGGGCAAAGTGCCAGAATTGACGCATCTAATAGATGTACCTTTTCTGGGCAACTGTGAGCTGCTATTTGTAGGCTGGGGGGGTCAATATCCACCCCTTACCAGCCTGAAAATACCAGCCCCCAGCTGTCAGCTTTAGCAAGGTTGGTTGTCAAAAATGGGGGGACCCCATGCCATTTTTTTAACCCCTCTATTCTTGATAACTAGCCATGCTGAAGCTGACAGGTGAGGATTGCAGTCCCCAGATGTGAGTTTATCTGGCTGGTTAGTAAAAATGCAGGGGAACCCAAGCCATTTTTTTTTAACTATTTATTTACAGAGCAGGAGCAGTTAATGAATACTGCCATCCGCCTCTCCAGCTTTTTGTTTGGCTTTTTTTTTACTAGGTTCACTACTAGTTTGCTACAACTGACCTGCCTTTATGATTCTCCAGATCATTATGAGTTTATAGACACCAAACATGTCTAGGCTTTTTTTAATCTAAGTGGTGAAACAAAATTCGAAACTTTGTTAAAAAAAAGCGCCATTTTCCGATAAAAGTAGCATCTCCATTTTTTGTGATCTCGGGTTGGTTGAGGGCTTATTTTTTGAATGCCAAGCTGATGTTTTGGTGCAGATACAATCTTTTGATCACCCGTTATTGCATTTTAATACAATGTCGTTGCGATCGAAAAATGTAATTCTGGCGTTTTGACTTTTTTCTCGCTACACCGCTTAGCGATCAGGTTAATCCTTTTTTCTTGATAGATCGGGTGATTCTGAATGCGGCACTGCCAAATATGTGTACGTTTGATTTTTAAATGGGGCGAAAGAGGGGTGATTTGAACTTTTATATCTTTTTATTTTTTTATATTTTTAAAAACTTTTTTTTACTTTTGGCATGCTTTAATAGTCTCCATGGAAGACTAGAAGCTGTCGTAACCTGATCGGCTCTGCTACATACAGGCGATGATCAGATCGCCTCTACATAGCAGAATTACTCACTTGCTATGAACGCCGTCCACCTGATGGAGCTCACAGCAAGCAGGCACTGACAACCTAGAGGTCTCCAGGAGACCTCTGGTTGTCATGCCAATGAACCAGTGACCCGCGATCACATGACGAGAGTCATAGGTGGGCGGGTTTCCGGATCGATGGCCAGAAGCGCGAGTTAAATGCTGCTGTCAGCATTTGACACCAGCATTTAACGGGTTAATAGCCGTGGGTGGATCGCGATTCTACCCGCGGCTATTGCGGGCACATGTCAGCTGTTCAAAACAGCCGGCATGTTCTGGGAAAGATGTGGGCCCAGCGCCGGAGCCCACATCAAAGGGAGGGAGTCCGATGTCGACGTGCTATTAGACCTGATGTTAGAAAGGGGTTAAAAGATCTAAAAACACTGATGCGCAAACTTTGTTGAAACCAAAATTTGTGTCTGTATCAAAACTTTTGGTCATGACTGTGTATGTATATATACATATATACACACAGTACATACATAGAATTTGACCTTTTTTAAGAAAAAAGACTGCTTTCAAAAATAGAAATGTTAAAATGTTAATAGTTTATATTTATCAATTAACAAAATGCAAAGTGAATGAACGAAATCTAATCAAATCAATATTTGGTGTGGCCATCCATTGCCTTCAAAACAGCACCAATTCTTCTAGGTATACTTGTACACAGTTTATGAAGGAACTCATCAGGAAGGTTGTTCCAAACACAGACATTGTGTGCATAGAGACTTTTACTTTTACAAATTCTTCTATCGCTTCATGCAATACCAGATTATATTTATCACTGCAGTCCACAAGCCACTTCTTGGAAGAAGGATAAATGAGACATCAGTCTGTGTGGAGGAGGCAGCAGGAGGCAAATAGAGTGTGTAATGGTAAGATAAATGATAAATGTATAGCCACTTTTCTGTCCCAGTGTGGAGGGTTGCTTCAGCTGATTGAATACCACAGACCACATTAAATTTGTATGTGATTGAAAAAGTTAAACAGTTCAAAATTTTTAATGAAACCCAAATGCAAAAGTGATTTGAGGCCCCAAATAAATGTACTGTATTTAAGTAAAAGAAAATGTCCCCATAGTTGAACAATCCATATAAACAGCGGTAATTTCTGTAATAGGGGGAGCTTACAGGATCAACTGGTTAGATATCTGATTGCTTGAAGGTGGCAGAAGTAAAGATTAGTTTTTCTTTTTAGAAGATTTCTTTGTTTGTATCATGGTGCATTGTCCCGCTGAACACTTGAAGATACAGTATACTGTAGTAGCTATAAATGTACATCAAGCATAGTATTAAGGAGTATTTACACAGTACTATTAACTATTCCCTGTGGGCCGATGGGTGTAGAATATGGGATCAATATAATATTGAAAAATCTAAAAAAATAAATAAAATGAGTATAGAGCCCTCTATTTTGTAATGTTCAAAGTTAAAATTTTGAGACTAGACAAACACATTAAGTTGGAAGGTACTGAAACTTCCCCCTATCTATACTGTATATTATATTTCATTGCTTCTAGTTTTGTTTTTCTTTGCTTCATTTGTATTTGTTGTTTTTTTTTTATTTCGTTACTAATGTAACTTGAAGATAAATTATTTCTAATGTACCTGTATGTAGAGAATAATAAAATTAGTATTAGTAAAAGAATAATCCCAAAATATAGGAATTCGTGCTTCAACCTCTATATAACAAACCAGCCTTCTTTGCAATACAACACGATCACCGTTATATGGAGATCCCAGAGATCAACTTGACTTGACTTCATATTACCTAAGCAAGTATGGGAACAATTATAAGGGATTTTTTCAATTCTTAATTTCTTTTGTTTTAATATTTTTCCAGATATGTTTCTGAAAAAGTGAGTCAACCAGCACCACAGTTTATGTCTTGCCCAAACACCAAAATAACTATTTCTGAGTTCTCGCAGCAAATCATAGCTATAAAGACACAATAGACTCTTACCTATTATAGACAGAGACACAGGTAAGCTGACGTCTGATTCTTGCCTTCCTCTGGCATCTGATATCCAATAGAGACATGTGTAGGATCCACCATCACTTCTTTTTGCTGTCCTTATCCTATATTTGCTTGCTTCCAGCCCACCACGAACTTCTACATTATTTTTGAAGAACTTGTATCCATGTATTGTAAAGTCCGAGGTGATTTGACACTCTAGAAACACTGATTCCCCAGTTAGGTATGTAGCATACCTGGCTGATATGATGATGCTTGGCCTCTGAAGAAGAGCTGAAAAACATATATTTTTGAAAACTTTTTCTCGGAACGGCCTCGCATAAGAAAACTAACATTTTGTACTGTTGGCATAGCTCAAACAATCACAGTTAGTTGTAGAACAGGTAGACAAAAAGAAAACTGTGACCTACAAAGGTGTAAGAAGCATTGGTTAATCATTGAAAGTAGGAAAACGCGTTATTAATAATGCTGAAATTTATTGCATTGTATTGTTACAGCAATACTATGTAAAATGCTACAGAATAAGTCTGAGTATGTTTTACAATGTATAAAATCTAAACTGAGAGTGTAAGTACTATGATATTGTAGTGATTTGTAAACTTTGGGCCTATAATAAAATTCAGAGCTATGGCCTTTTTAGTTATTTTGCAGTCACAACGATGGTGTATGAGCCTTAGAGTTGGCATGGAATCATTCAATATAGATCTAGAACACTCTAGATAATAAACCTACTAGTGAATACCATATATGGTACCCAAAATATGGACCAAAGCGCGGATCACAATGTTTTAATCAATGTATTGGCGTACTTTTAGTCACTATATAGGGAAATAAAAGGCATAGTGAAGTGTATTCATCCACTCACCTTCATACAAATTGAGCTCTGATAGAAGACAAAACCATAAATGGAAGCATATTTGGAACACGTTATGCATGGCGTAAGAATAAGGCAGTGTCCAGACTAGTCAAAACATCTTTGGGGTTACTTAAAATATTCAGTCGTTTATTGAAGTCCTGTAGGTGAAAGAAATATAGGTCGGAAGAAAATTAAACAAACAGTCTATATAATTTACAAAAAAATAACAATGCAATTACAACCATAAGCCAACCTTCTATCGGTTTTCCATATATCCTGAAACGATTTAAAGGGATTAAAACACTTATTTGCGGCATTACCTCTGTGCTTGGTATCTCGCACACCGATACATTATTCTAGGATGATGTGATATTTCTTTGGGGTTTTGGTCACAGCCCCTTCCCTCTACACATCTGGGAGCACAGCCAGGAGCAAGGGAGATTCAGGAGAAGTTGAATTGTTACAAAGGAATCTCCTGCTGGCAGCTTCGGCCGGTGAAACAAAACAGGAAGGGAAGAGCAAAAGAGGAAACTTGATAATAACGAGTAACGCGGAAAGACACACTTGTACAGCACATATGTTTTATATTCCCTTGTACTAAATAATATCTTTCCTAATGGCTGCACAACAAGAAAGAACATAACTATATTTTATACTACTAGAGATAAGCAAAGGATTTCTTCTGTTTTGAAATTTGCTGTAAACTTCACTTGTTCCAAAGAAGAGAACATTTTTACATATATAACCACTTTGAAATGTGGAA
The DNA here is from genome assembly GCF_039654945.1 of Dendrobates tinctorius. Taxonomy (NCBI): domain Eukaryota; kingdom Metazoa; phylum Chordata; class Amphibia; order Anura; family Dendrobatidae; genus Dendrobates; species Dendrobates tinctorius. The sequence goes on along the minus strand of NW_027361712.1, from coordinate 32,498,797 downwards.
ACGAACTTGCATTGTTCTGGTACAATAGTGGGTCCAGCAGCTCTGCCAATTAATGTAGCCTATCAAAGTTACACCATTTTCAGTACAGAAACCATACCTATGCCATTTTATTTATACACACATATTTACTTATGGTAGATTTTGCAATTATTAGCTTTAAGCTTTGTACTTTAGTGTAAAATAAAAATATTCTAGATTTCTGAATTTCAGTTTCAGTCTAAAAATTCCAATTTGTACCCTAATGTTAACTGATTACAATACTGGGTCATTAAATAAAAGCTTGTAACTAACATTATAGATAAAAGTATCAGCATGACCTAATGAATTCCCATAATGTCTGATATTTATCTGTGCTCCTACAATGTATTACAGTTCAATTTCCTGTACTAAATGAACTTCAATTGTCTAGCAAAATATAGCTCGGTACAGGAAATGTTTCTCTGTCAGTTCTACCTCAGCCCAAAAGACACTTCAGTATCCAGGCATTTCATGTATCTCCTTGTGGCGTAATGTCACAAATAGTTGTACAAATAAGGAGCTATATCCCACTAAATACAATTTTTATCACAATTTATACTAAACTCAATACATAAGCTTTTTATTATCAGATAGGGATTTGCTTAGTCAAAATAATTCCACAGATTCCAGAGGTTTTACATGACTCGAAAAAACATGGCAGCTTTTTTCTAGAAACAGTGCCGTATCTGTCCATGGGTTTTGTTCGTCATTTCAATTAATTTCTTTTAAAGTGGATAGAATTGAGCATCAATGCCATACCCAACTTGTAAATAGAAGTGACTTTTTTTAGGCAGAGAGGAGCCACATTTTTCTAATTCTTTTAACCAGATAACAAAAAAGACCCATAAATTTACAACTTTTAATTAAAGCTTCATGCTCCTGCAATCTAGAAGGAGAAAGTCTTGTTCACAACTGGCAGAACAACCTGAGGATACTGGGGAGAAGATAGAAGCAATATAATAAAGTGTCCGTCTTCTCTTTGCATAGCTTAAGAGAGAACTTAAGCATTGGTACTGATGATGCTTCTGAAGGACCTAGTGTTCCCCAGAGCATGTTCATGATCTCTTGATGGAAAAAAATACATAAACAATAAAACATTTTAAGAAAATAAATATGTCCTCTTGATAGAAAAAAAAGTTAATTTAACTCAGTTCTTCAATACAAAAAATGAAACTCATATATTATATAGTCATTACAAACAGAGTTATCTATTTTAAGTGTGCATTTCTGTTAATGTCGTTGATTATGGCTTGCAGCCAATGAAAACCCAAAAGTCATTATCTCAGTAAATTAGAATAATTAACAAAAAACACCAGCAAAGGTTTACTAAGCATTTAAAAAGTTCCTTTAATCTGTTTCAGTAGGCTTCACAATTATGGGGAAAACTACTGTCTTGACAGATGTCCAGAAGGCAGTCACTGACACACTCCACAAGGAAGGTAATCCAGACAAGGTCATTGCTAAAGAAGCTGGCAGTTAACAGAGTGCTGTTTCCAAGCATATTATTGGAAAGTTGATTGGAAGGAAAAAGTGTGATAGAAAAAGGTGCACAAGACGGGATTACTGCAGCCTTGAAAAGATTGTTAAGAAAAGGCCATTCAAAAATTTGGGGAAGATTCACATATAGTGGACTGCTGCTGGAGTCACTGCTTCAAGAGCAACCACACACAGACATATCCAGGACATGAGCTACAAGTGTCGCATTCCTTGTGTCAAGCCACTCATGACCAATAGACAACGCCAAAAGCGTCTTACCTGGACCAAGGAGAAAACTGGACTGTTGCTCAGTGGTCCAAGGTGTTGTTTTCAGATGAAAGTAAATTTTGCCTTTCATTTGGAAATTAAGGTGACAGAGACTGGAGGAAGAGTGGAGAGGCACACAATCCAAGCTGTTTGAGGTCTAGTGTGAATTTTCCACAATCAGTGATGGTTTAGGGAGCCATGTCATCTGCTGGTGTAGGTCCACTGTGTTTTATTAAGACCAGACAGCACAGCCGTTTACCAGGAAATTTTAGAGCTCTTCATGCTTCCCTCTGCTGACAAGCTTTTTAGAGATGGAAATTTCATTCTCCAGCAGGACTTGGCACCTGTCCACACTGCCAAAAGTAGCAATACTTGGTTTAAAACCAACAGTATGACTGTGCTTGATTGGCCAGAAAACTCACCTGACCTTAACTCCATAGAGAATCTATGGGGTATTGTCAAGAGGAAGATGAGACACCAGACTCAACAATGCAGATGAGCTGAAGGCTGCTATAAAAACAACCAGGACTTCCAAAACACCTAAGCAGAGCCACAGGTTGATCACCTCCATGTCATGCCGCATTGATGCAGTAATTGATGCAAAAGGAGCCCCAACCAAGTATTGAGTGCATGTACTGAACATACATTTCAGTAGGTCAACATTTTGGATTTTAAAATCATTTTTCAAGCTGTTGTTATAAAGTATTCTAATTTACTGAGATAATGACTTTTGGGTTTTCATTAGCTCTAAGCCATAATCATCAACATTAACAGAAATTCACACTTGAAATAGATCGCTCTGTTTGTAATGACTCTATATTCTAAGAGTTTCACTTTTGTATTGAAGAACTGAAATATGTTAACTTCTTGAGGATATTCTAATTTTTGGAGAAGCACCTGTATATGTTTCTCACAAAATTAGGATATCATCAAAAAGTTAACTTATTTCAGTTCTTCAATACAAAAAGTGAAACTCATATATTATAGAGTCATTACAAACAGAGTAGCAAAAGCAGGGGGATGTGTTTTTCCCAAAATGATAATTTTCTGTCAGTAAGCAGTTTGTGGAGTATCTATAAAAAATAACTATTATTGAGTAATATTAAAAATTCAATATAAAGCGTCTAAAGTGCACTTGTGCCCATGAAAACAAACCAAAATTAGTAAAATAAAAAATCAGCGGTAACCAGCCTCCAAAATCCAAATGTCCAAATAGACTTAATGACCTATTATTTTATGAACCTCTGTCACTTATCTCCAGTCTATATGAATTGGACTATTGTAATATAGTATTTACTCATGGGACACTCTTTAGATCAAAGTAAAATGTTTCCATCAATCCTACCCAATCAAAAACTAATCTCCAATATTAGAATAGAATAGAGTAGCAATACTCATTCAAAAGAGCAAAACTATTTCACATAGTATTGCTTAAATTGTTTTACCTGCTTTCTTTTATGGCATTATCCAAATTAATTGACCTATTCATATAACACAAAAAGAAAGAAAGAGGGTTTTTTTTAGAATTATCTACGTACCCTGGTCTGAATGCTTGTTTCTGTACCTTATCCCGTACCTGACCCTGTCTGAACTAAGTCCTATACCTGTTTCCATTTGTACCCCTGTCTGTAACCTCCTCTATCACGCTGTGTGTTTCCTTGTGTTCATTACTTCTGCTCTTTGCTCCGCAACTTGCAACTCTGCTCTTTGCTCCACAACCTGTGGTCATGCTCTTTGCTCTGCAACCTGCGGTTCTGCTCTTTGCTCTGCAACCTGTGGTTCTGCTCTTTGCTACGCAACCAACAGCTCTGCTCTTTGCTCCTCAACCAGTGGTGCTGCTCTTTGCTCCGCAACCTGTGGTTCTGCTCTGCTGTGCACCTTGCAGTTCTGCTCTGCACCACATCCTGCGGTTCTGATCTGCTCCGCATCCCGCGGTTCTGCACTGCATCGTTCCCTGCGGTTATGCTTTGCTCTGCATCCTGCGGTTCTGCTCTATTCCCACTCTGCTCCCTGTGATTCCTGTCCCTTTAGTCTGTGCTGGCTCCTACCGGTTCCTGTCCCTCCAGTCTGAACTGTTTCCTACCTGTTCCCTTATCCCACTTGTACCTGTCTATGTTCCTTTCCTACCCGAACCAGTTCCAGGCCCACTAGCCATGCTTGCCTGCCTGCCAGAGTGCCAGCTGTGCCTGCCTGCCAGAGTGCCAGCCGTGCCCTCCTGCCTGCTAAGAGTGCCAGCCATGCCCACCTGCCTGCCAACAGTTTCAGCTGTGCCTGCCAGAATATCAGTTGTGCATCTGTTATTAGTGTTCAGTCCCTCAGTGGGATCAGCTGCCACAGCCAGATACTTCACTGGAGTGGTACCTGGCAGCTACCTGCCGCACAAACCTAACCTCACTATCAGAGGCTCCAGTGAACACCAAGGTAGCTGCTTATTCACACCCCTTCCAGGGTAGTTTGGTTTGTGGCATAGTGGGGCCACAATCTCATGCTTGCACCATCCAATCTGGGTGCTAGCATTACACTTAATACTTGGTGGCAAAATCATTGTTGTCCAAGAATGATAAAAAATATATCAAATTTTATTGAGTCAATTCATTAGAATAGTAGCAAGTGTAAGGTGGTATACACCAAAGTGCTATGTGCAGGTTCGTCAGGTTCGCCGAAATGCGCGTCGGGGTGACGCGGCTCTGTGAGTGTCTCCATTCCCTCCGGTCATCATCTTCCCAGCGGCCTGGTGATCGTCGTTAGGTATGTACTGTGAGCCATTGGGCTCTATTGTGGGTTATATCATACTCCACAATGATTGCTGTATTGGTGATCTAACCAGTGCAAGCCTGCTAATATTTTTGAGGGAATTTAGATATATAATATAGTAATATAAATGGGAGTGTCTTTGTCATCTCCTATATATAACAATGCTAGATACTTTTAGTATTTTTGAGACCACACACCCGTGTCCCGTTTGTTTGGTGTTTTTTGTACTGCACATAGCACTTTTGTGTATACCACCTTACGCTTGCTACTGTTCTTATGAATTAACTCAATAAAATTTGATATATTTTTTATCATTCTTGGACTTTATGATCGTTTCTCTTTGTGTGGTTGTGGTTTATATGCTATATTGCGATCAGTCCACAGATTTGTCCATTATTTGGGGTATCAATAAATGACTGTATTTACATACTTTGCTCTGTATTTAAATAATACCCATCTGTTTGCTGAGATTGTTTTTCAAAATCATTGTTGGTAAGCACTGCTGTCAGACATTTATTGTAGTTGATGATGAAATTTGCACCTGTCAGGAGGAATTTTGGTCTATTCTTCTTTACAGATCATCTCTGAATAATTAATAGTTTGAGACTGTCGCTTGGCAACTCGGAGCTTCAACTCCCTCCATAAGTTTTCTATGGGATTAAGGTCTGGAGACTGGCTATATGTTTTGGGTCATTGTCTTGCTGGAAGGCCCAGCCATGACCCATTTTAATGTCCTGGCGGAGGGAAGGAGGTTGTCACTCAGAATTTTACGGTACATGGCTCCATCCATTCCCCTATTGATGCGGTGAAGTAGTCCTGTGCCCTTATCAGAGAAATACCCCCAAATCATAATGTTTCCACCTCCATGCTTGACAGTGGGGATGGTTTTCTTTGGGTCATTGGCAACATTTCTCTTCCTCCAAACACAACAAGTTGAGTTAATGTCAAAGAGCTCATTTTTTGTCTCATCTGTCCACAGCACCTTCTCCAAATCACTCACAGAATCATGCAGGTGTTCACTGGCAAACTTCAGATGTGCCTGCACATGTGCCTTCTTGAGCAGGTGGACCTTGCGGGCACTGCAGGATTGTAAACCTTTACATCGTAATGTGTTACCAATGGTTTTTTTGGTGACTGTAGTCCCAGCTGCCTTGAGATCATTAACAAGTTCCCCCCGAGCAGTTAGGCTGATCTCTCACCTTCCTCATGATCAAGGATATCCCACGAGGTGAGATTTTGCATGGTGCCCCAGATCAATGTCAATTGACAGTCATTTTGCATGTCTTCCATTTTCTTACTATTGAAAAGAAAAGGGGGAGACAGGGTGCTTTCAATGCGTAGGTCTGTATGGAAAGTAGATGAGTGCACAGCAAGTGTTAGACTCACCTGATAGGCTTGTGAGTGAGAGTCACAACACCTATAATCGCATAAAACAGCTGCAGCAGTCTACACGAGGTCCAAGGACTTGGTACAAAGAGAAGGCTGGTAGTGCAATAAGAGACTGCGCTGCTGTGGTAGAATTCAAGTTATCTTTATTGCCAACGCGCTTCCTGAGCCGGTCCCAGCTCACTTCATCAGGACATCTGTCAAGTCAGCAGTAGTGTTGAGCATTCCGATACTGCAAATATCGGCTATCGGACGATATTCGCTGTATTGGAATTCCGATACCGAGTACCGATATTTTTACAATATCAAATCGGAAGTTCCCATAATGCAATGAGCCAGTGTTGTGGCTGTGATTGGCTGCTGAAATGATGTCATCATGATGCGCGGTCTGTGCGCATCATGATGCATGGTCTGTGTGGGCCTGCCGGGGGTCTGTGCGGGCCTGCCGGGGGTCTGTGCGGGCTGCTGGGGGTCTGTATGGGCCTGCCGGGGGTCTGTGCGGGCTGCCGGGGGTCTGTGCGGGCCTGCCAGGGGTCTGTACGGGCCTGCCGGGGGGTCTGTGCGGGCTGCCGGGGGTCTGTGCGGGTCTGCCGGGGGGGTCTGTACGGGCCTGCCGGGGGTCTGTGCGGGCTGCCGGGGGTCTGTGCGGGCTGCCGGGGGTTTGTGCGGGCCTGCCAGGTGTTGTGTGTGTGTGCAGGCATAGTCCGATGGGACTACAAGTCCCATCGGGCTATGCCTGCTACAATGACAGTGATTGACACATTAGCCAATGATGGGACAGTAGTAGTCCCATCATCCGGCTAATGTGTTGAATGTAAAAAAAAAAAAACATACTGTGACGACTCCTGGAGTGGACCCTCTGGGTCGTGACACCAACCCTCCCAGGGCGAGCTGACCTAGTGAAGACCACCCCCTATACAGGGAGTGTCAGGGGCAAGCCCCAGGGGGTGAGGCACCACGACTGCTGGCACCAGGCGGCCGGCTCACAGGAGACACGAGTGGGTGAGTGTGTCTGCAGGAACGTGTAAATCGTGGACACGGGAACACGTGGTATACAGAGACTTCGTTCATCCGGGTGTGAGTGAAGCAGGATGCGTGCAAGGAGCACGTCAGAGCACTGAGTCAGGCAGCAGGTGTGCCAGGAGGTGTAACAGAGTACAGGAGCAGGGTGTGTGCCAGAGGGCACAACTGAGCATAAGACAGAGCGCAGGATTGGTACGTGTGCCAGGAGGCACAACAGAGTAAGAGACTGAGTACAGGATCAGAGCATGTGCCAGGAGGCACAACTGAGTATGAGACAAAGCACAGGGTCTGAGTGTGTGCCAGGAGGCACAACTGAGTATAAGACAGAGCACGGAATCAGAGTGTGTGCCAGGAGGCACAACTGAGTATAAGACAGAGCACGGAATCAGAGTGTGTGCCAGGAGGCACAACTGAGGATGAGACAGAGTACAGGGTAAGAGCGTGTGCCAGGAGGCACAACCGAGTATGAGACAGAGTACAGGGTCAGAGCATGTGCCAGGAGGCACAACCGAGTACGAGACAGAGCACAGGGTCAGAGCGTGTGCCAGGAGGCTCAACCAAGTACAAGGCAGAGTGCAGATTCAGAGCGTGTGCCAAGAGGCACAACAGAGTGCAAGGCAGGGGACCTGAATACAGCGCACAGCCAGGCAGGGACACGGCAGACCAAGCCAGGAAGCACAACAATAATCAGGCACCTCCCCGAGGGGGAGGTCGTCTGATATAGCACATGACTACTACTGGTTCTGGGTCAGGACCTAGCCAGAAAGCACATGACCACTACAGGTTCCGGGTCAGGTCCTCCATTACCATAGAGAGGACCGAGCCCTATACAGCACTGACAGGAGCGCGCAAGCACAAACGTGACATGTAGGAGGAGACCCGGGGACGAAAGCTGCGCGTGCGCACCCGACGGGACCCTCGGAGTGACCACGGCTCCGCGTCGGGACCGAGGTCCCGCCCCCAGGTGAGCGCGGCGTGACAGTACCCCCCCCTTTACGCCCCCTCTTTCTAAAACTGGAGAGGAACTTAGACAAAATCTGGGGTGCGTGGATATTCTCCCTGGGTTCCCATGACCTCTCCTCGGGGCCAAAACCCTTCCAATCGACCAAGAGCATGGTTCTCCCTCTTACCTTCTTCATGGCCAAAATGTCATTCACCTCAAACTCATCCCCCAAGCCAACAGGCTGGGGTGTGTGACCTGGAGAAGGATGAAATCGGTTAAGAACCACAGGTTTAAGGAGAGACATATGGAAGGAATTGGGAATACGGAGTGAAGGAGGCAGCTTCACTTTGTAAGCAACATCATTAATCCGCCTGAGGACCTCAAAAGGACCAATGTAACGGGGACCCAGTTTGTAACATGGTACCTTAAGGCGGACGTATTTGGTGGAGAGCCACACCTTGTCACCAGGGAGAAATGGAGGAACGTCCAGGCGCCTCTTGTCAGCGTGTAATTTCATTCTGTCCCGTGCTTTCTCAAGAGCGGTTTTGGTCTCCTGCCATACCCTGGAGAACTCCACAGACAGAGAATCGGCAGCAGGTACCCCCGAGACAGGAAGTACCGGTAGAGGCACATTGGGATGCTGTCCAAAGACGATGAAGAAAGGAGACTTGGTAGACGATTCACTGGAGTGATTATTGTAGGCGAACTCAGCCCAAGGAAGTAGACCGACCCAGTCATTCTGATGAGCATTAGAAAAATGCCGGAGGTAGGATGTAAGGATCTGGTTGGTACGTTCCACCTGCCCATTGGTTTGGGGGTGATAGGCGGAAGAGAAATCCAATGACACTTTCATGAGTCCGCATAGAGCTCTCCAGAACTGGTAGGTGAATTGGACCCCTCTGTCTGACACGATGGGCTGGGGGAAGCCGTGAATCCTGAAGATATGGGAAATGAAGATCTTCGCCAAGTCAGGAGCAGAGGGTAGTCCGGGAAGAGGAATGAAGTGGGCCATCTTTGAAAATCGGTCTACAACCACCAAGACCACTGTGCAACCGGAAGAACAAGGCAGATCAGTAATGAAATCCATGGCTATGTGCTGCCTTGGAGTCGACGGAACGGGAAGCGGGAGCAGAAGACCGGAGGGTGGTTGTCTGGGTATCTTGTTCTGGGCACAGGACAGGCAAGATGCTACAAAGTCTTTAACATCCTGGGAGAGTGAAGGCCACCAATAATGGCCAGAGATTAAGTCCAAAGTCTTTTTGACACCAACGTGGCCGGCAATCTTGGACGAATGTCCCCAATTTAGCACTCGTTTTCGGTTATTCTCAGCCACAAAGGTTCTTCCCGAAGGTAACGTGGTTAACTTGACAGGAGCAACAGTAATTACTTTGGATATATCAATGATATGAGAGGGTTCTTCCTCTGCATCAGACGACAGGAATGATCTTGACAACGCATCCGCTCTAACATTTTTATCGCCAGGCCGAAAATGTAGCTCAAAGTCAAAGCGGGCGAAGAATAGGGACCACCTGGCTTGCCGAGGATTGAGCCTCTGTGCGGACTGGATGTACGCCAGGTTCTTATGGTCCGTGAAGATCTTGAATGGATGTATGGCACCTTCCAGTAAGTACCTCCACTCCTCCAAGGCCAACTTAATGGCCAATAGCTCTTTGTCGCCAATGGAGTAGTTCTGCTCAGTGGAGGAAAATACTTTAGAAAAGAAGCCACAGGTGACAAAACGTCCAGAAGAGGATTTCTGCAGAAGGACTGCGCCAGCCCCGGTAGAGGATGCGTCCACCTCGAGAGTGAAAGGTCTACTAACCTCAGGTCGGTGAAGCGCCAGAGCAGCGACGATGGCTTGTTTCAACGACTGGAAGGCCTCTTCAGCCTCAGAGGGCAAGGCCTTTGGGTTAGCTCCCTTGCAAATAAGGGACGAGATGTGGCGAACCAGCGAGGAGAAATGAGGAAAGAACTGTCGGTAGTAGTTCGCAAAACCAAGGAAGCGTTGGATTGCCTTCACCCCATGGGGCTGTGGCCAATCGAGGACGGTGGACACCTTTGCCAGATCCATGCATAGACCTGATTCTGAGATAATGTACCCCAAGAATGGCAGGGACGTTTGCTCGAAGGCACATTTCTTGAGTTTGGCATAAAGGCGGTTCTCCCTCAGGCGCTGGAGGACTTGACGCACGTTCTTTCTGTGGGCGGAGAGGTCTGGAGAAAAAACGAGGATGTCATCCAGATAGACTACCACTCAGGACTACAGCATATCCCAGAAGACATCATTCACGAACTCCTGGAACACCGCTGGGGCATTGCAGAGGCCGAAGGGCATGACCAAGTACTCGTAGTGACCGTCTCTGGTGTTAAAGGCGGTCTTCCACTCATCCCCGGAACGAATGCGGATCAAGTTGTAGGCCCCACGAAGATCCAGTTTGGTGAAAATTCGAGCTCCTCTAAGTCGGTCAAAGAGCTCCGGGATCAATGGCAATGGGTACTTGTTCTTGACCGTGATATCATTCAGGCCTCGGTAGTCTATGCAAGGACGGAGGGAGCCGTCCTTCTTTTTTACAAAGAAAAATCCCGCTCCCGCGGGCGAGGAGGACTTTCGGATAAAACCTCTCGCAAGGTTCTCCTGGATATACTCAGACATAGCTTGGGTCTCAGCAGGGGATAGCGGGTATATCCTACCCCTGGGTGGCGTAGAACCAGGAATGAGGTCAATCGGACATTCATATGGCCGATGGAGGGGCAGAGTCTCGGCCGCCTTCTTGTCGAAGACATCTGCAAAGGACCAGTAAGCCGACGGACGACCTGTAGGTGCCGAGGATGGACCGGCAGAGTTCATCGGACGGACGGGCAACAGGCACTTCTCCTGACAGAACGGTCCCCACCGGAGTATCTCGCCCGACCGCCAGTCCAGGGTTGGCTCATGAGTCCGTAGCCAAGGGAGGCCTAGAAGAAGTGTGTAAGACATGGTAGACAAGACGAGGAAGGAGATCTTCTCCAGGTGCAGGGCTCCGATCTGCAGCTCGATCTTTCCGGTGGCCTGGGTAACGGTCTCCTGCACGGACGTCCCATTGACCGAAACAATCGACCGAGGAGTCTCCAGGGATCTGACAGGAATCCGGTATTTTTTAACCGCCTCGAGTGTGACAAAATTCCCCTCCGCGCCAGAATCCAGAAAAGCCTCCTCAGAATAACACTTGGCACCGAGATTCAATAATACGGACACGAGCAGGGGAGGAGAGGAATCACGTACACCTAGGGAGGCCTCTCCTATCAACCCTAAGCGGAGAAGTTTCCCGGCTTCTTGGAGCAGGAACGGAGGAGGTGAGAGGAGCTCCTCTCTCTGGCTAATTCACAGGCACGTTCCTGAAACCGCAGGTCAATGCGTGTCGCCAGAGAGATCAGATCCTCTAAAGAGGTGGGAGTATCCCGACCTGCCAGTTCATCTTTGATCCGACCGGACAGGCCACGCCAAAAGATCCCTATGAGAGCCTCGTTGTTCCAGCTGAGTTCGGAGGACAAGGTACGAAAACGGATGGCATACTGTCCCACCGGTAGCGTACCCTGATGGAGGTTAAAGAGGGACTCGGTGATAGAGGCCAGCCGACCCGGCTCGTCGAACACCTTGCGGAAGGTGTCCAAAAAGGTGAAAAGCTGAGAGACGAGTGGGTCATTGCGCTCCCAGAGGGGGTTCACCCATGCTAATGCCCCCCCCTCTAAGTGTGAACCAATAAAGGCAATTTGGGCGCGCTCAGTGGGATAGTGCTGCGGCAAAAGCTCAAAATGTAACCGGCATTGGTTCAGAAATCCTCGACAAAACTTAGGGTCCCCTCTATATCGGGGTGGCTTGCCGAGGCACGGCATCGGGTGCGGGGCCAAGGACTGGGCAGAAACGGATTGTATGGAAAGAAGCCGACTGTCTACCGACGACATATAGTTGAGGATATGGGCCTGGGTGTCGCGTTGCTGTGTGAGTTCTTGCTGGAGGCTGGCCAGCTGGGAAGCATTCCCAGGGTCAGAGGACTGCATGGCCGACCAACGGGACTCCATGGATTTCAAAAAGGCCATAATCCTGGTTTGACTCTCCCGTAGGAACACCAGTTCCTTTTGGATGGAGGTGGTGGTACCAGCGGGGTCCATGGCCTGATTATACTGTGACGACTCCTGGAGTGGACCCTCTGGGTCGTGACACCAACCCTCCCAGGGCGAGCTGACCTAGTGAAGACCACCCCCTATACAGGGAGTGTCAGGGGCAAGCCCCAGGGGGTGAGGCACCACGACTGCTGGCACCAGGCGGCCGGCTCACAGGAGACACGAGTGGGTGAGTGTGTTTGCAGGAACGTGTAAAGCGTGGACACGGGAACACGTGGTATACAGAGACTTCGTTCATCCGGGTGTGAGTGAAGCAGGATGCGTGCAAGGAGCACGTCAGAGCACTGAGTCAGGCAGCAGGTGTGCCAGGAGGTGTAACAGAGTACAGGAGCAGGGTGTGTGCCAGAGGGCACAAATGAGCATAAGACAGAGCGCAGGATTGGTACGTGTGCCAGGAGGCACAACAGAGTAAGAGACTGAGTACAGGATCAGAGCATGTGCCAGGAGGCACAACTGAGTATGAGACAAAGCACAGGGTCCGAGTGTGTGCCAGGAGGCACAACTGAGTATAAGACAGAGCACGGAATCAGAGTGTGTGCCAGGAGGCACAACTGAGGATGAGACATAGTACAGGGTAAGAGCGTGTGCCAGGAGGCACAACCGAGTATGAGACAGAGTACAGGGTCAGAGCATGTGCCAGGAGGCACAACCGAGTACGAGACAGAGCACAGGGTCAGAGCGTGTGCCAGGAGGCACAACCAAGTACAAGGCAGAGTGCAGATTCAGAGCGTGTGCCAAGAGGCACAACAGAGTGCAAGGCAGGGGACCTGAATACAGCGCACAGCCAGGCAGGGACACGGCAGACCAAGCCAGGAAGCACAACAATAATCAGGCACCTCCCCTAGGGGGAGGTCATCTGACATAGCACATGACTACTACTGGTTCTGGGTCAGGTCCTAGCCAGAAAGCACATGACCACTACAGGTTCCGGGTCAGGTCCTCCATTACCATAGAGAGGACCGAGCCCTATATAGCACTGACAGGAGCGCGCAAGTGCAAACGTGACATGTAGGAGGAGACCCGGGGACGAGAGCTGCGCGTGCGCACCCGACGGGACCCCGGAGTGACCCCGGCTCCGGAATAGATGACGTCGGGACCAAGGTCCCGCCCCCAGGTGAGCGCGGCGTGACAGTACCCCCCCTTTACGCCCCCTCTTTCTAAAACTGGAGAGGAACTTAGACAAAATCTGGGGTGCGTGGATATTCTCCCTGGGTTCCCATGACCTCTCCTCGGGGCCAAAACCCTTCCAATCGACCAAGAACATGGTTCTCCCTCTTACCTTCTTCATGGCCAAAATGTCATTCACCTCAAACTCATCCCCCAAGCCAACAGGCTGGGGTGTGTGGCCTGGAGAAGGATGAAATCGGTTAAGAACCACAGGTTAAAGGAGAGACACATGGAAGGAATTGGGAATACAGAGTGAAGGAGGCAGCTTCACTTTGTAAGCAACATCATTAGAGAGGACCGAGCCCTATACAGCACTGACAGGAGCGCGCAAGCTCAAACGTGACATGTAGGAGGAGACCCGGGAACGAGAGCTGCGCGTGCGCACCCGACGGGACCCCCGGAGTGACCGCGGCTCCGGAAGAGATGACATCGGGACCGAGGTCCCGCCCCCAGGTGAGCGCGGCGTGACACATACATACTACATACATACTACATATATACAACATTCATACAACATACATGCATACTACATACTACATACATACTTCATATATACTACATTCATACAACATACATACATACTACATACATACTACATATATAATACATTCATACAACATACATACAAACATACATGCTACATACATACTACATATATACTACATTCATACATCATACATACATACTACATAATACATACATACTACATTCATGCAACATACATACATACTACATACATACTACATATATACTACATTCATACAACATACATACATACTACATACATACTACATATATACTACATTCATACAACATACATACATACATACTACATATATAGTAACATAGTAACATAGTTTTGAAGGCTGAAGGAAGACCTTATGTCCATCTAGTTCAGCCTATTTTTGGTGCAGCTGTTCTGTATTGTTGATCCTGGGGAAGGCAAAAAACCCACAGAGTAGAAGCCAATTTTCTCCATAGGGAAAAAAATTCCTTCCCCTAAGCTGGGTCAACCATCTACCTATAATATTCTGTTATTCATAACCTTCTATACTGTTACAAGAAAATCACCCATTCCTTTCTTAAATTCATTCAGTGAGTTGGCCATCACCACTTCCTCAGGAAGAGAATTCCAGAGCCTCACTGCTCTTACCGTGAAGAACCCTCTTCTAAGCTGGTGCAGAAATTGTCTTTCCTCCAAACGAAGAGACTGCCCCCTTGTTCTTGTCACAGTCCTTGGTACAAACAGTTCATTGGAGAGATCTCTGTATTGCCCTCTGATACACTTGTACATATATATTAGGTCTCCCCTAAGTCTTCTCTTTTCTAGAGTAAATAGACCTAATTTTGATAACCTTTCTGGGTATTGTAGTGAACCAACTCCATTTATCATTTTAGTAGCCCGCCTTTGAACCCTTTCAAGTTCAGTAATGTCTTTCTTGAGCACCGGCGTCCAAAATGGCACACAATACTCCAAGTGTGGTCTGACGAGCGATTTGTACAGAGAGAGAATTATGTTTTATTCGGTCGTCCATGACAGCACCACCTGAGAGGGGATCCGCCCTTTAGGAACAGGAAACCTACAGATACAAAAAGGGTGGCACCTCTCCCACGCATCAGTTGGTTTCCTGTTCCTAGAGGACAGGACTCTCTACAGATCGTCCGTCATGGAATCATCATTGAATACCCAGGCCGGCTGACCGACCCAGGTAGCGAGGGGGTCTCCTACCTCGGTCAGTGCGGGGTCCCTGGAAGCGCCACGGTGGGGCCGGGTAGGTCACCACGGCAGTGGACGAAGCAGGTGGAGCAGGGGTCCGGTGGATGCCGTCTCCAAAGTCAGCACCTGGTAGGTATGCCCCGGTGCGCTTCCCCAGGCCCGGTCCTCCAGGTCGGTGCTGTCCCCTGGTCGGGCTCATGGCGGCAGGCACAGGGGGTGCTGGCACTCCGGGCAGGGCTGCGCGGCTCCTTCGCGCGCGCTCCCGCAGGGCTCTGTGAGCGGCGGAAGTGACGCGGCGGAAGGGGCGGAGCGATAGCGCCGATACCGGAAGTCGGGTGCCGGCGGCCTCCGGCGCGCGCCGCGGGTGCATGCCGGTCCGGGGGTCGCGCGGCGACCCGGCGAAGGCAAGGGGGGCCAGAGCATGGGGGAGGGAACGCAAAAGCAGGGTGGGTGGTGCTAGGGCAGGATGCCTGCTGACCCAGACAGGAGGCCATATAAGGCAGATGGGGACGCCGCTGGGGTGCTTCTGAAGGCCCCAGCAATGGATACGTCGGAAGCCCCCTTAGTCCAGCAGGACGAGGCGCAGGAGCACCCGCAGAAACAGGCGAGTGGCCAGCAGAAGAAACAGAGACGAACTAGCGACCAGAGCCGCGAAAGTTCCTCCAGAAAGGACCCCCCTGCCTCCCTCCGTGATCCGGTACCTGCCTCATCTGCATGGGTAAGAGATCTCCGTGAATGTACCCTGATGCAGTGTTCCCTTATGTTTTTTTTTCAGGGGAAGAAGGTTACGGGAAAACAGAAACACAGGGAATGTGCCCTCTGTAGTTCCCCCTTACCAGATGGCCACCCTAAAAAGTTATGCCAGCCATGCATACGGCAGACGGTAGGAGTTATTAAGGACAGGGAGTCCAGGGGTAGATTGTCAGGCCCTTATACTCTCCCCCGTTTATGCAGGTAGCGGAAGAGACACCTGACTTCACTTCAAACCTGAGAGACATGATCAGGGCAGAAATGAAAGCTTTACCTCAAAGAGAACCTTCTAGGAGAAGAGAGGCTAGTGGTTCAGGCTCGGAGGCCTCAGTCGCCCCTGGGAAGGGTGACAATTCCTCGGACTCCTCGGCCTCCTCCTCGTCTTCCTCGGATGAAGACTCTAGCCAGTTCTGCTTCCCCTTAGATCAGATGGACAAATTAGTGAAAGCTATACGGTCCACCATGGGGGTAGCGGACAAAAAACGGGAACTCTCAGCACAGGACATAATGTTCGGGGGGTTGGACCCCAAAAAACGTAAAGCTTTTCCATTGAACGAAAAGGTTCAGAGCCTAATTGATAGAGAATGGAAGAGACCGGAGAAAAGGGGCTCCATGCCACCAGCCTTTAAGCGGAGATACCCCTTCGATAACCCGGTAGTAAACAGATGGGATAAAGCCCCGAAACTAGATGCAGCAGTAGCCAAAGCATCTAAAAAATCCGCCATACCATTTGACGATATGGCCTCCCTGAAAGATCCGTTAGATAAAAAAGCAGATTCTTTCCTTAAAGGGACATGGGAGATGTCAGCAGGCGCGTTAAGACCAGCGGTAGCTGCCACCTGTACAGCCAGATCTATGATGGTCTGGCTAGATCAGCTAGATTCCGAGCTAAGAGATGGAGCTTCAAGATCATCTATTCGGAAAAATTTGCCCATCATTCAGAATGCCGCGGCGTTTTTAGCCGATGCTTCTGCAGACTCTGCAAGAATGGCGGCTAAAGCCGCAGGTCTGTCTAATGCAGCACGAAGAGCGCTCTGGTTAAAATGCTGGCCAGGAGATATTCAAGCCCGGTCCCATCTCTGTTCCATTCCCTGCGAGGGGGAGTACCTATTCGGCCCCGTCTTGGACGAATTCTTGGAGAAAGCTGGAGATGACAAAAAGAAATTTCCCAGTCTCCCGAACCCCTCTTACAGACGTCCCTTTGCCAGGAAAGGGTTTTTCCGGAGAAGGCCGTCCAGAGATCAGGGCAGATGGGATGATAAAAAAAGGAAAGGTACAGGATTCATGTTTGGGGGAGGGCGCCAGGAAGGTCCAGCTCGGGATACGAAAAAGCCGCCCCAATGACTAGTTGCCCCAGTAGGAGGGAGACTAGCTGCCTTCTACCCATCCTGGTCTCTGATCTCCAATAGCAGCTGGATATTGGGGATAATAGCCGTGGGACTACGACTAGAGTTTTCTAGGGTTCCCCTTGATCAATTTAAAATCACCCCACTCAGGTCGTCTGCGGCAGAACAAGCTGCCCTGGAAGCCGAGGTTCATAACCTGTGCGCTAAGAAAGTCCTGATAGAGGTTCCAGAGGAAGAATGGGGGAAGGGATTCTACTCCCCTCTGTTCCTGGTCCGCAAACCGGACAGCTCCTTTAGGACAATAATTAACCTTAAGGCCCTCAACAAGTTTTTGGTCATACGTCCCTTTAAGATGGAAACGATTAAATCTGCAATAAAATTGCTGTTCCAAAACTGCTTCATGGTGGTGTTAGATTTAAAAGACGCATACTACCATATACCCATCCATGCAGGCCATCAGCGGTTCCTCAGAGTGGCGGTTCAGTTGGATGGGTCAATTCGACATTTCCAATATGCGGCCCTCCCTTTTGGAGTGGCAGTCGCTCCCAGAGTGTTTACTAAGGTGATAGCGGAGGTCATGGCCCATCTACGTGAATCGAACATTCTGGTGATCCCCTACCTGGACGATTTTCTTATTGTAGGTAAAACGGCGAACCATTGTTTACAACAGCTACAAAAGGCAATGTCTGCCCTAGAACGGTTAGGATGGTTGCTGAACGTCAAAAAGTCCCGGTTGCAACCAATGAAAGTCCAACAATTTTTGGGCCTAACCCTGGATTCTGAAAAACAGGAATGCCGTCTGCCTCCGGACAAGCTTGTTCGCCTCCATTATCAGATCCTGAACGCCTCCAATAACCCCACCATGTCCCTCAGAAAAGCCATGTCCCTTCTAGGCTCTCTTTCGGCCTGTATCCCGGCAGTCCAGTGGGCCCAGTTTCATGCAAGGAAACTACAGAGCGAGGTCTTATTACATCAAAAAGTCCTTGGAGGTTACTTGGAGGGTCAGCTAACCTTATCCCGTAACACAAGGGAGTCCCTAGAGTGGTGGTTAGACAAGGATAACTTATCAAAAGGGGTGCCCTGGGAGTATAACGTAACCCGCATAGTCACCACGGATGCTAGTCCTTACGGTTGGGGAGCTCATATGGGTGAAATTTTAGTCCAGGACCAATGGCAACATCATCAATTAGGAATGTCATCTAACCTAAAAGAATTGACGGCAGTAGAACAGGCGGCTAAAAAGCTCCTTGTGTACCTACAGGGCCATCACGTGCGAGTGTTCTCCGACAATCAGGTCACCGTGGCATACATCAATCACCAAGGCGGGACTCGTTCCAGACCCCTGATGTTTGTAGCAGAGCGGTTGTTCCATCTAGCAGAACAATACTTCCTATCTTTAACAGCATTGCATATAAAAGGAAAAGACAACATCACGGCAGACTTTTTAAGCCGCAATCGACTAAAGCAAGGGGAATGGTCTTTAAACACCTCCATATTCAATTTGATTGTTCAAAAGTGGGGATATCCAGAGGTAGACCTATTCGCCACCAGAGACAACACGCAATTGAAACAATTCTGCTCCCTGAATCCCAGAGAAAATCCTCTGGCGGTAGATGCCTTCCTGATAAACTGGGACTTCAAACTAGCCTATGCCTTCCCTCCCCTATCTCTTCTACCCCTAGTGATGAGAAAAATCAGGAAAGACAGAGCAATGGTGATAGTTATCGCTCCGTTTTGGCCCAGGAGAGCATGGTTCTCATGCCTCAGGACCATGTCGGTGTCCGATCCTTGGGTTCTGCCGGACATCCCGGATCTCCTGTCCCAGGGCCCAGTCTTCCATCCTCAGGTGGCTGGCCTTCATCTGACGGCGTGGAGTTTGAACGGTCATTATTAGAAGAGAAAGGTTTCTCCGCAGACCTAATTAACACCCTACTTAAAAGTAGGAAAATCATTACCACAAAAATTTACGTTAGGATTTGGAAAAAATTCCTTCAAAACTCAGAAGTGATCGCTGGGGATTCAGCACCTATAATGCAGATATTAGAGTTCCTACAAAAAGGTCTAGACATGGGACTCTCTACCAGTACCCTTAAAGTACAAGTGTCAGCCTTGGGGGCCCTGTTTAGCTGTAACATTGCTGGTAATTATTGGATAAGCAGATTCATTAAGGCAGCAGGTAGATCCAGGCCAATAATGAAGGATAGGTTTATGCCGTGGGACTTGAACCTAGTCCTCACTGCTATGACAGAGACTCCATTCGAACCTATCTCGTCGGCTTCCCTAAAAAACCTGTCCCTCAAGGTAGCCTTCCTGGTAGCTCTAACATCAGCTCGCAGAATAAGCGATATTCAGGCTTTATCTAGGTGTCCTCCTTATTTACAGTTTAAAGAGGATAGGGTAATACTTAGACCTGATCCAGCGTACTTGCCAAAGGTAGTTTCTAGTTTCCATAGGACACAGGAGATAGTTCTGCCATCCTTCCTCCCTAATCCAACTAACGAGAAGGAAAGGAGACTACACACCCTGGATGTCAGGAGAGGCCTCATAGAATATCTGTCAGTCACCGATCCCTGGAAGAAAGATAATGCCCTATTTATCTCTCATCAAGGCCCCAGGAAAGGTTGTAGAGCATCAAAAAATACACTAGCCAGATGGATTAGAAAGGCGATTGCAATAGCATACACATCAAAGGGCAGGTCGCCACCCGGAAAGCTGAGGGCGCATTCCACTAGGGCAATGGCAACCTCATGGGCCGAAAGATCAGAAGTCTCCATTGACCAGATATGTAAGGCGGCTACTTGGTCCTCTCCGAGCACCTTTTATAGTCATTATAGGCTAGACCTGGGTGCTTCCACAGACCTCTCTTTTGGTATAAGGGTGCTGCAGGCTGTAGTCCCTCCCTAAAGCTGATATTACTCTCTGTAAATCTCTCAGGTGGTGCTGTCATGGACGACCGAATAAAGTCTTAGTTACTCACCGGTTAACGGTATTTTTCGGAGTCCATGACAGCACCCGTATATTCCCTCCCTTTAGTTTAATTGGGGTGTGCACGTCTTTTTTCTTGTATATGCTCACTGGTGATAAAAGTTATAATTGTAAAGAATACTGTACATAAATCATGCATTAACCTTGGAAGTCCTCTTGTGCTCTGTAATCCAACTGATGCGTGGGAGAGGTGCCACCCTTTTTGTATCTGTAGGTTTCCTGTTCCTAAAGGGCGGATCCCCTCTCAGGTGGTGCTGTCATGGACTCCGAAAAATACCGTTAACCGGTGAGTAACTAAGACTTTCATCTCGTGTCCCCAGACCTCTTCTAATGCATCCTATGACCCTATTTGCTTTGGTGGCAGCTGCCTGACACTGGGCACTCCAATTTAGCTTCTTATTGACTAAGATGCCTAAGTCTTTTTCCATGTCTGATTTCCCCAGCAGTTTCCCATTTAGTAAGTAATAGTAGCATCTGTTTCTCCTTCCCATGTGCATAACCTTACACTTATCTGTGTTAAACCTCATTTGCCATTTTTCAGCCCAATTCTCCAATTTACTCAAATCTGTCTGTAGTTGCAAACTGTCCTCCTTTGTGTTAACTCCCTTACATAGTTTTGTATCATCTGCAAATACTGATATTTTACTGTGTAAGCCATCCACTAGATCATTAATAAATATATTAAATAGTAGGGGGCCCAATACAGAACCCTGTGGTACCCCACTAGTAACCCTGGCCCAATCTGAGTATGCACCATTAATAACCACTCTTTGTTTTCTATCACTAAGCCAACTACCTACCATTTACACACATTTTCCCCTAGCCCAAGCTTTCTCATCTTACTTACCAATCTTTTATGTGGGACAGTGTCACATGCTTTAGAGAAGTGGAGATAAATGACAGCCAATGATTCTCCTTGGTCCATTTGAGAGCTTACATCCTCATAGAAGCTGATCAGGTTAGTTTGACAGGAGCGATCCTTCATAAATCCATGTTGATATGGAGTTAAACATTTATTAACATTGAGATATTCCATAATGGTATCCCTTAGAAACCCTTCAAAAATTTTACCCACAACAGATGTTAAGCTTACCAGCCTATAGTTTCCAGGTTCCCTTTTACACCCGTTTTTGAATATTGGTACCACATTTGCTTGCCGCCAATCAAAAGGAACAGACCCTGAGTCTTTAAATATAAGGAATAGAGGCCTGTCTATCACATTACTTAACTCCCTTAATACCCGAGGGTGAATGCCATCAGGGCCTGGTGATTTGTCAATTTTAATCTTACTAAGGCGGTTCTGCACTTCTTCCTGGGTTAGGCAAGTAATACTTAATGGGGAGTTTACATTATCACTCTGCATTTCCCCTGACAAATCCTTTTCCTGTGTGAACACTGTTGAGAAAAAAGTATTTAAAACATTTGCTTTTCCCACATCGCTCTCTATGATTTCACCCTCATTGTTCTTTAAAGGGCCGACACCATCAATTTTAATCTTTTTACTGTTTATATAATTAAAGAATAGTTTGGGGTTTGTTTTACTTTCCTTAGCAATGAGTCTCTCAGTTTCCACTTTTGCTAAATGTATTTGTTTTTTTACACATTTTATTTTTTTCTCTATAACTTTTTAATGCTTCTTCATTGCCTTCTTGTTTTAGCTTCCTAAATGCCTTGTTCTTGTTATTTATTCCCCTGTTTACATCCTTATTTAGCCACATTGGTGATCTCCTGTTCCTAGCCCTCTTATTTCTGTACGGTATGGCTAGCTCGCAGTGGGTGTGTAAAACTGATTTAAATATTTCCCCCTTATTTTATGTGCTCCTATTTTTGAGGACATTGTCCCAATCAATTCGGCGAAGGTCCTCTCTAAGCTGATCAAACTTTGCTTTCCTGAAATAAAGTGCTTTCGTAACCCCCTTCCAGGGCACCTTACTGAAGGACAAATGGAATTGTATTATATTGTGGTCACTGTTCGACTCGTACTTCTGTTATTCTATCTGGCCTGTTGCTTAAAATTAAGTCCAGAAGGGCTGTCCCTCTAGTTGGTCCCTGCACAAGTTGTGACAGATAATTATCCTTGGTTACTGACAGAAATTGGTTTCCTTTCTGAGATCCGCAGGTTTCAGTTTCCCAGTCTATGTCGGGGTAGTTGAAGTCCCCCATAATAATAACCTCATTGTGATTTGCTGCTTTGTCTATTTGTTTCAGTAATACATTTTCAGTGGTTTCTGTTATATTTGGTGGCTTATAGCAAACCCCTATGAGGATTTTATTACTTTTCTCTCCTTGTATCTCCACCCATAGAGACTCCACCTCTTCATTTCCCTCTTGTATATCTTCTCTTAGTGTGGGCTTTAAAGTGCAATTTATATATAGACAGACTCCACCCCCTTTCCTTTTTTTATGATCCCTCCTAAACAAATCATATCCTTGCAAGTTAGCCGCCCAGTCATAGCTGTCGTCTAACCATGTCTCAATTATTCCTACTATGTCGTATTTTTCCTCATACATTACCAACTCCAGATCTTCAATCTTATTGGTCAGGCTTCTTGCGTTGGTCAGCATGCAGGAAAGAAGCTTTGCTTCATTTTTCTTAGCTTCCTTCTGAGTACCCTGTCTTGGGCCCGCTTTACCACATCTAGTATCCTTGATTAGTTTGTCCTTCTCCTGCATGTTCTTGTCTGCTGTTTTTCCTCCCATCCCCTCTTCTTCTAGTTTAAAGCCCTCCTGATGAGTGTGGCAAGTCTTCTGGCGAATGTGTGTTTCCCAGGTTTTGTGAGGTGTATCCTCACAAAAACACATCCTCCTGTATTATATGTAGTATGTATGTAGTATGTATGTTGTATGAATGTACTATATATGTAGTATGTATGTAGTATGCAGTATGTATGTATGTTGTATGAGTGTAGTATATATGTAGTATGTATGTAGTATGTATGTATGTTGTATGAATATAGTATACTAGCTGAAGAGCCCGGCGCTGCCCGGGCATAGTAACTAACTGTGGTTAGTTATAGAAAATTATAATTATCCTCCATCCCATAGTCCCGTGCTCATATACCCATCATACATATCCACGATCCCATAGGCCCGTGCCCATATACCCATCATACATATCCTCCATCCCAAAGTCGAGTGCCCATATACCCATCACACATCCTCCATCCCATAGTCCCATGCCCATATACCCATCATACATATTCTCCATCCCATAGTCCCATGCCCATATACCCATCATACATATTCTCCATCCCATAGTCCCATGCCCATATACCCATTCATACATATTCGCCATCCCATAGTCGAGTGCCCATATACCCATCACACATCCTTCATCTCATAGTCCCGTGCCCATATACCCATCATACATATCCTCCTTCCCATAGTCGAGTGCCCATATACCCATCATACATATCCGCCATCTCATAGTCCCGTGCCCATATACCCATCATACATATCCTCCATCCTATAGTCCAGTGCCCGTATACCCATCACACATCCTCCATCCCATAATCCCGTGCCCATATACATATCCACCATCCCATAGTCCCGTGCCCATATACCCGTCAAACATAGCCTCTATTCCATAGTCCAGTGCCCATATACCCATCACACATCTTCCATCCCATAGTCCTGTAACCATATACATATCCGCCATCCCATAGTCCCGTGCCCATATACCCGTCATACATATCCTCCATCCCATAGTCCAGTGCCCATATACCCATCACACATCCTCCATCCCATAGTCCCGTACCCATATACCCATCATACATATCCTCCATCCCATAGTCCCGTGCCCATATACATATCCTCCATCCCATAGTGCCGTTCCCATATACCCATCATACATATCCTCCATCCCATAGTCCGGTGCCCATATACTCATCACACATCCTCCATCTCATAGTCAACCATTATGACATCATAATGAGCGGCGGCGGGGCTTGCAACCTTTGATGACATCAGCGTCGCCATGGCAACCATTGTGACAACATAATGAGGGGCGGGGCTTGGCGCGCACACTGCTTCCCCAGTATGCAAATAGGGGCATTGTGACATCACAATGAGGGGCGGGGCTTGACGCGCACACACTTTTTCCCCCAGTATGTAGATAGGGGCAAAATTGTTTGGTGAATTGGAACGCGCGGGGTTAAAATTTCACCTCACAACATAGCTTAGGACGCTCTCGGGGTCCAGACATGTGACTGTGCCAAATTTTGTTGCTGTAGCTGCGACAGTGCGGATGCCTATCCCGGACATACAAACAAACATACACACACACATACACACATACATACACACATACACACTTTGAGCTTTATATATTAGATATGAAGTATGTATGTAGCATGTATGTATGTTGTATGAATGTAGTATATATGTAGTATGTATTATGTATGTATGTTGTATGAATGTAGTATATATGAAGTATGTATGTAGTATGTATGTATGTTGTATGAATGTAGTATATATGTAGTATGTATGTAGTATGCATGTATGTTGTATGAATGTAGTATATATGAAGTATGTATGTAGTATGTAGTATGTATGTATGTTGTATGAATGGAGTATATATGTAGTATGTATGTAGTATGTATGTATGTATGTTGTATGAATGTAGTATATATGGAGTATGTATGTAGTATGCATGTTTTTTTTTTTACATTCAACACATTAGCCAGATGATAGGACTACTACTGTCCCATCATTGGCTAATGTGTCAATCACTGTCATTGTAGCAGGCATAGCCCGATGGGACTTGTAGTCCCATCGGACGGTGCCTGCACACACACACAACCCCCTGCAGGCCCGCACAGACCCCTGGCAGCCCGCACAGACCCCCAGCAGGCCCGCACAGACCCCCGGCAGCCTGCACAGACCCCCCGGCAGGCCCGCACAGACCCCCGGCAGCCCACACAGACCCCCGGCAGGCCCGCACAGACCCCTGGCAGGCCTGCACAGACCCCCGAGAGGCCCGTACAGACCCACCTGCACACACAGACACACACAGTTTCCGCCCATGCACCGCCCACACTCTTCCCCCCTCCCGAACTGGATGTGCAAGTAAAGAAAGGGTTTTTTTTAATTCCGATATTTCTGTCCCATTAACTTGCATGGGTTTCCAATATCGGAATCGGTGATACCCGATACTTTTTGGGTATCGGTCCGATCCAATCCGATCCGATATTTCCCAATATCGGAAAGTATGGCTCAACACTAGTCAGCAGTCTTCCCCATGATTGTGGAGCCTACTGAAACAGACTAAGGGACCTTTTTAAATGCCTTTGCAGGTGTTTTTTGTTAATTATTCTAATTTACTGAGATAATGACTTTTGGGTTTTCATTGCCTGTAAGCCATAATCATCAATAACAGAAATCAACACTTGAAATAGATCACTCTGTTTGTAATGACTCTATATAATATATGAGTTTCACTTTTTGTATTGAAGAACTGAAATAACTTTTTGATGATATTCTAATTTTGTGAGAAGCACCTGTAATTACCCTATTCACTATGTAGTCCAGCAAAGTTTTTAATTTCATCCACTTGAAAGAAGGCGAGTGTAAGGAGGTCCTTTGCAAAATAAAAAAGCAAGTAGAGGAGCAATGTAGCGAACAGGTAGCCCCATCCTGTGATGTGCCTGAACACAAAAAAAGCAAGGCAATGCAGCCACAGTCCACTGGGCTCAAAATATTTTTTATTTTCATCCTCCATAGATTATGCAAGGAAAGAAATCCTACATGTATAAAAAATCAATAAGCAAATTGCTATAGCCCCCTAATTCTGCATTCCATTGTCCAGAGGAGTTAAATTCAGAGAGAGCCAAGTGGGTCAAGAGTAGAGATGAACGAATTTGTTCTGATTTTAGCCTTGAATCTGATTTTGACATATTCGTGCTATATTCGAACACCATTCATGCCGAATGTATGTCTTATGATTGGCTTCGAGCATATTCGGTAATTTCTACTCCCATTGACTATAATGACGTTCGGTTGTGTTCGAAGAATATTGCAAAAACAATATTCAATTTCTATCGTATTCGGAACCGAATCCAAACAAATTCGCTCTTCAGTAGTCAAGAGATGAATTCCGAGACAAAGGACCACACTTCAAGAGCTACATAAAGGCTTAGTTAAAAGCAAAAAGTTCTATGTCATGGTTGAGGCCACTGGGTGTGAGAGTATTCAAATTAAAAATCCATTTTAATTCCGCCCTTGACATACAGTGGGTACGGAAAGTATTCCGACTCCTTTAAATTTTTCACTTTTTGTTTCATTGCAGCCATTTGGTAAATTCAAAAAAGTTCATTTTTTTCTCATTAATGTACACACTGCACCCCATCTTGACTGAAAAAAACTGAAATTTTTGCAAATTTATTAACCCCTTAATGACAGCCAATACGTCTTTTTACTGACCTGAAATATAAGAGAATATCATCCCCATACAGGTGACAATCCAGCAGCTGTCGGCTGTACACTATAGCTGACAACTTGCTGCATCACAAACGATCAGTGTTGGCACCATCCATATCTGTTTAACCCCTTAGTTGTTGCTGTCAAAAGAGACTACATCATATAAATGGTTAATAGACTGTGGGAGCTTCCGCTTTAATATAATTGACACACCGAGATCATGATTGTGTGGTCCTGATGTTTGCCATAGCAGTTCATGGCCAAATAGTAACATAGTAACATAGTAACATAGTTATTAAGGTTGAAGGGAGACTTTAAGTCCATCTAGTTCAACCCATATCCTATCCTAACTTGCCCTAACATGTTGATCCAGAGGAAGGCAAAAAAAACCCATGTGGCAACAGTAGGCTTCACATTGGGGAAAAAAATTCCTTCCCGACTCCACATACGGCAATCAGACTAGCTCCCTGGATCAACGCAATATTAAGGAGACTAGTGTATATACCCTGTAATATTATACTTTTCAAGAAAGGCATCCAGTCCCTTCTTAAATTTTAGTAGTGAATCACTCATTACAACATCATATGGCAGAGAGTTCCATAGTCTCACTGCTCTTACAGTAAAGAATCCGCATCTGTGAGTATGCTTAAACCTTCTTTCCTCCAGATGTAGAGGATGCCCCCTTGTCCCCGTCACAGGTCTAAGAGTAAAAAGATCATTAGAAAGGTCTTTGTATTGTCCCCGCATATATTTATACATTGTAATAAGATCACCCCTAAGCCTTCGATTCTCCAAACTAAATAACCCCAAGTGTAATAACCTATCTTGGTATTGCAGACCCCCTAGTTCCCTAATAACCTTGGTCGCTCTTCTCTGCACCCGCTCCAGTTCAGCTATGTCTTTCTTATACACCGGAGACCAGAACTGTACACAGTATTCTAAGTGTGGTCGCACTAGTGACTTATATAGAGGTAAAATTATGTTCTCCTCATGAGCATCTATGCCTCTTTTAATGCATCCCATTATTTTATTTGCCTTTGCAGCAGCTGCTTGACTCTGGCCACTAAATGTGAGTTTGTCGTCCACCCATACACCCAGGTCTTTTTCAGTGACTGTTTTGCCCAGTGTTTTACAATTAAGCACATAATTATACAACTTGTTCGTTCTACCCAAGTGCATGACCTTACATTTATCCCCATTAAAGCTCATTTGCCATTTATCAGCCCAAGCTTCTAGTTTACATAAATCCTCCTGTAATATAAAATTGTCCTCCTCTGTATTAATTACCCTGCAGAGTTTAGTGTCATCTGCAAATATTGAAATTCTACTCTCTATGCCCCCTACAAGGTCATTAATAAATATGTTAAAAAGAAGCGGGCCCAAAACTGACCCCTGTGGTACCCCACTGCTAACCGTGACCCAGTCCGAGTGTGCTCCATTAATAACCACCCTTTGTTTCCTATCCCTGAGCCAGCTCTTAACCCACCTACACATATTTTCCCCTATCCCCATTGTTCTCATTTTATGTATCAACCTTTTGTGTGGCACCTTATCAAAAGCTTTTGAAAAGTCCATGTACACCACGTCCACTGCATTCCCTTGGTCCAGTCCGGAACTTACCTCTTCATAAAAGCTTATCAGATTAGTCTGACAGGAACGGTCTCTTGTAAACCCATGTTGATATTGGGTCATAAGGTTATTCTTCTCCAGATACTCCAGTATAGTATCTCTTAGAAAACCCTCCAGGATTTTACCCACAGTTGAGGTTAAACTTACTGGCCTATAATTTCCAAGTTCAGTTTTTGTCCCCTTTTTGAATATTGGCACCACATTTGCTATACGCCAGTCCTGTGGTACAGACCCTGTTATTATGGAATCTTTAAAGATTAAAAATAGTGGTCTATCTATGACTGTGCTTAATTCCTGCAGTACTCGGGGGTGTATCCCATCTGGGCCCGGGGATTTGTCAATTTTAGTGATTTGTAGACGCCGCCGTACTTCCTGCTGGGTTAAGCAGGTGACATTTAATGGAGAATTTTTATCCCTGATCATGTTATCCGTCATGGGATTTTCTTGTGTAAATACTGTTGAAAAAAAGTTATTTAGCATATTGGCTTTTTCCTCATCCTCATCCACCATTTCACCCAGACTATTTTTAAGGGGACCAACACTATCATTTTTTAGCTTCTTACTATTTATGTAGTTAAAGAATATTTTGGGATTATTTTTACTTTCTCTGGCAATGAGTCTCTCTGTCTCAATCTTTGCTGTCTTGATTTGCTTTTTACAGAATTTATTTAATCTTCTGTATTTAGTTAATGTCTCATCACTACCTACTTGCTTTAATTCTCTAAATGCTTTATTTTTGTCCCTTATTGCGCCCCTTACAGCTCTATTTAGCCATAGTGGTTTCTTCCTATTTCTCGCATGTTTATTCCCATACGGTATATATTGTGCACAGGTCCTATTCAGGATGCTAATAAATGTCTCCCATTTTCTTTGTGTGTTTTTATGTCTCAGGATATCGTCCCAGTTAATTGCACCAAGATCATCTCTCATCCGGTGGAAATTTGCCTTCCTGAAGTTTAGTGTCCTTGTAACCCCTCTACTACACGTCTTATTAAAGGATACATGAAAACTTATTAATTTGTGATCACTATTACCCAAGTGACCCTCAACCCTTACATTTGATATGCGGTCTGGCCTGTTGGTTAATATTAGGTCTAGCAGTGCCCCCCTCTTGTTGGGTCCTGAACCAGTTGTGAAAGGTAATTGTCTCTCATCGTTGTCAGAAACCTATTACCCTTGCTGGAACTGCAGGTTTCGGTTCCCCAATGTATTTCAGGGTAGTTGAAGTCCCCCATAATAATGACTTCTCCTTGAGTCGCTGCTTCATCTATTTGCTTTATGAGGATATTCTCTGTAGCTTCCATTATTTTTGGAGATTTATAACAAACCCCTATCAGTAATTTATTATTTTTCCCCCCTCCCCTTATCTCTACCCACAGGGACTCTACATTTTCATTAGATTCATATATATTATCACGAAGGATGGGTTTTAAGGATGATTTTACATATAAACACACGCCTCCCCCTCGCTTATTTGTTCGGTCATTTCTGAACAGACTATAGCCCTGTAAATTAACCGCCCAGTCTTGGCTCTCGTCCAGCCATGTCTCAGATATCCCCACCATGTCATAATTATGTTCCAACAACATTAACTCCAATTCCTCCATTTTGTTGGCGAGACTTCTGGCATTAGTATACATGCACTTTATGTATCTCTCTGTACCTCTATTCTTTCTTAAATTATTAACTGTTCTAACCCCACCCCCCATGCCACCTCCACCCCCAATGTCATTATTTGTGCCCAGGTCTCTATCTGCACTGTCTTCCCCTCCTATAAAAGGAATACCCTCCCCCCCGTCCCTAGTTTAAACACTCCTCCAACCTTCTTGCCATTTTCTCCCCCAGCACAGCGGCACCCTCCCCATTGAGGTGCAGCCCGTCCCTAGCGTAGAACCTGTAGCCAACTGAGAAGTCGGCCCAGTTCTGCAGGAACCCAAACCCCTCCTTCCTACACCAATTCCTGAGCCACTTATTAACCTCCCTAATCTCCCGTTGCCTCTCTGGTGTGGCACTTGGTACAGGAAGTATTTCCGAAAATACCACCTTGGAGGTCCTTGCTTTAAGCTTACAGCCTAATTCCCTGAAATCATCTTTAAGGACCTTCCACCTACCTCTAACTTTGTCATTTGTGCCAATGTGCACCATGACCGCTGGATCCTCTCCAGCCCCTCCCAGTAATCTGTCAAACCGCTCAGCGATGTGTCGGACTCGAGCGCAAGGTAGGCAGCACACCGTTCGACGATCCCTGTCTTTGTGACAGATTGCCCTATCTGTTCCCCTAATAGTTGAGTCTCCCACTACCAGAACCTGTCTGGCCTGCCCTGCTCTCCTATTTCCCCCCTTACTGGAGCAGACACTCCTCCGGCTTTCAGAGGACATGCCTTGCTGCAGCAGTGCAGCAGTGCTACTCCTGCACTAACACTCCCCTCATCTGCCAACTTAGCAAACTTATTGGGGTGTGCCAGATCAGGACTAGCCTCCCTGGTGCTCTTCCCTCTACCCCGCCTTCTAACTGTCACCCAGCTAGCTGCTTCATTTTCCTGCAGCTCCAACCTAGCATCCCCCCCCTCATCTATCCCATTGAGCGTCTGCTCAGTGAGCAGAAGACTCCTTTCCATATTGTCTATGGATCTCAGTGTTGCCAGCTGCACATTTAGATCCAGAATCTGGGCTTCCAAATGCACAACGTGCTCACATCTTGCACAGCAGTATGCACCCTCGACCGGCTGTTCAAGGATTTCATACATAAATAGCTGCCTTACAGTCTCCTGGCTATAGCGGTCAGTTCAGAAGTTAGCGACATTTAGGTGGTAAACAAACACTTTTTTCATTCCTGCTATACTACTTTGCATTAATTTCTGAAAATCACCTGAAGGGTTAATAAACTATCTGACAGAAGTTTCAAATATGTCAGGGGGTGCTGTTTTGAAAATGATGTCACTTTTGGAGGTTTACAATATATAGAACCCCCATGTCACTTCAAACCTGGATAGGTCCCTCAAAAAATAAATTTTGTAAATTTCCTTGAAAGAATGAAAAATTACTACTACATTTTTAAACCTCCTAAAAGGCTAACAAAATAAATTAGCGCTTTAAAAATTATGCTGATGTAAGGCAGACATGTGGGGAAATGTTATTTATTAATGTTGTTGTGTGGTATGACCATCTTGATTAAAGGGATAATCGTTCAAAGTTTGAAAATTGCATTTTTTTTAACATTTTTGTCAAGTTTCTGATATTTTTTATAAATAAATACAAAATAAATCAACCTGAATTTACCATTACCATAAATTTTAATGTGCCATGAAAAAACATTCTCAAAATCAATAGGATTTGTTGAAGCGTTCCAGAGTTATCATCACAAAAAGTGACAATGGTCAGAATTTAAAAAATTGGTCCCGTCACTAAGGAGTTAAAAAAGAAAAACTGAAATATCACATGGTCATAATTATTGAGACCCTTTGCTCAGACCTTTTGCTCAGACACTCATATTTAAGTCACATGCTATCCATTTCCTTGTGATCCTCCTTGAGATGGTTCTACTCCTTCATTGGAGTCTAGCTGTGTTTAATTAAACTGATAGGACTTGATTTGTAAAGGCATATACCTGGCAATATAAGACCTCACAGCTCACAGTGCATGTCAGACCAAATGAGAATCATGAGGTCAAAGGAACTGGCCAAGGATCTCAGAGACAGAATTGTGGCAAAGCACAGATCTGGCCAAGGTTACAAAATAATTTCTGCAGTACTCAAGGTTCCTAAGGGCACAGTGGCCTCCATAATCCTTAAATGGAAGAAGTCTGGGACCACTAGAAGTCTTCCTAGACCTGGCCATCCAGCCAAACTGAGCAATCATGGGAGAAGAGCCTTGGTGAGAGAGGTAAAGAAGAACCCCAAGATCACTGAGCTCCACAGATGCAGTAGGGAGACTTTTATCGCAGAGTGGCCCGACTGATGCCTCTCCTCAATGCAAGACATATGAAAGCCCGCATAGAGTTTGCTAAAAAAAACACATGAAGGACTATGAGAAATAAGATTCTCTGGTCTGATGAGATGAAGATATAACTTTTTGGTGATAATTTTAAGCATTATCTGCATTATGTGCATTATCACCTGCCCAATACAATCCCAACAGTGAAACATGGTGGTGGTAGCATCATGCTATTGGGTGATTTTCAGCTGCAGGGACAGTATGACTGGTTACAATTGAAGGAAACATGAATGCAGCCAAGTACAGAGATATCCTGGATGAAAACCTCTTCCAGAGTGCTCTGGACTTCAGACTTGTCCGAAAGTTCACCTTCCAACAAGACAATGACCCTAAGCACACAGATAAAATAACAAAGGAGTGGCTTCAGAACAACTCTGTGACCATTCTTGACTGGCCCAGCCAGAGTCCTGACCTAAACCCAATGGATCATCTCTGGAGAGGATCTGCAAGGAAGAATGGCAGATGAACCCCAAAGCCAGGAGTGAAAAACTTGTTGCATCATTCCCATGAAGACTCATGGCTGTACTAGCTCAAAAGGGTGCGTCTAGTCAATACTGAGCAAAAGGTCTGAATACTTATGACCATGTGATATTTCAGTTTTTCTTTTTTAATCAATTTGCAAAAATTTCTACAATTCTGTTTTTTTCAGTCACGATGGAGTGCAGAGTGTACATTAATGACACAAAAATGAACTTTCTTGAATTTACCAAATGGCTGCAATGAAACAAAGAGTGAAAAATTTAAAGGGGTCTGAATACTTTCTGTACCCACTGTACATGCCATAAAATTGTCACCCCTCCAAACCCTATTGATATTTTCCAGACCTAGAAACCTAGCTCCCTAAAAAGAACAGTGGTGTTTAATAAGAAAATGTTGGCAGAGGGGGTTGCCATTAAAACCCCTTTTGATGTTACACACATGTTCTCTTATTCACTCTTGTAGACCTTCTTATTGTATGGACTACAAATATTTTCACACATGGGCAAATGATGGCGTAAATACTGTAACTCCTTTAGTATAGCAGGTAATATGGTCCCTAATTTAAAAAGTCTCCATCTCGATGGAGTTGTTAATCTCATTGGAGGGCTTTCTATTGGTGTTGGGGACAAGTCTACAGCCACAGCAAAAACCACAGCTAAAAAAACAGTATTCGAAAATTTGCTCAAGTTGTTGCATCCAAGGTGATTACAAATAAGATATCTCCCATTTAGGCTGCTAACAACTGGGTTTTTAACTGTTGGGGCAATCAAGTTTCCTATATTTTTAGGCTTTTGAAAGATGAATTTGGGACGGTCAGGTAGGGATTCCTCAAGAAGGTTAGCTTACTAAAGTATCAGCCAAAATTTTTTGACCATATGTTTGAAAGGGCCAAATTGCTCACTATACTACGTGATTATAGAAATTGTTGCTAGCTGTTCTGTTAGTGAGATGTATGTTTCTCGAATGCGTGCAAGTTTTTTAATAAAATAGATAAAGTCTCCTAAATTATAACATTTAGATGGTCCTCATCATACCATTTATTAACAAATTGAGCTTTTAAATGTGAAGTCTCTTCTAAAAAGTCCCCTGTATTAGTGCAGTTGCAATGTAATCTGGTATATTGGCCTTTGGAAATATTAGTCAACCAGGTTGGAAGATGGCAAATAGTTTTAGCAATATAGCTGTTTGAATCCATTGGTTTACGGTAGCATTTGATGAAGTTGGCATGGTTCTATCTAAAAATATTCAGATTAGGAAAATGAATAGTAAGATCGACAGTAAGTGGGGCTAAATTTGAGAAAAAAAATTCATTTGAATTTATCTTGTCAAAAAAGGACAAAATTGATTCTTCACAGCTTTTCCACATCTCCTTGTTTTTGTGTTCAGGCACGCCACTGGCGTGGGCTGCCTGTTCGCTATATTGCAGCTCTACTTGCTTTTTCACTTTGCCAAGGACCTCTGTACACCTGCCCTGTGAGGCTCTTCTTTCAAGTGGATGCAACTAAGAACTTTGCTGGACTGCATAGCAGTGAATAGAGTAATTACCTACTTCATATAGTATAGTATACTTCGTATAGTGTTTTCACTATTTTTGTTGAGTTTTTTACCTTGTAACCGGGTACATATTGACACATATGCTATGATACCAGGGTGGGCAAATTAGACTGATCTTCATACTTCAATTTTTACAAATCACCTATTTGCAGCCTGATTTGTCACTACTCACTACCCCAAAGCTTGCTATTCAGTGTACAGTGCACACATACTACCCCTTTTTTATTGTGTTTTATTGATGTTCATTTACATATATACTGTACCTATTGTGCGGTTGATGCATCCATGCAGTTTTCTGCAATTTAGCACACTTGATGTGGGGCCTACGTGTTCCTGGGACCGACATACTAGTGCAACAGTATATATCTTTTTATGGCTACCTGAGTGAATCTTATAGAAGTGTTACATTGTGTGTGAATATTTCTGTGGGTCTAAAAGTGAACAAAAGCTTTTAAAAAAATGTAGGCTTCTATTTCTCAGTCATAAAGTGTTACGTGATCTGTGAACATTTCTGTGATATCTAAAACTGAGAAAAATCAGTGAAACATTTTTTCTGGATGGAATTGGATTGTCATCCATACACTTTTGTGTTCTTTCTGTTACAAAAACTGCTTTGATTGCTGCAGGTAACCAATTTTTTTATTTTATTAAAAATAAACTTGGTTTTAAGAGGCCTACAAAATTCACAAGGGGGAGGGAGCCTGAACACATTGAGCCACACATTACGGGTATATATGATTTAGATTTATATATTTTTTATGCACATTATGAGTAGCTGATTTTTCAGCCCATATACAGTGGGGCAAAAAAGTATTTAGTCAGTCAGCAATAGTGCAAGTTCCACCACTTAAAAAGATGAGAGGCGTCTGCAATTTACATCATAGGTAGACCTCAACTATGGGAGACAAACTGAGAAAAAAAAATCCAGAAAATCACATTGTCTGTTTTTTTTTCATTTTATTTGCATATTATGGTGGAAAATAAGTATTTGGTCAGAAACAAGCAATCAAGATTTCTGGCTCTCACAGACCTGTAACTTCTTCTTTAAGAGTCTCCTCTTTCCTCCACTCATTACCTGTAGTAATGGCACCTGTTTAAACTTGTTATCAGTATAAAAAGACACCTGTGCACACCCTCAAACAGTCTGACTCCAAACTTCACTATGGTGAAGACCAAAGAGCTGTCAAAGGACACCAGAAACAAAATTGTAGCCCTGCACCAGGCTGGGAAGACTGAATCTGCAATAGCCAACCAGCTTGGAGTGAAGAAATCAACTGTGGGAGCAATAATTAGAAAATGGAAGACATACAAGACCACTGATAATCTCCCTCGATCTGGTGCTCCACGCAAAATCCCACCCCGTGGGGTCAGAATGATCACAAGAACAGTGAGCAAAAATCCCAGAACCACGCGGGGGGACCTAGTGAATGAACTGCAGAGAGCTGGGACCAATGTAACAAGGCCTACCATAAGTAACACACTACGCCACCATGGACTCAGATCCTGCAGTGCCAGACGTGTCCCACTGCTTAAGCCTGTACATGTCCGGGCCCATCTGTAGTTTGCTAGAGAGCATTTGGATGATCCAGAGGAGTTTTGGGAGAATGTCCTATGGTCTGATGAAAACAAACTGGAACTGTTTGGTAGAAACACAACTTGTCGTGTTTGGAGGAAAAATAATACTGAGTTGCATCCATCAAGCACCATACCTACTGTAAAGCATGGTGGTGGAAACATCATGCTTTGGGGCTGTTTCTCTGCAAAGGGGCCAGGACGACTGATCCGGGTACATGAAAGAATGAATGGGGCCATGTATCGTGAGATTTTGAGTGCAAACCTCCTTCCATCAGCAAGGGCATTGATGATGAAACGTGGCTGGGTCTTTCAACATGACAATGATCCAAAGCACACCGCCAGGGCAACGAAGGAGTGGCTTCGTAAGAAGCATTTCAAGGTCCTGGAGTGGCCTAGCCAGTCTCCAGATCTCAACCCTATAGAAAACCTTTGGAGGGAGTTGAAAGTCCGTGTTGCCAAGCGAAAAGCCAAAAACATCACTGCTCTAGAGGAGATCTGCATGGAGGAATGGGCCAACATACCAACAACAGTGTGTGGCAACCTTGTGAAGACTTACAGAAAACGTTTGACCTCTGTCATTGCCAACAAAGGATATATCACAAAGTATTGAGATGAAATTTTGTTTCTGACCAAATACTTATTTTCCACCATAATATGCAAATAAAATGAAAAAAAAACAGACAATGTGATTTTCTGGATTTTTTTTTCTCAGTTTGTCTCCCATAGTTGAGGTCTACCTATGATGTAAATTACAGACGCCTCTCATCTTTTTAAGTGGTGGAACTTGCACTATTGCTGACTGACTAAATATTTTTTTGCCCCACTGTATATTATGCACTTTATTAGTATTATTATCCTTATCATTTTTGTATGATTATTTATTTATTGTGGTCACTATGTCCATTTTTATATGTATTTTTTTGTAATTACATATTATGGTATTTTACTATGTCTTGTCGATTCTGTTTATCCATTTGTAATTATTAAATAAATTTACTTGAGTCTTAATGTTTTGGACTCCGTTTGGTGTATTCATTTTTTTGAGTAGGTTATTTTATTGATTGTGAATATCCATTTATGCTTTATTATTTTGTGAATTGTGTTATCTTTCACTTAGTTGTTGGCTAACACCATACTTGCCAAACACCACGGGTGGCGTCACCAACTATTCTACCATTAACTACATCTCCCATTGCTTGGGCGCCCAGGGCCACGGACCGGGTCACCGCTGCTGTGACACATTCCCCTTACACCGGCCCGGTACCGAGTACCCCACAGCCCTGGGAGGGCGACCCAATTTGGCATCACGAACAGGATTACGGAGCCCGGTATCCCCGGGTCCTGTGTGCCATAGACTGTGATTGTGAACTGTGTGAAATTGGTGCAAGTGGCCGCCATTGCCACGCTGCTTGGCGCGCGCTGGAAGAAAGAGGCGGGCCTTCATGGGCAGAGCCTGCCGCAGAGCGCGAAGAAGTGAAGTGCCTCGTGGGAAGAGAGGACAGCGCGCGAGAGGAGGAGGAGCTGAGGCCTACAGCCCGGAGCAACGGGCCTGCGAAGCGGCCGCTGGTGAGCTCACATAACCCCCGGCCCTGGGTAACGTTAACTGGGGGGGAAGATTTCCATGCCAAACGGCGATGCAGCGGCAGGCGCCGTCGCCAACCCCGCGGTACCGCCAGGAGGAGCGCCTGCCACACCGGTCCCCATCATGCCACTTTCCATGCCCTACATCCCGGGGGTGGCCTGGCTACCGCAGTACTCGGGTGAGTCACACACCCTGAGTGAATTTAAAGAGAGTCTGTGCAGCTTGTTTAAAGTTTACCCTCTGTCTGAAGACCAGAAATTGAATATCCTGATTGGACAGTTAACGGGTGCAGCACTGAGGGAGGTGAAAGCCTGGCAGGCCACCGATAAAGAGACTGTTGCAAAGGTCCTGGCCAAGCTGAAGAGCACCTTTGACACTCGCACAGCAGCTGAAATCAAGATGCGGTTCTTTGGCTGTAAACAGAGGCCGCAAGACAGTATCAGGGACTATGCTCTCAACCTGCAGGAGGCGCTGCGAGCAGTCAAGCAAGTTGATCCTGACAGCATAAAGGAAGAAGATAAACTGTTGAAGGAGCAGTTCATTGAAGGACTCCTGTCTAGTACCCACAGAGGACAGTTGCGTATCATAACCTTGCAAAACCCTGATCTGGACTTTGCTGAATTTAAGGACAGGGCTATTCGGGTACTGCAGGAGTCCACTGACAGCCGTCCAGCGCCCCCTAGGCGCCCAGCGATCACCTACCATCAGGAGGCAACATCTTTTCCTTCCATCCCTGTGGAGGCTGATGCACAGACTCTGGATAAAGATCCAACCGAGGAGCTGCGTCTTCAAGTCCAGGAGTTGACCAAGGGGATGGCTGCACTTACCAAAACCATGCAGTCCCTGCAAGTGCCTTCCAAAGACAAGATCCAGCTTGCTTCCAGTCCAGAGGATGTCCCGTGGCTCCGGAGGAGGAGAACCCCGCCACTTCGAGGAAGGAACAACGATAGCTATGACCAGGACGGACGTCCCATTTGTCGTCGCTGCTACAAGGCAGGTCATCTTGCAAGGTACTGTCCTTTAAACGAGCAACCCCTGGGGCAGAGGGCCAAACCCCAGGAGTAGGATCAGCAGGCCCAAGGAACTGGAGAGCCAAGTATGTGGGAGGGAGACCGATCCTTCCTGTGGTGATTGACGGCATCCCAATGAACGCTTTGTTGGACACTGGCTCCCAGGTGACCACTATGCCGTATGTTCTGTACAAGTGGTACTGGGCTGATTCTGAACTCACCCGTGGCCCAACTGATGAACTAACAGTAGTTGCTAGTAACGGTCATACCTTGCCACAGATTGGATGCAAGGAAATTACTGTTAAGGTGGGGCGGGAAGAGCTAAGATAACAAGGTCTGATAGTTGTTGATATTGATTGACGTTAATGTAATCCCATGATGACTCTTGGTACAAATGTAATTGAAAACTGTCTGTCCGAGGTTATTGTCTTGTTGCAACAGGTGGCTGAGATTGCTGGTTCCGGTGAACGACTCCTGCAGAAGGAGATCCGAGCCCTGATGCAAAGACAACAGGTAGAACTCTCTGGCGGAGAGATTGGCAGCGTCAGAGTGAGTGATGCTTTTCCCATTGTAATACCCCCCAGGAGTGAAATGTTGATATGGTGTCGGGCAGCTATAGGCCTTAGAGGGAGGGATTACCAGGCATTGGTGGAACCAGTATACTCCGAAAGCAGGCCCACTGTCCTGACAGCCAGAGGGGTGGTTGATGTACAAAAGGGGAGAGTACCTGTACGCCTTTTGAATTGTGGGGAGGAGGAAGCCAAAATACCTCGGTACGCCACAGTTGCCAAGCTGCTCACTGTAAATAACAACTCATTGCAGGCAGCAGAGCCCTTGGTCTCATCCGACCAGGTGGAGGACAATGGCTCTGGAAAGCAGCTAGAAGAGTGGTGCCAGCAACTGCAGGTGGGAACTGACTCTACACCTTCATACCAGAGAAATGGGGTCTATAGAGTGACACAAGAGTATGAGCTGGTATTCAGCAAACACCCACTACCTTTTGTCAGGCAAAAGGGGTGCAACAGCATATCCCCACTGGAGACCATCCACCCATAAAGGAGAGGTACAAACCTATACCCCCAGCACAGTACCAATGTGCTAAGGGTATGCTGAAAGAGATGAAGGAAGCTGGGGTTATCAGGGACAGTTGTAGCCCATGGGCAGCTCCCATAGTTTTTGTAAAGAAAAAGGATGGTACCATGAGAATGTGTGTTGATTACAGGAAAATTAACAGCATTACACATAAAGATACCTACCCATTACCTAGGATTGAGGAATCCTTAGCTGCACTTAAAACCGCTAATTACTTTTCCACCTTGGATCTCACCAGTGGGTTTTGGCAGGTTCCCGTGGCAGAGGCAGATAAGGAGAAAACAGCATTTACTACTCCAATGGGTCTCTGTGAGTTCAATTACATGCCATTCGGGCTCTGCACTGCTCCAGGAACATTTCAACGGCTGATGGTGTGTTGCCTGGGACACATGAACTTTGAGACAGTCCTGTTATATCTGGATGATGTCATTGTTTTCTCCAAGACCTATGAAGAACATCTGGAACACATGGCTGAAGTATTTGAAGCTTTGTCCAATTTTGGCCTGAAGGTGAAGCCTTCCAAATGCCACCTCCTGAAGCCTAAGGTACAGTACCTTGGTCACGTGGTCAGTGCAGAAGGTGTGGCACCAGATCCTGACAAGGTCACGGTCATCCTGGACTGGAAGAAGTCCAGCAACCTCCACGAGGTACGCCAATTCCTTGGACTGGTAGGCTACTACTGGAGATTCATCAAAGGCTTTACTGAAATAGCTACCCCGATGCAAAACCTTCTGGTGGGGTAGTCCAAGAAAAGCAAGCAGATGAATTCCACATTTGAATGGACTGAAGAATTGGAGAAGTCCATCAGATTGAAGATGGCCCTCACCGGTGACGAAGTTCTGGCTTACCCGGATTATGACAAACCCTTTGTGCTGTACACGGATGCCAGCAACGTGAGATTAGGAGCAGTACTGTCGCAGGTACAGAACGGAAAAGAGCGAGTGATCTCCTACGCCAGCAGGAAGCTGCGTCCCACTGACAGAAACCCGGATAATTACAGTTCTTTCAAGCTGGAGTTCCTTGCCATAGTCTGGGCGGTCACCAAAAGGTTCAAGCATTACCTAGCTTCTGCCAAATTTACAATCTTCACGGACAACAATCCGTTGACCCACTTGGATACTGCAAAACAGGGTGCCCTGGAGCAGCGGTGGATGGCTCGGCTGTCTAACTACGAGTTTACTATCAAGTACCGAGCAGGGCACAAGAATGCCAATGCGGATGCGCTATCCAAGATGCCTAATCTGCCACATGCAGGAGAAGACCCAGAGGCTCTGGAAGAGATAGAGTTGCCTCCATTCCACCGACCACTGGCGGCCCAGCGTGCTCAGGGGGTGAGAGACCAGCGGTCTGGCTTGAAGGAAGTCACCCTGAATCCATTGCCCGATCATGACTGGGCTGAAGCGCAAGATAATGACCCGACTGTCTGCCTACTGAAGGAGCTACTGCTACAAGCTGACTCACACCCAGGTGCGAGTGCTCCTGAAGAAACCCAGCAGTTATGGAAGGAGAAAGGCCGGCTGTTCATATATGAAGGGAAGCTATGTCGGAGGAGTATCAATGCCCGCACTCATGAGCTAGTCTGGCAGGTGGTGGTCCCAAAGAGAGATGCGACAATGGTCCTTGGAGCATACCACAATGGAGCTGGACACTTCGGATGGAAGAAGTTGGAAACGTTGCTCCGAGAGAGGTTCTACTGGACTGGCATGAGGAAAGCCATTGAGAGGTGGTGCTGGGAGTGTGGACAGTGTAACCTGCACAGAAAGGATAGAGACAGCCAGAGAGCTCCTCTGCAGCCCATCATCACCAAATAGCCACTTGAGTTGGTGGCTCTGGACCATGTGAAGCTGGTTCCTAGCTGGTCAAGTTACCTCTATGCCCTTACCATTGTGGACCACTATTCCAGATTCCTGGTGGTTGTGCCTGTCAAAGATCAAACTGCTTGAACAGCGGCCAGAGCGTTCCAACTGCACTTCTGTAGACCGCATGGGTACCCTGAGAGAGTGCTTATTGATCAAGGTCCGGCTTTCGAGGCAGAAGTGTTTCATGAATTCTGTAACCTGTATGGTTGTAAGAAGATCCGGACAACACCGTATCACCCACAGACCAATGGCATGTGCGAGAAGATGAACCAGGTAGTGATTGACCTGCTGAAGACATTGCCCTTAGAGGAGAGAAATCTGTGGCCCGAAAAGTTGCCAGATCTGGTAGACCTCGACAACCATATTCCCGTGAACTCTACCAACTGCACTCCAGCATACCTGATGAGAGCCAGACCTGGTAAGCTGCCTATTGACTTGGACATGGGAGTCCTGACACCTGAAGTGGCGTCCCCAGATGCTGATTGGGACACGGAGAGGCAGCAACAGTACAGAAGAGTTCAAGAATGTGTAGAGAAGAGTTTGACCCAGACAAGACAAAAGCAGGAGAAACTTTACAATCAAAATACACCTGCCGTTCCTTTGTTGCCGGGGAAGCAAGTCTTGAAAAGAAAGAGAAGATTGCACAAATTGGATGATCAGTGGGAAGCTGAACCTTATACCATCCTGCCCCCGAACTTTGATAATACTAAGGTGTGCCTTGTGAGTAAAGACGGAGGGGAGACCTCAGCAGCGGTATCAAGAGATCATTTGAAGTTGTGTCCTGACCAGTTGAAGGAAAGGAAAGAAGAACCAGATAATATCCGGCCCATAGTCGAAGAAGAGAAGGTCAGCACAGTGCTTGGAGAGTTCCCTGCGAATTGGACTAGAGTGAACGATGCTATAGTGGTGCCAGTGTTGCTGTTTCCCCAATTGGTAGCACAGGAAGACGTGACTCAAGAGAATCAGGAAAATCGGGTAGCAGATGCCACACCAGCAGTGGAGCCAGAGAACCCTGGCCCTGCCAGTGGTGAACCTGTTATGCCCATGGTGAGTCCAAGAGTTACTATAAAATCTAGAATCCCTGTGCCATGTGGAACACCCAGTAGTGTATCTAGTACATTACCCACTGCACCAGTCTTACGCAGATCTACCCGCACCACACAAGGCATACTACCAGTTAGATACCGTATATAAAGTAATGTAATTGTTGAAATTTTGTAAATATGTAACTGTTTTTCAAGTTTTGTGCCTACAGGTAACCTGTAAGAGTTCCTTGGAGTTTTCTTGTTTCCTTTATGGACACTGAACCACAGGACTTGTGTGTGGTCAAAAACTTTCACCATTTGCCCAGGAATGGACCATGGACATTGATGCTGGACTTATCATCATAGGACCATTTTTGAGCTCTTGGTTTTTGTACTTTTTTACCTTTTTCAAATCTTGTACAATTATTGTTGTTTATCCATTATATATGTTGTTATTCATGTTTTCTTTTGTTCAGCCCAGGAGTGCTGACTTGCACTAGGGGGAATGTGGTGCCTCCAGGGGTATGGTCGCCACACTGGCCTTGCCTTCCTCCAGGGGAGGGTAATGCCAGGCTTGGAAGCAGTGATGGGTCTCTCCAGCAGTTAACCTAATGCATGCAACACAGTTCCACTCCAAGCCAGCAGGGGGAACTCTGAACCAGGATGAAGGGGAGGGGGTGCTCCCTGAGGGCTGAGAGGAAGGAGTGGTCAGTTAGTTGAAGGAGGTCCATGTGTGCAGACGTGTGGAACGAAGTTGGAGGTTGAGCTAGGAAGGAGAGCTCCCTCAGCTTGAGAGCGCACGAACTGGAGCCTGGTCTACACGGCTGTACGGATACTAAAGGTCCTACAGCAGATACCAGAGGAGTAGGAGGCTGTAAATGCCCTGCTCCCATCAGAGACTTGGGACCCAACAGCAATTGCATAGAGAGCCAGGACTCAGGAGAGGAGTTCCCGAGAGAGGCTACAGCTGTCTGTCATACAAGTATAGTTCTAGGAACATCAGAAGAGAGGCATTCCAGAGTAACTAAGTACTGGGGTGCTACACATCACAAGGTGCTAGGAAGGAGACTGCACAGCCCTTCTGCTGAGAGAGAATCCTGATCTGCTTCCAGGCTAACCTCCAATACCATCTGTAATCAGGACCCTGGACTGCATATACAGTCATGACCAAAAGTTTTGAGAATGACACAAATATTAATTTTTACAAAGTCTACTGCTTCATTTTTTCTAATGGCAATTTGCATATACTCCAGAATGTTATAAAGAGTGATCAGCTTAACAGCAATTACTTGCAAAGTCAATATTTGCCTAGAAAATTAACTTTATCCCCCAAAACACATTTCAACATCATTGCAGCCCTGCCTTAAAAGGACCAGCTAACATCGTTTCAGTGATTGCTCCATTAACACAGGTGTGGGTGTTGATGAGGACAGGGCTGGAGATCA
Source organism: Dendrobates tinctorius (assembly GCF_039654945.1). NCBI lineage: Eukaryota > Metazoa > Chordata > Amphibia > Anura > Dendrobatidae > Dendrobates > Dendrobates tinctorius. The sequence goes on along the minus strand of NW_027361712.1, from coordinate 32,455,143 downwards.
ATCTGTCATGATTAAGTAAGAATGACACCACTGGACACTTTAAAAGGAGGCTGGTGCTTGGCATCATTGTTTCTCTTCTGTTAACCATGGTTATCTCTAAAGAAACATGTGCAGTCATCATTGCACTGCACAAAAATGGCCTAACAGGGAAGAGTATCGCAGCTAGAAAGATTGCACCTCAGTCAACAATCTATTGCATCATCAAGAACTTCAAGGAGAGAGGTTCCCTTGTTACCAAAAAGGCTCCAGGGCGCCCAAGAAAGACCAGCAAGCTCCAGGACCATCTCTTAAGAGTGTTTCAGCTGCGGGATCGGGCTACCAGCAGTGCAGAGCTTGCTCAGGAATGGCAGCAGGCAGGTGTGAGTGCATCTGCACGCACTGTGAGGCGGAGACTCTTGGAGCAAAGCCTGGTCTCAAGGAGGGCAGCAAAGAAGCCACTTCTCTCCAGAAAAAACATCATGGACAGACTGATATTCTGCAAGAGGTACAGGGCGTGGACTGCTGAGGACTGGGGTAAAGTCATTTTCTCTGATGAATCCCCTTTTCGATTGTTTGGGACATCAGGAAAACGGCTTATTCGGAGAAGACCAGGTGAGCGCTACCACCAGTCTTGTCTCATGCCAACTGTCCAGCATCCTGAAACCATTCATGTGTGGGGTTGCTTCTCAGCCAAGGGAATGGGCTCTCTCTTAGTCTTGCCTAAAAACACAGCCATGAATAAAGAATGGTACCAGAATGTCCTCCAAGAGCAACTTCTTCCAACCGTCCAAGAGCAGTTTGGCGATCAACAATGCCTTTTTCAACATGATGGAGCACCTTGCCATAAAGCAAAGGTGATAACTAAATGGCTCAGGGAACAAAACATAGAGATTTTGGGATCATGGCCTGGAAACTCCCCAGATCTTAATCCCATTGAGAACTTGTGGTCAATCATCAAGAGACGGGTGGACAAACAAAAACCTTCAAATTCAGACAAAATAAAAGCATTGATTTTGCAAGAATGGACTGCTATCAGTCAGGATTTGATCCAGAAGTTGATTGAGAGCATGCCAGGGAGAATTGCTGAGGTCCCGAAGAAGAAGGGTCAACACTGCAAATATTGACTTGCTGCATTAACTCATACTAACTGTCAATATAACCTTTTGTTACTCATAATATGATTGCAATTATATTTCTGTATGTGATAAAAACATCTGACAAACACACATAAAAACCAGAGGGCAGCAGATCATGTGAAAATATAATATTTGTGTCATTCTCAAAACTTTTGGCCATGACTGTACTAAGTAAAGGTACAGAAACTGCTACCGCTGTGTCTTGTCTGTTCCCTACGCATCCAGCACTGCTACATCCTGGTGCTGGTTACATCTACACTGCCCTGGGACTACAGCTCCACCTGTGGGGAGCTTTTACATCTTTGCTGCACCCTACCATCAGTCCCAGCGGATCTGTATGCAGCGTTGGCCTAACACCATACTTGCCAAACACCACGGGTGGCGTCACAAACTATTCTACCATTAACTACATCTCCCATTGCTTGGGCGCCCAGGGCCACGGACCGGGTCACCGCTGCTGTGACACATTCCCCTGACATCGGCCCGGTACCGAGTACCCCACAGCCCTGGGAGGGCGACCCAATATTTTCAAGACTATTTTGGATACTAATAAATTTGCCAGAAACTTGACATTGAAATATAATTTTCATCAGTCCCCTAAAAATGATGATCTGTGTATGCCTTCTTTTGAAAATTCTTCCCGTGTAGTGGAAAATAAACCGCATGCTTTTTTTTCCGCTTTCAGGACCTAATTCACTTATCCGATCTCAGGGCTTTGGAATCAGAGTCATTAACCCATGATTATTCCAAGAATTATTCTTTTTATATGTCTAACCCTTCCTTCTACCCCATCCAATCTAAGCCAGCTGTGTTGGATATTTTTCAAAAATTAATTGAAGAAGAACTAGTGGCATTAGATAGGGAATCACATTTTGATTCTGACAATCTTAACCAATATGAGAGACAAGCACTTAGGGAACTAAATGAAAATGAAGAATTATTGGTTAGGCCACAGATAAAGGTGGGGGGAGTGGTGGTACTTATTCCTACTTTATATGGCACTGAAAATTTAAAAATTCTCAACCATTGTTCTGTTTACAAAATAATGTTCACTGACCCAACCACAGTTTTTCAAACCAAACTAAAGCAATTATTGGCAGAAGGCACAGCCTTGGTACTGTCGACCAAAAAATAGCTGATTACTAGAGTTGAGCGAAACAGGTTGGCCAGATTCACAAGTCGCCGACTTTTGCCAAAGTCGTGTTTCGCCGACCGAAACCTGACCATAGCGTGGTGTTGGCCATGCGGTCGGCAAAACGAGCGCCAAAGTCGGATTTCCCAGAATTCTTGCAGGTGCCTTTTTTTCAGCCAATGAGCAAGGACGTACACTGTGGGCAACGAGATGACATGTGCAGCGTCCACCACCATCGTGGAGAAGGGCATTGCAGTGATTGGCTTGCTTTCGGGGGCGTCATAGTGTCTATAAAAGCCCTGACCACCGACCTCCATTTTACTTCTGCCAATCTTAACAGTAGGGAGAGGTTGCAGTTTATCAGTAGGGAAAGAGTTAGGGCTGTAAAGATATAAGAAGTTCTTATGTGCTTATGCTGATAACAATTGTGCTGTACAGTTAGTGTGCAGTGACAGGGGAGGATTTTCTTGTGTGCAGCAGCGCTGGTTATTAGGCTGCCTGGTAGCTGTATTGCTGTGTGTACACTGCTGTGCAGACTGCTTTTTACACAGCATTAATACTTTTATTCTTTTTTTCTGCACAGTTAGACCGTTCATTTTTTACCACACCGTATAGAGCTGTACGCTCCTCACACACTACCGTGTACCGGCTGGTATCACAGAAAAATACATGCTGACTATCTATGTGTGACTCCGGAAATAAATGCGGAGATTTAAATTTTCCCCTTCACCATATACAGCTGTACGCTCCTCATACAGTACCGTATATCTGCTGTTTGTATTATGGTCAAATACATACTGAGTGGGCGTCTGTGTGTGACTCCGGAAATATAAACGGAGATTTAATTTTTCCTTACACCGTATACAGGTGTACGCTTCTGATACAGTACCGTATATCTGCTGTTTGTATCACGGTGAAATCCACACTGAGAGAGCGTCTGTGTGTGACTTCGGAAATAAATACGGAGATTTAAATTTTCTCCTACACCATATACATCTGTACGCTCCTCATACAGTACCATATATCTGCTGTTTGTATTACGGTCAAATCCATACTGAGTGAGCGTCTGTGTGTGACTCCGGAAATATATACAGAGATTTAAATTTTTCCCTACACCGTATACAGCTGTACGCTCCTCATACAGTACCATATATCTGCTAGTATTTTTGGTACATTTTCCTAAACATGAGGAAGTATGGTGGCAGAGGCCGCGGACGTGGGCGGGTGGGCCAGCTGGTACTGATGGTGGTGGTGGAGCATCTGCTGGTAGTGCCAAAAGCACAATAGCACCTAAGGCAGGAGGTGTTGAGCCTGCATCATCGTCTGGCTCCCGAAGGCCTGGAAGGCTCCCTTTTCTGGGAGTAGGTAAACCGCTTTTAAAGCCGGAGCATCAGGAACAGGTTTTGGCTTACATTGCCGAAACAGCCTCCAGCTCTATCGCCTACTCTTCTGAAGATTCAAAAACTGCAAGCACTGAATCGTCAGTGCAGGCTCCTGGTCAGGATCAAGACTTTTCCTTGTGTCCTTCACCCCCACCAAAAGTGAAGGATGTGGCAGGCCACACATCAGATTACTCCATGGAGCTCTTATCGCATACCATGCCTAAGTTATCAAGTGAAATCCTGAATTCCCCAGTCCAAGATGAATATGACATGGAGGGCACTGATGCACAGCCAGTGCTATATGATTCTGTTGGTACATTCACCCAGAGCACTGCATTGCCCTCGCAGTCTACTGAGCCAGATTCTGACCCTGATGAAACTCAGGTGCTCCTTCCTGCATACTATACCACCTTCCTGCATACTATACCACCTTACACGGTGACACAGAGGAAGGTGCAGATGAAATTGAAGAGGAGGTGATGGATGACCCAGTTGTTGACCCAGATTGGCATCCATTGGGGGAAGAGGGTGCCGCTGGCAATAGCTCAGAAGAGAAGGAGGATCCACAGCAGGCATCGACATCGCAGCTACGGTTATCTGGCAGGCCCGTAGCAATCCAAAAACGTGTTAAAAAACAAAAAGAATTGCAGGAAAGCTTGGCCAGACGGTCAAGTTAGCACAGCGTGCAAGCCCTGAAAATTTTTCCCATAGTAGGAAGAGTGCAGTGTGGCACTTTTTTGACCAAAATCCTATCGATGAGGCAAAGGTTATCTGCAAGAAGTGTGGAAGGACCTTTAGCCGAGGGAAAAATGTCGGAAATTTGAATACCTGTTGCATGCTTAGACATGTAAACACCATGCACTTGCAAGCGTAGACGGACTACAAAACCTCAGGTAGCACACGTGCACCTGCTCCGACTGAAGGTAGCCAGCAACGCTACATCGCTTCCCTCACTGTAAGCCCACCGGTTAGCACACCACCAGCAAGAAATGTTGAGGTGTTGTCGCAAGGCCAAAGTAGTCAGGGAATCACAATGTTTTTCCAACAAAAGACTGCATCTAGGCCATCACCACCACCATCACCAACCCCCTCTCAGTCCGCCATGTCCACTGCTAGTTCCACCATATGCAGCTCTCAAGTCCAGCTCACCCTAGCAGAGATTCTGAGTAGGACAAGAAAGCACTCATCCTCTCATCCGCGTACACTGGCTTTGAACGCCTACATTGCCAAACTGATCTCATTAGAGATGATGCCCTTCTGTTTGGTTGAAAGCGCAGCGTTCCGAGAGCTCATGGCCTACCCTGTCCCACGCTATGACCTACCCAGTCGGCTCTTCTTTTCTAGAAAAGCCATCCCTGCCCTCCACCTGCATGTGAAAGACTGCATTGTCCATGCACTCAAACAATCAGTGAGTGGAAAGGTGCACCTCACAACAGATGCATGGGCCAGTAGGCATGGCCAGGGCTGTTACGTGTCCATTACTGCGCACTTGGTGAATGTGGTGGATGCAGGGTCCACGGGGACAGCGGCGGTGGGACAGTGGTGCCTAGCCCACGGTATAGGCAACAGTTGGCTGTAGGCGTTCGACTCTCGACCTCCTCCTCCTCCAGAAGCGAAAGCTCGTCGACAGAGTGCAGTCGCACGAGCACTCCATCTGCAGCTGCCAGTGTTGCACACGAGGTGTCCCACTGTCCAACAGCTAGTGGTAAGTGTCAGCAGGCTGTTTTAAAGATGATGTCTTTGGGCGACAACAGACACACCGCTCAGGTACTGGTCGACTACTTGCAGTGAGAAACTGAGTCATGGCTGGGCAGTCTACATCTTGAGCCAGGCAAGGTAGTCAGTGATAACAGACAATTTTGTGATGGCCATAGCCCTGGCAAAACTCAGACACATACCTTGCCTGGCTCACACCTTGAACCTGGTGGTGCAGTGCTTCATAAATAATTATCCGGAGTTACCAGCCCTGCTCCATAAGGTGCGAAGACTGTGCTTGCACATCTGTCGCTTTCCCGTAGTCCCCAGTTGTATGCAGAGGCTGCAGCGATCGCTCCACCACCCCAAGCACCGCCTAATCATAGACGTTGCAACAAGGTGGAACTCCACCATGCTCATGGTTGAGAGGCTGTGCGAACAGAGGCAGGCTGTAATGCATTTGTGGGAGGATACATGGGCAGGCAGTTTGAGGGCAGACATCAAGTTGTCGGGTGTGCAGTGGTCAAAGCTGAATGACCTCTGTAAAGTCCTTCAGTGTTTTGAGGAATGCACACGGCTGGTAAGCGCAGATGACGCCATGATAAGCATGAGCATCCCACTTATGCGTCTGCTCATGCAAACTTTGACGCACATTAAGGATCAGGCGTCTGCAGCGGAGGAGGAGGTAAGCCTTGATGACAGTCAGGCATTGTCTGCTCAGGGAACTGTCCTGGACGAGGTGGAGGAAGAAAAGGAAGAGTAGGAGGAGGAGGATGATTATTTTGGGGAGGAGGATGCCTCTCAGGGTGCAAGAGAAAATGTTGGCTTGCCAAGGTCAGGTACAGGGTTTGTGTGTGACTGGAGGGATGTGGATTTGACAGAAAGTGCTCCTCTTCCACCACTGGCAGTGCATCATTGACACCTGGAGCATTGGCCCACGTGTGTGATTATCTCTTGCGGATCCTAAAAAGGGACCCCCGCATTGCCAAAATTATGAAGGATGACGACTACTGGTTGGCCAGCATCTTCAATCCATGCTATAAAGGCAAATTACAGAACATCATGCCACAGGAGAACCTAGAGCTAATATTGGTGAATAAACTAGCAACTCTGATAAACCGTTTGTTAGAAGCATTCCCAGCACACAGCAGCGGTGCAGGTTCTTCCACGAGCCGTACTGGGCAACATGGAAGAGGTGTTCATGGTGCACAGCCGAAGTGGCATTGGAGACAGGGGTTTCATGACCATGTTGTGGACTGATTTCTCGAGTACCGCTCACACGACTGGTAATACTGAATCAATTGCAACAGACAGGAGACAGCAGTTGTCAACTATGGTTCAAAATTACCTCTCCTCCCCTATCGATGTTCTCCCTCACAGTTCATTCCCCTTTGACTACTGGGCCTGTAAACTGGACACCTGGCCTGAATTGGCACAATATGCCTTTCATGAGCTCGCTTGCCCTGCTGGCAGTGTGCTATCAGAAAGAGTCTTCAGTGCTGCTGGATCAATCCTGACAGAAAGAAGGACCCGGCTGTCGACCCAAAATGTAAGTGCTCTCACCTTCATTAAAATGAACCATGCCTGGGTTTCAAAGGATTTTGTACCACCTTCCCCTGATGACACATAGGTTGCCAGCAAAATCGCTCGCTTTGTCCTCCTCTTCCTCCAACTTCTCCAATTCCTCCATTTGCAACTGCTGAACGTCCAGTCTACATCTCAACATATGCCAGTTTTTCCACCTCCCTAACTGGGCTGTACCCCCCCCCACAACTTTAGCCAAATAACCCCCAGTTTTCAATGCGTTACTATTATTATAAAGTAAATTAAGGTTGACAAGCTTAAGTAATAAGAATGTATTGGTATTATATTGCTCCCCCATAGGGTATAACCTCTTCTTGGGTACAGTTCGTTGCTATATAAGACTCCAAAAACTTGTCCAAAACTGTAGGCTGTGTGCACACGTTGCAGATTGGGTGCGTTTTTGTAACTTTTGTTGGTGCGGTTTTGTGACAAAACCTGATGACAGCAAAGTGAATGCGAAACCTGAAGTGTCATGCATACATTAAGTATTTTTGACTTGCAGATTTGGTGGCAAAAATAATCTGCAGAATGTCAATTCTCTGTGAGTTTTTACCCTGAGTCTTTCACCATTCACTTCACTCAAATCAACCAAAAACACAGCAAAAGAGGACCAAAAATGCCTCAAAAGCATGCATTTTTGCAGTTACGTTTTTCCTGCCAAGAGATGCAGAAATGGTGCAGAAATTTTACTCACTGTTTGCACATGCTCTTATCGGTATTAGATTGCTCACCCATAGACTAGATTCCATGGTCTAGAGTACATTTCCATGGTATATAATGCCCAAAAGTGCATAGCCTTCATGAATTTAGAAATACCAATACATGACAGTTTGAACAGAATGTGTATGAGACCCTCCTTTATGTCTAATACAGGGTATATCTGAGTCCCTTATTTTTAGCAATTCTTGCTTCCTTCATAAATTAAACTGAAATTTTCTATTCTTGTATTTAAAAAAAATGTTTACTTAAATTAATTTTTTTTAACATATTTTTGAATTTTTGCCTTATATACAAATCATACAAGTCATTATATAGGAAAAAATGTTTCTTAACATTTTTTCCTGTTAAATGAAATTTCTGATGGGTTTGAAATGCTTTATTGTCACTCCTTAACCCCTTACCGACCGCTGATGGAATAGTGTTGTGAATTCGCTTTCTGGCCTCCCTCTGGTTATTACTGAATGTAGTGGAACTGGTCTGATTGACAGAGGGGTTGCGAGTTCTCTTTCTGGGCTCCCTCTGGTGGTTACTGGAGGTAATGGAGCTGATCTGATTGACAGAGGCTTGCCACCTGATAATGAGCATGACGTTTGGAGATCTGGGGTTTCAGATTGGGATTTAAGACAGCTGACTCCCTCTATCCCTGCTGGTGATTTTCTTCCTGTTCCTCCTGAGGTCTGATGTCTCCAGCTCTGTCCTGCATGTTCAGCTAAGTGGTTCATTTGCTATTCTGTTTGCATTTGATCTGGTTTTGTCTATATCTGTTTTGTGCAGGTCAGCCAGATCCGGCTGGGGCTGTGCTGAATCACCGCCCTTATGTTACTGCTTGTGCCAGTTTGTTTTGTCCCCTGTTAGATTGGTCTCTTTTTGCTCTGCTTTCAGAATATACCAGAGTGCTGATATAGTAGGGGGCAAAGTCGTGCGACTTCAGTATTTTTGTGCATCAGACGTGTTGGACTTTTTGCAGGGTTTTTTGCGTGATTGCAGACAGTGTCTTTCCTTTCTTGTCCTGTCTAGTCAGTGTGGGCCCCATAATTTGCTCAGTCTATTTTCCTGCCTGCGTTTGTGTTTTCATCTTGTCTCACCGACAATATATGTTTGGGGGGCTATCTATTCCTTTGGGGTCTGCTCTGGGGCAGTTTAGATTTCCCCTTTCTTGCTTTAGGCTTAGTTAGCTCTCCGGCTGTGCCGAGGCGTCTAGGATCATCGTAGGTACGCTCCACGGCTAGTTGTGTGGATAGGATCAGAGGTCTGCAATCCGCTTAGTTACCAACCTCTCTGGTTTTCTGTGGCTTAGCCTGGGCCTGCTCTCCTCCTCAGTGACCCATTCATAACAGGATAGTACGTCAGCGGTCGGTATTCCCTGCTTTGAAGTGGGCTCCAGTGGTGAGCGCACCTCAAATCCACGATATGTCAGCTATTATAAACAGCTGACATGTGCCCGCAATAGGCGTGGGCGGAATCGCGATTCGCCCGCACCTATTAACTAGTTAAATCCCGCTGTCAAACGCTGACAGCGGGCATTTAACTAGTACTTCCGGCGCCTGGCCGGAAATGAGCGCATTGCTGACCCCGCCACGTGATCGGCGGTCAGTGACGTGTTGCCATGACAATCAGAGGTCTCATAGAGACCTCTATGGTTGTTACTGGCAGATTGCTATGAGCACCACCCTGTTGTCTGCGGGCATAACAATGCTGTATTTCTGCTACATATAGGCGATCTGAGCATTGCCTATATGTAGCAGAGCCGATCAATTATGGCATGCTTCTATAGCCTCCTATGGAGGCTATTGAAGCATGCCAAAATTAAAAAAAAGTTAAAAATAAAAAAAATTAATATAAAAGTTCAAATCACCCCCTTACGCCCCAATCAAAATAAAACAATAAAAAAGATCAAACCTACACATATTTGGTATCATTGCGTTCAGAATCGCCCGATCTATCAATAAAGAAAAGGAGTAACCTGATCGCTAAATGGCGTAGCTAGAAAAAAATTCAAAACTCCAAAATTACGTTTTTTTGGTCGCCGCGACATTGCATTAAAATGCAATAATGGGCGATCAAAAGAACATATCTGCACAAAAGTGGTATCATTAAAAATGTCACCTCAGCCCGCAAAAAATAAGCCCTCACGCAACTCGAAATCACGAAAAATTGAGACGCTACGGGTCTCGGAATATAGCACTTTTTTTAATTTTTTTTAAAGCAAACTTTGGAATTTTTTTTCACCACTTAGATAAGAGAACCAAGTCATGTTTTGTGTCTATGAACAAAAAACAAGTATGGGATTGCACTTTCTTAGCAATTTCACCGCACTTGGAATTTTTTTTCCCGTTTTTGAGTACACGACATAGTAAAACCAATGGTGTTGTTCAAAAGTACAACTCATCCCGCAAAAAACAAGCCCTCACATGGCCATATTGACGTAAAAATAAAAAAGTTATGGCTCTGGAAAGAAGGGGAGCGTAAAACGAAAACGAAAAATCGAAAAAAGCTCCAGTCACTAAGGGGCTAAAGTTAAGTAAAAGTGTGACACCATTGTTCTCATTGACTCCCATTATACTCGTTACTTGAAATGAGCATTAGAGTATTAGGAATTGCTCAGTCATTACTATGTTGTATTCCTCAGGCAAAATGGGCCAAAAAAGAGATTTAACTGACTCACTTTTGAAATTGCTAAGATATTGTGATGTGATCACAGAACCATCAAAAGTTTTATTGGAAATAGTCAACAGAGTCACAAAAAATGTGTTAAAAAAAAAAGATTCATATTAACTGCCAAAGACTTAAAGAATGAAACTTGAAGCTTGCCACCACTCTTTAAGTAAAATGCAAACTGGTGAATCATATTAGACATTTTGAGGTTTGAGCATTGCTATTGTGGTGGATGCCTCATACCCTTTTACACGTAACATACATTGCACCACAGAGCTGGGCAGGGCAGCATCCTCCATGCGCATCAACACATTAGTGGCCTTAAAAAAGGTCTGTTAGAAAAATGAAAAAGTTTGCCCACTTCGAATATTTCTCCAATGCTTTGCTTCAACTGTCGCTTGTGGGATGCCAGTATTTATACCATGAATAGAGGAAAGTTTTCCTAAAAGATTTAATGATTGTAGTTTATTATCAAGGGTTGCATCTGAGTTTCTGCTCTACGGGTTAATTGGACATGAAATAATAGATAACTTGAGCTGCATGTTAAAGTATGGGGTAAATTATAATTCCTCCCACAGATTAGGCATTAAGGCTTATTTCAGGCAACTTTTCAGGTTTTCCAGTTTGTGTACATCATAACTAATACTAGTTCTGGCCATTATCTAACTTCTATCCTGCAGTTTACACTGTCCCTTTTCTGCTCAATACTACGAGTAGTGATGAGCAAGCATACTCGGTAATGCTCGGTATTTGCCAGAGCATCGCTGTACTCGTGGTACTCCGCTAGCACCGAGCATTTCCAGGTTTGCTCAGCGGGAGTTCGGGTCCCCGCCCTGCATGTTTGGCGCTCTTTAGAGCCCCAATCAACATGTAGAAATTGTCTGCCATGCACTGTAATGCTGCAGCCATGTTGGTTGTGGCCATTACAGTGAATGGCTGGCCGCACAGCATCATCGGGTCTATATGAGACCTGCTGCTGCCCTGCTCGTCACAGTCACCTTCAGAATCAGACAGTGTAGGGAGAGTTGCTGCCGAGATAGGATCAGATTTGGGGGTTTATAAGTTAGTGTGGGTATACCATAATAGAATACAAAAATCCAGCTTAATCAACAGTCCTTCTAAGGACTAATTACAGGGTATAGAGATTGCAGTGCTAGGTGGGAAGGGAGTGTCTGTGGGTATATAGATACCAGTAGCAGGCAGGCATTGTATGTGACATACTTCATTGCATACATCAAGAGGGTCCATTCCATTACTGTCTGCTGCTGCTGCCTATTTCATATATTGACGGCATATACATAACCCCAGGCATCAGTGGGCAGGAATATTTTTTTTTGCATCGGAATCCGGATTATTTTATTCCAAAGCAATCCAGAGCCCCCTTTTTTTCTCCATTTGCTTGTTGACACTGCAGAATACAGCCAGATCCTTTTCATAGTACAGCGTGAAAATCCAGCTATTTTAAATGGGTTGCCCATCCCAGCTATCACATCTGAGTGTGCAGAAAATTCTTCCATTTTATGGTGCTGTAAAAATTATTTGGAATGTCTTATATAATTTCTTGACACCATTCTGCTGCCAAAAAATATTTAGCTGCCAAAAAAATATTTAGCTACAAGGCAGATATTTTACACTAGGTTTTGTCCGCCACACGGATTGCATATCATTGCGCTCAAAATTGTGCCATTTCAGGCCTCCATAGAATTTTTTTTGTTGTGTTTTAGCCTACTTATTGACACAATTTAGCTGGGCAAAAAAAAAAAAATACAAATACAAGCCAGATATTTGAAAGTGGGCATCAGACACCTCATCTATCTGTGGGTTACAAATTGTGGCGTTTGAGACCTCCATTCAACTGTTTTTACTGTCTGTGACCCTAGTTCTATACACTATTTTGCGGTAAAACAAAAAACATATGCCACATATTGAACAGTGTGGTATCTCCATAAGACACCTCATCTATCTGTGGGCTATAAATTGTGGCATTTGATGCCTCCATTAAACTGTTTTTGCTGTCTGTGACCCTAGTTCTATACACTATTTTGTGGTAAAAACGAAAAAATACAGGCCACATATTGAACAGTGTGGTATCTCCATAAGACGCCTCATCTATCTGTGGGCTACAAATTGTGGCATTTGATGCTTCCATTAACTGTTTTGGATGTCTGTTACCCTAGTTCTATATAGTATTTTGTGGTAAAAAAAAAAATACAGGTCACATATTGAACAGTGTGGTATCTCCGTCACATGCCTCATCTATCTATGGGCTACAAATTGTGGCATTTGAGACCTCCATTCAACTGTTTTTACTGTCTGTGACCCTAGTTCTATACACTATTTTGCGGTAAAACATAAAACACACGCTACATATTGAACAGTGTGGTATCTCCGTAAGACGACTCATCTATCTGTGGCCTACAAATTGTGGCATTTCATGCCTCGATTCAACTGTTTTTGCTGTGTCTTACCCTAGTCATTGACACCAGTTTGCTAAAAAAAAAAAATTACCTACAGTCCAGATATTTTAAACTGTAATTTTCCTGCACACAGATCACATATAAGTTCATTCCCAATTCAGCCATTTGTAGTGAACGTGGAAAATATTGTAGTCGATTTAAAATGGGCAAGGTGCATGGCAAGGAATGGGGAAGTGGACATGATGGTGTTGGTGCATGGAGAGGCCGAGACCGTGGGCAAGTTGAAATTGTGCCACAACAGAAACACACATCTTCTCCCCGACCTTCCTGTCCGAATTACTAGGGGACTGCAAAACGCCACTATTGAACCCAGAGCAGTGTCAAAATATCGTTGGTTGGATAGCGGATAATGCTTCCAAATCAACCAAAAAAGTGTGCGCTTGGATAAACTCAAATGTGGGTGGTACCAAAAAGGACTTCACATCTACAAAGGTACCGCTCTCCTGTTTCACTCTACATTATTGCAGGCACTATGTTTTAATTGTTCATAGCCTGCCGCCTCATTGACTCCTACACTCGCAGGAGTCCCATGTGTTACTTTTATCTGTATCTTTTACTGCAGTAACGATTTTTTGTAGCTGTACAGGTATCGCTCCCCAACTATTGAACTCACTTTAGTGTTGACTGTGTTTAGCCTTCTATAGGCTGCAGCTTTATACTATTATACCTGCAGATGCTGTAATGTTAAGTGTTACCTTTACACCGCTCTTGGCTATATTACAGGCATCCTTTATTTACAATTGTACTGTGGCTTTTATGCAGAACCCTCGACAGGGGATTGTCTTGTATTGACTATTTCTGAGTTTAGTCTTTTAGGGACCGTTTGAGGTCCTTTAACTATTACTGCTATTACTCTGAAAACCGCTGCTATCAGCCAGATAAACAGCGCCCTAAATAGCTTTATTCTTACTCATCCCCTTTTTGGTACCACCCACATTTGAGTTTATCCAAGCGCACACTTTTTTGGTTGATTTACAAGCATTCTTCTGACACTGCTGTGACGGGTGTCTTAGTGATGCTGCTGGAATCAATCTCTCACATAAGCGCCACTGAATCTCAAATTATATTGGATAATGCTTTCAGTCACTTTGCCACCACCATCAGCACCCTGTCTTCCAGACGGTCATGTCTGAGTAGCCATGAATCTGGACCACATATTCCTCACCCTGATCCTCCTTCCTCCTGCCACGCTGAGTGCCTGGAGACAACTGATCCCACACTTGGGCACGCAGAAGAGCTGATCACTATTCCATTTAGAGATTTGGGCCTCTCACCCGACCACTTGAAGCGGGGCAAAATGAAATCGTATGTAGCGATGCCCAAATATTTGAGCAGCCACGGTCACAGGAAGGCAATGGTGGGAACGTGTCACAAGAGGTGGACGAAGCTGAGACACAATTGCCAGAAAGTCAGGAGGAGGACCAGGGTGCGTAAGTGGAAGATGAGGTAACTGACCCAACCTGGCAGGAGAACATGCAGAGCGAGGTCAGCAGATAATATGGGGAGGGAGGCATAGCACCCCTACAGGCAGGAAGAAGCAGTGTGGTGGCCACACACAGACGGCAGGCAACCAATAATCGTAACACCAACATGACGGAAGTTGGCAGTACAAATGTTAGGTCTTCCCGAGTCTGGTTGTTTTTTAAAGACTCTGCCGATAACCCCAAACAGGCCATTTGCACCCTCTGCCATGCCCACATCAGCAGGGGTAGCAAAACTACCTGCTTGACCACCACCAGCATGATCAGGCACATCGCAGCAAAGTACCTGACTTTGTGGGCCGAACCCCAGCGTCCAGGATCACTGTCTGAGGGTGACACCACTGCTTCTTCTGCTGTTGTGCGTGGAAGCCAATCCCATGTCGATGGTGCCTGCGAAGATGCCTCCTGCCCTGCACCTGTCATTGCACACACTCAACTACCACCATCATCAAGCAAGTCCACGTCCTTGTCCCAGCACAGCCTTCAGTAGTCCATACCCCAGTCATTGGAACGCAAGTGGAAATACGCAGCCAACGCCCCACAGTACTAAATTCACACATTTCTCATCTGCTTGTGCTCAAAATGTTGCTTTTTAGGCTCGTGCATATGGAACCTTTCAGCAACCTGATGACAGCGGCCGTCCCTTGCTACTCCATCCCCAGCCACCACTATTTCTCCCGGTGTGCCATCCCGGCATTACACAAGCATGTGTCCCACAACATTACCCATGCCCTCAAATATGCTGTTCATGGGAAAGTCCACCTAAACACGGACACATGGAAAGGTGCTTGTGGGCACGGACGGTACACCTCGCTGACAGTACACTGGGCTATAACATAGTTGAAGCCGGGACCCAGTGGGACCTTGGGATGGGACACATCCTCCCAATGCCAAGAATGGCGGACCCAACATTAATCAGGGTTGCCCCCACAGTCTACAGCTCCTGCACCTCCTCCTCTTCAGCCTCCATGTCCGAAATGAGCACATCAGTCACAAGCTAGAAGCACTGCAGCACTGCCTCAGCTAAGCAGCAACAGGCTGTGTTGAAGCTAATATGCTTAGGTGAGAAACTGCACAATGCTGAAGAGTTGTGCACAGCTCTGAAAAAGCAGGCAGATCTGTGGCTGACATCACTGAACCTACAGCCAGGCATGGTCGTGTGTGACAATGGCCGGAACCTGGCGGCAGGACAGAGGCGAGCTCACACTCTTACCATACCTGGCCCATGTGCTTAACCTCGTGGTTCAGCAGTTTATCAGAACCTACCCGGAGCTGCCGGATCTGCTTGTCAAAGTGCGCTGCCTGTCTGCCCATTTTAGAAAGTCAGCTACAGCTTCAGCCATGCTTCAGCAGCGTTTGTAGCTTTCAGCTCACCGACTGGTGTGTGATGTCCCCATGCATTGGAACTTTAAACTGCACATGTTGGAAACAATTTGTGAGCAGAAGAGGGCAGTTGTTGATTACCAGCACTAACAAGGCCGTCGGTATTCAGTTCAGACTCCACACATAAGACTTCAGGAGTAGAAAAGGAAGTCAAACATATGTACCATCCTACAAAACTTTGAGTACCCCACCAAGATGGTGAGCTCCGATGACGCCATAATTAGCATCACCATGCCGCTTCTCTGCATTCTGAAAACCTCTCTGCTCACAATGAAAGAGGATGCATTGCAGACGGAGGATGATGAGATGGAGCAAGGAACCATACAGGGTGATTACACACAGCCCAGCCTCATGTCATCCCAACGTGGATTGGTTGACAATGAGGAAGAGGAGAAGGAGGAGGAAGAACATGCGCTCCTTTCATGTGCTATAGACAGCGCTACAAGCACAAATGTCATACCATCTGTTCAGCGTGGATGGCCTGAGGACAGAGAGGAGGAGGACAGCATGGTCAGTCATCCTGTTGCTGAGGACACGGAAGTCTTGCCTGTTAGCAATCTGGCACGCATGGCAGATTTTATGTTGCGCTGCCTTTCCCGCGACCTTCGCATTATCAAAATTTTTGGTGACACTCATTACTGGTTGGTGACAATTCTAGACCCACGCTATAAGGAGAACTTTCAATCTCTTCTCCCAGAGGCAGATAGGTGTACTAAAATGTTGCTGTACCAGAGGGCAATTGATGCGGAATTATTAAAAAAATTCCCATCTGAAAACGCTGGTGCCAGAGGTCACAGTTCATTGGACAACCGAGGACTAGAAGCGAGAGAGACACAATTCCAATCCAGCAGAGGCAGGGGAACACTGGCAAAGTTGTGGGAGAGTTTTCTCAGACCCTCCCATTGCCCTGCCCAGAGGCGTGGGGTACTCTCACAAGGAGTGCAAAGTTTAGGAAGATGCTGAGGGAGTACCTTGCTGATTGTACCAACGTCCTCCGTGATTCCTATGTGCCTTTTAATTATTGGGAATACAAGCTGGACACATGGCATGAACTGGCTCTCTACGCCTTCGAGGTCCTGGCCTGCCCTGCCGCTAGCGTTTTGCACAGTGGGTTTTTAGTCCCGCTGGTGGAATTATAACTGATAAGCGCATCCGCGTGTCAACTAAAAATGCTGACAGGCTGAGTCATAAAAATGAACAAGGGCTGGATTTGGCCAGACTTCTCTACACTACCGAATTACAACAAACAACATAACCTTCAATACAGTGTATTTTTTTGGAAGGTGTATTCCCATGCACCTCATTAAACCCACACATGGGTATATGCTTCATGATTTTGGCTATTTGGTGTTATCCTCCTCCTTCTACTCATCCACATCATCCACCATCACTAGATCACCATGGTGACCGTGGTCTGTGATGCAACAGCCAGCTTATTGTGTAAAAGGGTGTTTTAAAAAAATGTTTACACAGTATGTTGATGTGTATCCCCCAGAGGGAAATGTTTTTCAGCCCATACAGTTAGTGTATGGGCATTACAAGTATAGGAAACCCACTCCTTTAAACTGGGAAAACATTTTTCGGAGGCCATCCTCCACGTCTCTTCAAACACCACCACTAGAACACGAAGGTGAACGTGTTCCGTGATGCAACAGCCCCTATAGTTTTTTGCAAGGGTGTTTATGATGGCCGTAAAAGAAATATTTACACACTAGGTTGATGTGTACCCACCAGGGGAAAATGTTTTCAGTGTTTAGTGTATGGGCACTACAAGTATAGGAGACCAGCTTCTTTAAACTGGGAAAACATTTTGAGTAGGCCATCCTCCATGTCTCATCCGACACCACCACTAAATCACCAGGGGTTAATGACGGTGTTGCAATCTTCAGGCTTCCCCGCTCAATAGATTGGTATGCACTGTTGTGGCAGCAACGGGCAGTCTCCGGTCTGACCCGTTGTGCCCTTAGTCCATCACACTGATCAGCAGCTGGGAATCTTTCACCATAATCTCCCGTCTGGCACGCTCTGCAATCGGGAGCTCCGCACAACACACTCCTGCTCGGTGTGCTCAGCAATCGGGAGCTCCGCACAACACTCTCCTGCTTGGTGTGCTCTGCAATAAGGAGCTCCACACAACACTCTCCCGCTTGGAGTGCTTTGCAATTGTTCCCGCTCACCAACAAGCGGACTAACTCTCCCGCAGTGCGCTGCAGGTCTCTGTCCTCTCTCTGTCCTCCCATGCAAACTCCTGGTCCCTCCTACACTTACCATGCCCCCTCTCTGCAGGTCATGGGTGATCTCTGTCCTCAATTTCCTTCCCCCCTGCAACAATGGGTGCGGCCTCAGCAGTTCCGGACCCGGTGCTCTGTCGGCACCCACAGCCAGGTCTTCTACCTTACAGAGGTACTGAACACTGTATTCCCTGGACTACGGTGGATCCCAGGACAACGTCGGACCTACATAGGTTTTTTTTAATTAATTGGTGAACCAGGGGAAGTGTGGGGAGTGTTTATTCAAGTAAAGTATTTTTGGTGTGTATATATTTTTTTAATACTGGGTTAGTAATGTGGGTGTGTGATAGACACCTCACCATTAATAACAACAGGGCTTGATGCCCTGTGATTTTTGACAAATCACAGCTGAAATGAAGCCCCAATACCCCAATTGCCAATGCACCAGGGCAATCAGGAAGAGCACAGGTGAAGCACTGGTATTGGCACATCTAATTTAATGTGCCACTTCTGGAGTGGCTGTGGGCTTGTATTTTTAGGCTGGGAAGGGCCCACTATTAAAAATAATGGAGCTTCCCAGCCTGATAATATTAGCTCACAGCTGTCTGCTTTACCTTTGCTGGTTATCAAAAAATGAGAGGACCCCACTTCATTTTTTTCATTTATTTATTAGCTTAATGAATGTACAGTAAACTACATATGCAATACACCAATTACATATCTCATGGATATCTATCTATCATCTTTTCAACCCATATCTATCTATATTTTTGCACATCTTTAACACCTAAGCATCTGTCATTTCCATTATACATTCTATTCTGGTATGTGTCACACGTACAGCACATGGATGGCAATCGGATGACGCACACGGATGGCACACAAATGACGCACAAGTACACATGAACATACGGATCTGTATAACAATGGTACTGTTTTTTGCAGTATCAGAAACATCAGGATTAGTGATGAGCGAAACTAAAATGCTTAGGTACTTGTTACTCGAGTCGAGCAAATTGTAATGCTCACGTACTCGACTCGAGTAACTATAATGGAAGTCAATGGGCAACTCGAGCAGTTTTTTTTCTGCATCCCCCCCAGAGGTCTGGAGGGGGTCTAAAAATTCCTGAAATGGCATGGATACAGCATCGGAAAGACCCCTGGAAGCATCTCTGAATCTCAAGTCGGTGCTGAGAACAATGGTGTCAGAGTATTACGGCTCTTTTACGGACTGACAATAAAGCATACAAAACCGAAGATAAAATGGATTTTACTGTAAAAAAATATTAACAAACATTCTTTCCAGGATAATGACATGTATATAAGGCAAAATAAATAAAGCAAAAAAAATGCTCCTCCCCTCCTTGGGCTCTGTTTACATGCAGTGTTTTGCTGCCTTTTCTCACATTTCCATTGCTTTCAATGGTGAAAAAAACATTCAACAGGATATGAAATTTTATGATTTTAATACATTATTTATCCATGTGGTGTGTGAGACATTATCAGACACAGTGGCTGTTCTGCCCATTTTGTGCAGCTAGATATTTTTAAGTGCTGTTCCAGCTATCACCAGTAGGTGTCATAAGTTGCCCTTCTCTTTTATTCCTGTCTTTGGAATTTTCTGTTCCCCGAATGGTTAATTGTTCAGAACCGCCCCTTCTTCTAGCCTTGGTCACCAACATGTAACCATTCTCCAGCGTCTCCTGAGCAGCCCACATGTGTTTAGCTCAGCTCTTTGCAAAACCATTGCTATAACAAGTGGATTCTGGTAAGGATAATGCAATTATGAGTTATGCATCTGTGTTAGAAGCCATAATGCAGCCCCCCATGATGTTTGCAATGCATGCTCAGCTCCTGTGATGTTATTTCACTACGTTTGTTATAAGCATTCTCTAGTTATGCATCCTCTGTTCAGTGAGTGTAAAGCTGACAGCCACTAGTTGTGATAGATATTTATTTCTCCTTTGCTGCTGTGTATGTTATATTGCTCAGCTCTTATATAATGCATGATAATAGCATCCTGTATCATTGCTACTGTTGTGATAATACCTGCATTGCTATTACCTGCCAGTATTCGTGTATTGTATGCTGTCTACTAGTACTGACCTGCTGTATTATCTGTCTTTTGTAGTTTTTACCTGAATCATCCACATTTTGTACAACAATCTGCTGAATTATCCACCTATTATCATCTCCAATTGTTGTCCATATCATCCCAATAAATAATAGACTTAAGCACCCATACAGTCTTGTTTCTGGGAGTGGATGAAAGGTTAAGCCGTATGCTGGAATCCACACAGCGTCATACGTGGAAGAAGGCAGAACAGTAAAAACAGAGCCGCCGGTCGCAGGCGTTGGTTACAGGCTGTACGGAGCCACTATCACCCAAACTGCTCCGCATACGGGTACTGCAGCAGCTGCCATACAGCCACAGGGACAAGAGCATGGAGCTCAGTAAAAACGGAACCGCCAGTCACAGGCGGTGGTTACCCAGGCTGTACGTCACCGCTACCACCTAAACTGCTCCGCATTTGGGTTCTACAGCAGCCACCACACAGCCGCAGAGACAAGAGCACAGGGCTCAGTAAAACGGACCACTGGTCGCACGCGGTGATTATACAGACTATAAGGGACCGCTATCACCCACACTGCTACGCATTCGGGTATCACAGCAGCCACCATACAGCCGCAGAATGCTACTACAGCCCGTCAAGAAGTGCTACATGTTTCCTGCCATGTGGAAGCCCGCCATACATAGACTGTTTCTCTCCAACATACTCAGCAGTACTCAGCTAAATGCACAATGTCTCAGAAAGGCACATCCTCACTCAAAACGAGGTCACAAGCAAGCTCCAGCAGATTGTCATTATCAGAGCTAGCTGCTGTCGCTCGCGCCGAGGCCAAAGCGGCCAAAGCGAGATCCTTCTTCGCAGAACGAGAGATGCATCTAAAGCTGAGACAAGCAGAGCACAAAGCAGCAAAAGTACATCTGCAGGCAGGGCAAGATGCAGAAACCGCATGTCTGCAGGAAGAGAGACAGAGACAGCAGCCGTACATCTGCAGGCAGAGCAAGAAGTGGAAAGCGCACACCTGCAAGCCTCTCTAGAAAAACTTGCAGCAGACAAATAGACAGCAGCTGCAATAGCTAAAGCAGAGTATTTGGAAGCTATGAAAGATCCTGATTATGAGAGATGCAGCAGCATTCTCAGACCAGATCTAGAGCAGCAAGATCCAGCGCAGCGCGTCGCAGAGTACATTCATCAACATACCGGCGTGGATGACAGCCCTGAAGCTTCATATCGATCAGCCCATGCCGATTACCAGCGATCCAACCCCGAGCTTCACTACCATAGGTGAGGAGACGTCCAGCACAGAGATGTCTACCACAGCTACCGTTCCACTAAGAAGAAGGTACAGCTCCCATCCCGCCTTAAAGAGACATCTTCTTCACAGAGAAGGTACCGCACAGACTATCCGGAGTCAGAAGCGTCTTACAAGTATGGTGATGCACCACACACTAGACATGACTATTACACACCGGCTCGTGCCAGCACTGACAGAGCCACCATGGACCTTGCAAAGTTCCTTGCCCGCCGAGATCTGGTTACAAAGGGACTTGTAAAGTTCACTGATAAACCTGAGAACTATCGGTCATGGCGAGCCTCGTTCCGGAATGCCATTCATGGTCTGGACCTTTCTTGTAGTGATGAGTTAGCTCTCCTGGTAAAGTGGCTCGGATGTGAGTCAGTCGAGCATGCCAAAAGACTGAGACATTAATGTAAAGCATCCTCGTACAGCCCTACATAAAGTGTGGGAAAGACTTGATGAATGCTATTGGACAGTAGAAGTCATAGAGAATGCTTTATATAAAAGAATTGATGATTTTCCTAAGATAGGACTTAAAGGTTATCTAAAGCTTAGAGAACTGAGAGAATTATTGAATGAGTTGCAGGTTGCCAAGCAGGAAGGAGACTTGCCCGGATTGGCATTCTCAGACACCGCTAAGGGTGTCAATCCAATAGTACAGAAACTTCCTTACAACCTACAAGAAAAGTGGATTACATGTAGTTTGCAGTATAAACAAAATCATAATGTATCATTCCCTCCTTTCAGTGTATTTGTTGATTTTGTCACCAAACAACCTAGGATTAGAAATGACCCTAGTTTTGACTTTACTGTCATATTCCACTGCCCCTGGTGTCAAACCCAGTAAGACATCCGTGGCAGTCCACAAAACTAACATTGATTCCTCAGGCCCTCCTCACAAGGTGAATAAACCCCCTCCAGACGAGTGTAAGCCTCAAGATGTCAGTAAATATTGTCCTCTACACGAGAAACCACATCCTCTACTAAAATGCAGAGCCTTCAGGGAGACGACTTTGGAGGATCGCAAAGGTTTCCTCAAGGAGAACAATATAACAATATCTGTTTTAAATGTTGTGCCACAACCTCTCACTTCACCAG
This sequence comes from Dendrobates tinctorius, assembly GCF_039654945.1. Lineage (NCBI taxonomy): Eukaryota > Metazoa > Chordata > Amphibia > Anura > Dendrobatidae > Dendrobates > Dendrobates tinctorius. Next base: position 32,432,824 of record NW_027361712.1, on the reverse strand, counting down.
GAACTGTGAAGCTAGCGTGAAATGTGCAGAATGCAGCAGCATGGATCACAACACAGCCTTGCACCCTGGATCACCTCCACGAGTGTTGTTGCAAGCAGAGGAGCACGATGGGAAGCAGAAGGACACTGACGAAGACACCCCTGAGGTCAGCTCTAAATGTACAGAGATCTGTAGATGACTCACAGGAGGAATGTCCTGTTCAAAAATCTGCCTTGTATGAGTCTATCCTGCAGGCCGCAAAGACAAAGCCTTCAAGAAATATGCAATCCTGGATGACCAAAGTAACAGATCTCTAGCAAGGTCCATCTTCTTTGACAACTTCAGCATTGTAGGCCCTGGTTATCCCTACACCCTGAGGACGTGTTCAGGTACCGTTGAGACGGCGGGGAGAAAAGTAAGCTGATACAAGGTGGAGTCCATAGATGGCCAAACCTGCCTATCTCTACCGACTATCCTGGAGTGCAACCAGATTCCTGACAACAGGTCAGAAATACCTTCAACGAAGGTGGCGAGACATCACCCCCATCTAAAGCGTATAGCCCACCTGATACCTGAGATGGATCCAGGAATCCCAATAGCTCTACTCCTGGGAAGAAATATACTACGAGTCCACAAGGCTAGGGAGTGTATAAACGACTTCATGAACACTCCATATGCACAGAGGCATGACTTTGGATGGGTCATCATAGGAGACATCTGTCTAGGAGGAGCACACAAGCCAGCCTCAATCAACAGTACGCTTACCAGCACACTAGAAAATGGACGTCCATCTCTTTTCTGGCCATGTCACAATAGTCTGCTGGTAAAAGAATTGCCAAACAGCACACCACTACCTTGCTCTTTCTCAGCAAATTACGTGACCTTTTAGCCACTAATGATGGCTCCTTTGGTAAAGTCTCTTTCAATATTGGGTCCGAGAGTAGAATTTGCCAATGTTTTTTAATAACCTCTCTTATTTCCTGCCATCTGTTACTATACCTGGTAATAAATCTTACCTGGTTACCATCCTGAGTACGAACATGTGGTTGTCCTTGTTGATATAGCAAATTATTCCTTGATAATTGTTTGGCTCTCTGATACCCCTTAGAGATAGTTCTTTTACCATAGCCTCTTTCTTTTAAGCGATCAGTAAGACATCGAGCTTCCTGTTCAAATTGTTGTTCATCAGAGCAAATCCTCTTTATTCTCATAAATTGTCCTTTTGGGATCCCTTGAATGGTACTTCGGGGGTGTGCTGAAGTTGCATATAGATATGAATTGGTTGCCGTGGATTTTCGAAATACCGATGTTGATAACTGACCATTGGGAGAGGCTGTGATGAAAAGATCCAAAAAATCAATACTTCTCCCAAATTTGTAAGACAATCTGATTTTAAGATTGTTGTTATTCAAATCAGTCATTAGTTGTTCTAAGTAGAGTTGAGCGACTTTTGGTTTTTTAGGGTCGCGTTTCGTTTCGTGAAACCCGACTTTTCCAAAAGTCGGGTCGAGCAAGATCGTCCGATTATAGGGAAAAGTCGGGGTCGTCCCGAAACACGAAACCCAATGTAAGTCAATGGGGAATAAAAGTCGGCAGTGAGAGGAGGACAGGAAACACACCAACAGTGCCCATTTGAATGCCAAAAGCATCAATTCTTCTTTCTTAAGCTTGTCAACCTTAATTAACTTCATAATACAAGTTACGCACTGAAAAATGGGGGTTATTTGGCTACAGACTGTGGGGGGGGAGGGCTGGCTCCAGGTTTTCATGTGCCCTGGGCGAAAGAGCGCCCCTTTAACACATACCACAACTCATCATGCTCCGATACGGCAGAGAAATAGCGGTATAGTACAATGAAAAATACCTCACTTTTTACATCTCATGACGAGGCCCATCTATTTCTCCATACAGAATCATTGGTCCCATATAATGTTTGAAACAGTATATGATGAGCTCCACATAATGCTACAGTATATGTTGGTCCCCATGGATGAAGCTCTACTGTCTTATGGGCCCAAATAATGCTCCAAACATAATGGGCCCCATTTCTAATGCTCTAGTGTATAATGGGCCCTGTAAATGCTGCTCCAGTGTCTGATGTCCACCTTTGGAATGTTCCAGTGTATGGTGGGCCCCATCTATCATTCTCAGACGGTGTTAGGCCCAGTATGGATTGCACGTGATTGCACAAAGGTTAGAAAGGGTACCGTATCCCCAGATAACATGTATGGATAGCGCACACATTCAAAATATATGTCTCAGGAGGCAGGCTCAGACGGTGTTAGGCCCAGTATGGATTGCACGTGATTGCACAAAGGTTAGAAAGGGTACCGTTTCCCCAGATAACATGTATGGATAGCGTACACATTCAAAATATATGTCTCAGGAGGCAGGCTCAGACGGTGTTAGGCCCAGTATGGATTGCACGTGATTGCACAAAGGTTAGAAAGGGTACCGTTTCCCCAGATAACATGTATGGATAGCGTACACATTCAAAATATATGTCTCAGGAGGCAGGCTCAGACGGTGTTAGGCCCAGTATGGATTGCACGTGATTGCACAAAGGTTAGAAAGGGTACCGTATCCCCAGATAACATGTATGGATAGCGTACACATTCAAAATATATGTCTCAGGAGGCAGGCTCAGACGGTGTTAGGCCCAGTATGGATTGCACGTGATTGCACAAAGGTTAGAAAGGGTACCGTTTCCCCAGATAACATGTATGGATAGCGTACACATTCAAAATATGTCTCAGGAGGCAGGCTCAGACGGTGTCAGGCACAGTATGAATTTGACGGCCCAGATTACACAGCGGAGGAGCAGGGAGAGGTAAAGATTGCAAATGCTGGGGCCCTGCCGAAGCAAGGGGGGCCCACTCGTGGGCGTCGGTACTGGCACTGGGCCCCTCATAGTACAGCGGTGTGTCTGACGGCGGGTGTGCACCACCACCGTCAGAGACACTTGATTGCACTATGAGGGACCCTGTGCCAGTGCCCACGCCCAAGAGTCGGCCTACCCACCTGTCCAGGGCAACGGCACTCGCACGGTGTCGTGCGCTAGGTGGTGACCCCGGCCATGGGGGGGGAGGCAGCACAGTTAGGGAGTTTTAGAAAGTGGCATATGTTGATGTTGGACATTCAGCTGATGCAAAAGGCGAAATAGGTGAAGTACCAGGAAGAGGTGGACCAAAGCAAGCCATTTTTCTGTCACCCTATGTGTCATCAGGGGAAGGTGGGACAAAATCCTTGGAAACCCATGCGTGGTTCATTTTAATGAAGGTTAGAGCATCCACATTTTGGGTTGACAGACGGGTCCTTTTTTCTGTCAGGATTGATCCAGCTGCACTGAAGACTCTTTCCGATAGCACACTTGCAGCTGGGCAAGCGAGCTCCTGTAAGGCATATTGGGCCAATTCAGGCCAGGTGTCCAGTTTAGCGGCCCAATAGTCAAAGGGGAATGACCTGTGTGGGAGAACATCGATATGGGAGGAAAAGTAGTTTGTAACCATAGTTGACAACTGCTGTCTCCTGTCACTTTCCATCGATGCAGTATTACCAGTTGTGTGAGCGGCATTTGAAAAATCAGTCCACAACATTGTCATGAAACCCCTGTCTCCAACGCCACTTCTGCTGTGTGCACCACGAACACCTCTGCCAAGCTGCCCCCGGCCCGTACGGCTCGTGTGAGAACCATCACCGCTGCTGTGTGCTGGGAATGCCTCAAGCAACCGATTTACCAGAGTTGCTTGTTTATTAGCCAATATTAGGTCAAGGTTCTCCTGTGGCATGATGTTTTGTAATTTGCCTTTATAGCGTGGATCCAGGATGCTGGCCAACCAGTAGTCGTCATCGTTCATCATTTTGGCAATGCGGTGGTCCCTTTTTAGGATCCGCAAGGCATAATCTGACATGTGGGCCAATGTTCCCGGTGTCAATGATGCACTGCGAGTGCTGGGTGGAGGAGCACTTTCTGGCAAATCCACATCCCTCCAGTCACGCAAAAACCCTGTACCAGACCTTGCCACGCCAACATTTTCACTTGCCCCACGACATGCATCCTCCTCCCTAAGTAATCATCCCCATCATCATCCTCCTCCTCCTCTTCTTCCTCCACCTTGTCCAGGAGAGGTCCCTGAGCAGACAATGGCTGAATGTCATCAAGGATTCCCTCCTCCTCTTCCTCCTCATCAACATTGGCTGCAGACGCCTGCTCCTTAAGGTGCGTCAAAGTTTGCATGAGCAGACGCATAAGTGGGATGCTCATGCTTAGGATGGTGTCGTCTGCGCTTACCAGCCGTGTGCATTCCTCAAAACACTGAAGGACTTTACAGAGGTCTTTCAGCTTCGACCACTGCACACCTGTCAACTCCATGTCTGCTCTCAAAGTGCCTGGCCGTGTATCCTCCCACAAATGCATTATGGCCTGCCTCTGCTCGCACAGCCGCTCCACCATGTGCAGGGTGGAGTTCCACCTTGTTGCAATGTCGATAATGAGGCGGTGGTTGGGAAGGTGGAGCAATCGCTGCAGCTTCTGCATACGAACGGAGTGTACAGGCGACCGGCGGATGTGCGCGCACAGTCTTCGCACCTTCTGGAGCAGGGCTGTTAACTCCGGATAATTTTTGAGGAAGCACTGCACCACCAGGTTCAAGGTGTGAGCCAAGCAAGGTATGTGGCTGAGTTTTGAAAGGGCTATGGCTGCCACAAAATTACGGCCGTTATCACTAACTACCTTGCCTGCCTCAAGTTGTACACTGCCCAGCCATGACTCAGTTTGTCGCTTCAAGTACTCGGCCAGCACCTCGGCGGTGTGTCTGTCGCCCAAACACATCATCTGCAACACAGCCTGCTGACGCTTTCCACTAGCTGCTCGATAGGGGGACACATCGTGTGCAACAGTGGCAGCTGCAGATGGAGTGCTCGTACGACTGCGCTCTGTGGACGAGCTTTCGCTTCTGGAGGAGGAGGAGGAGGAGGGTCGAACGCCTACAGCCAACTGTTTCCTATACCGTGGGCTAGGCAGCACTGTCCCACCACCGCTGTCCCCTGTGGACCCTGCATCCACCACATTAACCCAGTGCGCAGTGATGGACACGTAACGGCCCTGGCCATGCCGACTGGACCATGCATCAGTTGTGAGGTGCACCTTTCCGCTCACTGACTGCTTGAGTGCATGGACAATGCGGTCTTTCACATGATGGTGGAGGGCTGGGATGGCTTTGCGAGAGAAGAAGTGGCGACTGGGTAGGTCATAGCGTGGTACTGCATAGGCCATGAGTTTGCGGAAAGCTGTGCTTTCCACCAACCGAAAGGGCATCATCTCAAACGAGATTAGTTTGGCAATGTGGGCGTTCAAACCCAGTGTACGCGGATGAGAGACTGAGTACTTTCTTGACCTACTCATAGTGTCTGGGAGGGTGAGCTGGACTTGAGAGCTGCATATGGTGGAAGTAGCGGTGGACAGGGCGGACTGAGAGAGGGTTGATGATGGTGATGGAGTTGGTGTTCTTTCTGATGGCCTAGAATCAGTCTTTCGTTGATATAACAGTGGGATTCCCTGACTGCTGTGGCCTTGCAACGACACCTCAACATTTGCTGCTGTGCTAACCGGTGGGCTTACAGTGGGGGAAACAATGTAGCGTTGCTGACTACCTTCGTTGTGATCAGTTGCACATGTGGCACTTGAGGTTTGGTGTTGTGTCCACGCTTGCAAGTGCATGCTGGTTAAATGTCTAAGCATGCAACTGGTATTCAAATTTTTCAGATTTTTCCCTCGGCTAAAGGTCTTTGCGCACTTCTTACAGATAACCTTGGCCTGATCATGAGGATTTTGTTCAAAAAAGTGCCACACTGCACTCTTCCTACTTTGGCAGACATTTTGCGGCCTAGCACGCTGTGATCTTTTGACCCTCTGGACAAGCTGTCCAGCAACTCTTTTGATGTTTGGAACCTGTCTTTGGAGTGCTCCGGGCCTGCCAGATAACAGCTGTTGCGATGTCGATGTCTGCTGTGGATGCTCCTCATCTGAGCTATTGGAAGCAGCACCCTCTTCCCCCAATGGATGCCAATCTGGGTCAACAGCTGGGTCATCCATCACCTCCTCTTCTATGTCATGTGCACCTTCCTCTGTGTCACCGTGTATGGTGGTATAGTGTGCGGGAAGGGGCACCTGAGTCTCATCAGGGTCAGAATCTGGCTCTGTACACTGCAAGGACAATGTAGTGCTCTGAGTGAATGTACCAGCAGAATCATCCATCAGCGGCTGTGCATCAGTGCACTCCATGTCAGATTCATCTTGGCCTGGGTAATTCACCATTTCACTTGATAATCCAGGCATGGTATGTGAAAACAGCTCCATGGAGTAATCAGTAGTATGGCCTGCGTCATCCTTCAATCTTGGTTGGGGTGAAGGACACAAGGAAAGGTGTGGTTCATGAACATGAGCCTCCAATGACGACTCAGTGCTTTTACTTTTTACAACTGAAGAAGAGGAGGCGATAGAGCTGGAGGCTGAGTCAGCAATGTAAGACAAAACTTTTTCCTGATGCTCTGGCTTTAAAAGCGGTTTGCCAACTCCTAGAAAACTAAGCTTTCGAGGCCTTATGTAGCCAGATGATGACGCAGGCTCAACACCTCCTGCATTCGGTCCTATTTTGCTCTTGCCACTACCATCAGATCCACCACCAACACCATCATTACCAGCTGCCAACCCCCGCCCAATTCCACGGCCTCTTCCACCAGCCTTCCTCATTTTTGGTAGAAATGTAGACAAAATCCAACAAACTATATAGTAATGTAAAACAAGGTACAAGGTGTCTATAGGACAGGGGAGATTTTGAATTTCTGCAGACACTTGTGGACAGTTTTGGATTGTGTGAGGCCCACTGATATCTGAGCGCTATGTCACAGGCTCGATGGCACAGCTGTGACAAAAGTGACGAGAGGATAAGGGAGATTTTGAATTTCTGCAGACACTTGTGGACAGTTTTGTATTGTGTGAGGCCCACTGATATCTGAGCGCTATGTCACAGGCTCGATGGCACAGCTGTGACAAAAGTGACGAGAGGATAAGGGAGATTTTGAATTTCTGCAGACACTTGTGGACAGTTTTGTATTGTGTGAGGCCCACTGATATCTGAGCGCTATGTCACAGGCTCGATGGCACAGCTGTGACAAAAGTGACGAGAGGATAAGGGAGATTTTGAATTTCTGCAGACACTTGTGGACAGTTTTGTATTGTGTGAGGCCCACTGATATCTGAGCGCTATGTCACAGGCTCGATGGCACAGCTGTGACAAAAGTGACGAGAGGATAAGGGAGATTTTGAATTTCTGCAGACACTTGTGAACAGTTTTGGATTGTGTGAGGCCCACTGATATCTGAGCGCTATGTGACAGGCTCGATGGCACAGCTGTGACAAAAGTGACGAGAGGATAAGGGAGATTTTGAATTTCTGCAGACACTTGTGGACAGTTTTGTATTGTGTGAGGCCCACTGATATCTGAGCGCTATGTCACAGGCTCGATGGCACAACTGTGACAAAAGTGACGAGAGGATAAGGGAGATTTTGAATTTCTGCAGACACTTGTGGACAGTTTTGGATTGTGTGAGGCCCACTGATATCTGAGCGCTATGTGACAGGCTCGATGGCACAGCTGTGACAAAAGTGACGAGAGGATAAGGGAGATTTTGAATTTCTGCAGACACTTGTGGACAGTTTTGGATTGTGTGAGGCCCACTGATATCTGAGCGCTATGTCACAGGCTCGATGGCACAGCTGTGACAAAAGTGACGAGAGGATAAGGGAGATTTTGAATTTCTGCAGACACTTGTGGACAGTTTTGGATTGTGTGAGGCCCACTGATATCTGAGCGCTATGTGACAGGCTCGATGGCACAGCTGTGACAAAAGTGACGAGAGGATAAGGGAGATTTTGAATTTCTGCAGACACTTGCGGACAGTTTTGGATTGTGTGAGGCCCACTGATATCTGAGCGCTATGTGACAGGCTCGATGGCACAGCTGTGACAAAAGTGACGAGAGGATAAGGGAGATTTTGAATTACTGCAGACACTTGTGGACAGTTTTGGATTGTGTGAGGCCCACTGATATCTGAGCGCTATGTCACAGGCTCGATGGCACAGCTGTGACAAAAGTGACGAGAGGATAAGGGAGATTTTGAATTTCTGCAGACACTTGTGGACAGTTTTGGATTGTGTGAGGCCCACTGATATCTGAGCGCTATGTCACAGGCTCGATGGCACAGCTGTGACAAAAGTGACGAGAGGATAAGGGAGATTTTGAATTTCTGCAGACACTTGTGGACAGTTTTGGATTGTGTGAGGCCCACTGATATCTGAGCGCTATGTGACAGGCTCGATGGCACAGCTGTGACAAAAGTGACGAGAGGATAAGGGAGATTTTGAATTTCTGCAGACACTTGTGGACAGTTTTGGATTGTGTGAGGCCCACTGATATCTGAGCGCTATGTGACAGGCTCGATGGCACAGCTGTGACAAAAGTGACGAGAGGATAAGGGAGATTTTGAATTTCTGCAGACACTTGTGGACAGTTTTGGATTGTGTGAGGCCCACTGATATCTGAGCGCTATGTCACAAGCTCGATGGCACAGCTGTGACAAAAGTGACGAGAGGATAAGGGAGATTTTGAATTTCTGCAGACACTTGTGGACAGTTTTGGATTGTGTGAGGCCCACTGATATCTGAGCGCTATGTCACAGGCTCGATGGCACAGCTGTGACAAAAGTGATGAGAGGATAAGGGAGATTTTGAATTTCTGCAGACACTTGTGGACAGTTTTGGATTGTGTGAGGCCCACTGATATCTGAGCGCTATGTCACAGGCTCGATGGCACAGCTGTGACAAAAGGGACTAGAGGATAAGGGAGATTGGATTGCTTTTAAAAAAACAGTTTGCGGAGCAGTGGGTAAACAGCAATGCCAGCCTGTCAGGAAGCCTTAAAAGGCAGCCCAACAACCAACACCACTGATACACCACAATATAGCCTCCCCTTGCACTGCACACACAGTGACTGGTGTGTTGTGCAGGCCAAATTGCTAGCAGCAGAAGCAGTTTTTTTTTCTTCTCAGGACAAAAAAAAAAAATTGGGATTGCTTTTAAAAAAGCAGTTTGCGGAGCAGTGGGTAAACAGCAATGCAGGAATGTCAGGAAGCCTTAGAAGGCAGCCCAACAACCAACACCACTGATACACCACTATATAGCCTCCCCTTGCACTGCACACACAGTGACTGGTGTGTTGTGCAGGCCAAATCGCTAGCAGCAGAAGCAGTTTTTTTGTCTTCTTCCCTGCCTAACGCTCTCCCTACAGAATCAGCAGCAACCTCTCCCTATACTGAGATCGGCAGAAGTAAGATGGCGGTCGGCGTGCACGCCCTTTTATACCCCCTGTGACGCCCACCAAAGCAAGCCAATCACTTGCATGCCCTTCTGAAAGATGATGGTGACCCCTGCCTATGTCATCACGTTGCCCACAGTGTCCGTGGATCCTGATTGGCTGAAAAAGAGCGCAAAACAAACTTTTGAAACGCGACTTTGGCGCGTAAGTCGCCGACCTCGTGGCCGACCTCATCCTAGGGTTGGGTTTCGTTTCATGAAACCCGACTTTGCCAAAAGTCGGCGACTTTTGAAATTTTTCGACCCGTTTCGCTCAACTCTAGTTCTAAGCCATTGATTGGACCTTCCCATATAAACAGAATGTCGTCAATAAATCAAATCCATTTATGGATATGTTCTGTACCTGCCACTATCTCATCTTGGAAAATGGCCCATTCCCATGCACCCATGAAAAGGTTCGCATATGAGGGGGCACAAGAGGCCCCCATCGCGGTCCCCTGTAGCTGCCAAAAATTTTTTTTATTGAAGGTAAAAATATTGTGCGTGAGCACAAATTCCAACAATTCCAAAATTAGCTTAGTCATTTCTTTATCCAAGCTACTATGTCTCAAATATCTGGAGACCGCTCTCAGGCCATCTTCATGCCTAATAGATGAGTATAATGCCTCCACGTCTGCCGTCACCAGGACCATAATGGTATTAAGCTGTAATTGGTCAAGATGGCCCAATGCTGCCGTGGTGTCTTTAATGTACGAAGGCAATTCAATAACAAGAGGTTTCAAATATAACTCAATGATGTTACATACTGTTTCACACAACCTCTCTTTCGCAGAGACAATTGGCCTCCCAGGTGGATCTAGGGCATTTTTGTGCACCTTAGGAAGTAAATAAAATGTAGCCAAACGGGGATGTGCAGATTTATGTATTTCCAATAATTTTTTGGGAATAATTCCACATTCGAAAGCCCTATTCAAAATTTCAACAAGATCGTTCTGAAATTTGGTCAAAGGGTTATAAGTTAATCTCTTATAACATTTGGAATCTTCAAGAATTTTATTTGCCTGATTCTCATACATGTCATTGGGCCAAATGACTGTTAATAAGTAGCAAAAGTGCAAATGCATAAATAAAGGTGCACATGTCCAAAACGGACTATCTGAGACATGCGATGAGTCTCTAGCCCATACCATGAGCCAAAAGGGCGTTCAATACACCTATGTGCTCTATGACCATGATAAGGTAAGAAGCCCAGTTCCAAACATCATACCTGAGATGGCAATCCCCGCAACAGTGCCACTGACTCCGCATTCCTCGTACACACGCGGCTCCTCCCCGTAAACTTTGCACACATGCGGCTCCGCTCCGTACACCTCGTACACACGTGGCTCCTCTCCATACACCTCGTACACACGCGGCTCCACTCCGTACACACGTGGCTCCGCTTCACACACCTCATACACACGCGGCTCCTCTCCGTACACCTCGTACACACGCGGCTCCTCTCCGTACACCTCGTACACGCGCAGCTCCGCTCCGTACTCCTCGTACATGCGCAGCTCCTCTCCGCACACCTCGTACACGTGCGTCTCCGCTCGGTACACCTCGTACATGCGCGGCTCCTCTCCGTACACCTCTTACGCATGCAACTCTGCTCTGTACACCTCATACACACACAGCTCTGCTCCGTACACCTTGTACACATGCGGCTCTGCTCCGTACACCTCGTACACACACAGCTCCGCTCCGTACACCTCCTACACACACAGCTCCGCTCCATACACTTTGTACACACACAGCTCTGCTACATGTACCCTGTAAACCCCTCCTGACCCCACACATAAACTTTACCTCATCCAGGACCATGACAACCAGCACAGCAGAGTCCTGCAGACACCGAGGCCCCTGATCATGTGACCCCTGACTCCTCTCCTCCTGTGACCTCATCACAGTGCGCACAGAAAAGAACAGCCTAGCGATTTCATTGCAGGCTGTGGGGGGCTGCGGTGGGTCTATCTAGGAGGGCGAGGATGGGGTGCGTGGTGGCTCAGTGCAGTGCAGTTTACTGTAGCAGCATCAAGGACTGTTATTTCATCATCCCTGCTGGGGAATATAGTGGAGCATTTTGCAACTGCTTAGCCTAATATGGAAAAAAAACAGGATCTTCTGTACTTACTTTACAAACTCTCCTGTCCCAGCTGTGAAATCCTGTATACAGTGTGAGAACTCCCTATGTGACAACCTCCTGACAGCCACAACAAGACACTGGATCATATAGTAATAGAACCCATAGGCTTTTGGTTTAAAAAAAAGTCCCTCGACTAGAAGGTGGATACACATAAAAGCATTTTTTCTCATTACTAAGGATTGGGTCTCCTACACTGGTAAAGCGCATGCACTAACTGCAAGGGATGCCAAAAATTAGAAGAATATATTTGGATGTGCCAGTCAGTCTTTTGTTATTTCAAAAATTAGCAGCAGGCATTCCAATACCCCTTTGAGGAGACATTGTGAAGAGTTTCATGAAACATTTTTTCCATTATTTAGCTGCACATCAGGAGAAATAGTGATAGCTCTAGACCAAGTACCAAGGGACGGATGCCACCATGAGGTTGCGGAAAGGTTCAGTCTCTACAAGTCTAAACGGCAAATTTCCAGGGCAAGCAGTCTGCAAATTTGGCCATTTAGTATTGTAGCAAGTGGGTGGGTGGCTGCATATTTAGGCTTGCATTCCAAGGACTGGGGTACGGACAACTGAACACTACGTTAGAACAAGGACGTGATTGCTGACGATGGTTGCAAGTGTGCAACAGCAGGTGCAGGGTCAAAGTCATCTTCACTTGCATCATGCTGATACTGATATGGCAGATGTTGCAAATGGCCTTTTTTGGGTTAAATGGACTTTCTTTAAAAATGCGCAAGAACACCTAACCCTTGGCTTGGCCACTTCCACCGTGTTGGTGCACTGGGGATCACTTGTCCGCCTCGTGTCACTGGCCACCCCACTGCCTCTTCCTGCCTGTTGTGGTGCTGCAGATCCCTCCCCTGTGCACTGCTGTCCTTGTTCTGCAAGTCACCTTCCAAGGTTGGGTCAATGACTTCATCGTTCACCAGCTTGTCTTCCACTACCGCACACTGGCCCTCCTCCTGACTTTCTGATGTAAAAACCCCAATTGCTAGCAATTGTATCTCATCATCATCCAACTCTTCCAACAGTAGTTGCATTTTCTCACCGTCACCTTCTTGTGTGTGTGGCTGCACAAATATTTGAGCCGCTACATGCGATCTCCTCATATCTCGGTTAAAACGGCCATGGCAAGGGGCCAGAATCTATAAATGGAAATGTTAACAGCTCTTCGGAGTGTCCAAGAGTGGGATCACATGTCTCCGGGCACTCAGCATGGTGGGAGGAAGGAGGATCAGGGTGAGGATTATATGGTCCAGAATCACGGCTACAGAGACTGGACCTGGTGGTGCTGGCAAAGTGACTTAAAGCATTATCTGCTCTCCATCCAACAACTTTTCACACTCATCTGGCTTCAATAGTGATGTTCTGCACCCCCGTACAAAATGGGACAGAAAGCTAGATTAACATGATGTGTGTGTTTGTTGTGCTCCTGCGGCAAGCACAGTTCCACTTTGCCCACAGCCTCGGCCTCTACGCTCACCATCAGCATCACGCCCACTTCCCCGTCCCTTACCAGGTGCTTGCCCATTTATAATTATTTATAATATATCCCTGTTGAGGAAATGTTGCAGAGAGTATTACAATGCCAGAAAAATGTGTCCACTACAGATGGACATATAAGACTGCAATATCAATATAGCAATGCTTATTTTTTTTTAACAAACTGTTTCTTTTTTGGGGAGGTTTTGATCTGAAGCATGATAAATGTGGTATAAAATTTCACTGCTGAAAAAAAAATTCAGTATTACAATGCCAGCAAAATTTGCCTAATTGCAATGGAGGTATGAGATTGCAGTATAAATATAGCAATGCGATTTATTTAGCAAACAATTTTTTGGGGGGATTTTGAGGCACAACTGTATCATGATCAATGCAGTACCTAGTCTGGCTGAATGCTTTTGATGCACAACTTCGACAGTAAAAAAGGTGTATAATATTTTCCTACTCAGAACATTTTGCAGGATTAAGAGCAAAAAGAATATTAGCCCTGAGAAGGGGTTTTGGTATCAGTTGCAGCTTGCAGTATAAAGGCTGTACAATTCATCCTATCCTGTCCTACACAATCCCTTCAGCACAATCTCTCCCTAAGTGCTGCTTTTACTCCTATACTATTATATTATAGTATTACAATTTATTATAATTAGCCCTAAGAAGTTGTTGTACTTCACAGAAATATAACTGTGGTTGAATCCCTGGCTAATACATAGTTACAATTCTGTCCCTCTATCATCAGCACCTCTCCCTACTCTGCCCGTGTCCAGGGTACAGTGTGCCGAGCATGGTATCACGGGTTTTACAGTATAAAGACCTGATGATGCTATGCGGCCAGCCAATCTTAGAAATGCCACAACCAAGATGGCTATGGCATTACAGTGACTGGCAGGCAATCCCCACATGTTCATTGGCTGTATAAAAAGCGGCAAACATGGGAGCTCCCTCTTGAACATTCAAAAAACACTCGCCGGCTAACAAGCATCACGTCCACACTGATGCTCGAGCGCGTTACGAGTAGTCACGTGCACGCTCCCTCCTCATGACTAATCAGGACGTGTGAATTATGGTGGTAAAATTCCCTCTTCATTTTTTTCTGCTCTGTATTTCACAACACATGTTGCATGACACCAGAAAAATAAGGAACTTATGCCACCTCATATATTGCACAAATGTATAGAACAGAACGTAGAAGAACACTGGAGACACAAGAAACCATTGGAAGGGTTGCTGTAAGTACTCTTATGTTTGTTTCAATGTAAAATTATTTAATATCTATGATCTGATCATAATTGTGTTTCAAGGTTACAACTGGTTAACATAATTGACAGTTACAGCTTATTGCGTTGCAAACTATTGTTAGTTTAAAATTAGAGAGTTTTACGCATCTGTCCTAAGTTTTTAATTGTGATGTTTGGATCCTCAGAGAAAAAGGTCCACTGAAAAGAGTTTTAGTCGAATATAGTTTATTTGTAACTGATGTGATGATGGCATTATTTAGTATTATATCCAGTCACAAGATATTGATGCCAATTTTATCAATATCAGATTGTTGGGGATGTGATACACGGCACACCTAGTGATCAGCTATAATAAGCACCATTCAAAATGCTGGTGTCCGCATGTGTTAGGCTCCTTTCACACATCCATTTTTTCGAGTCAGTATGTTGGCTGTTTTTTTAAGGACCGCAAAATGCGAAAACACGCACACCCATTGTATTTAATGGTGGTGCGCACATGTCAGGTTTTTCACAAGAACCATGTGCCCGTGTGAAAAACCCGTAGACATGTCCTTTTTCTCTGTGCATCATGGACAAAATGTGTGCTGCACATAAGATGCCCCCATTTCTAACTCGATGATAAGTTTTGAAATAAACACACAGTAAGAATAAAATCCTTTATTTGAAATAAATACTCTTCGACCCTCTTTTTTCCATTTGTCCAGCCTGATGAAAAGATTGTCCCATGCCGTAATCCATCTCTGCCAGGCTCGGACTGGCCCATAGGGGAACAGGGGAATTCCCCGGTGGGCCCCTGTGCAGACACTGGCCCCCAACCCCACTATATGGGCAGTACTTGGCATAATTCACATGATACAATCAGTAAAGAAGAAAGCAGCTTCTCATCATTCATTTGCCAAACTACCCAGTTTATTATATATGGGTGTAGGTAAATTTGTGAATGAGGGTAGTGTAATATTTGCATGCAAGTGAAAAGTGGGACCCTCAAAGTCAGTCCAACACTGATCTCTGCTACATCTGGATGTCTTGATGAACACTGGCATTATGCGACTGTTCATGCTGACATCCAGGAGATGCTGAGCTTGGGGTGCAGCTTCAGTGATGATCGGTAACATCATAAAGGTTTCCACCATTCACTGCCAGCTGTTTCCATGCTCAGTTCACTGTGAGCCGGCCAATGATCTGGGGTAACCTTCATGACGTCACCATTAGCATTGTCATTGAGGTAACCGCAGAAAAGGGTCCCTGTGCAAGAAGGAGTACCAATAATATGTAATCTTCTGCTAGCTATTGTTAACACACATAGCAGTTTGCTGCATAGCTGCAGACCAGTAAAGGTGCTATACTGACCTTGGTCATTGTTGAAAGAACTAACAATGGGCATGTGATCAACAAAATGGCACTATGAAAAATGTAAGAAGGTGACCCACATTGATGAACAGGTATACTGACTATGATGGAAAATGTCATGAGTTTTAGGGTATGTTCACATTTTGTTTGTTTTTTTGCTACATTTTTTCTGCAGTTAAAACCTGATCTCTTGGCAGTAAAAAAATCTGCAGACATAAAGCAAGTTTTGTTGCCTAGTTGGGGGTTTTTCTTGCTGCATTTTTCAGGTTCCCAAAGTTTAGCTTTGCTTCCACCATACAAGCATGAACAATGCAGGGTGTTAGGACACCAATGGAGGACATTTATGAAACCATAAAACATTTTTAGAAAAAAGGGTAAATGTATCAAATTATTTAGTGGAAAAAGATTTTTAAGTCTCAAAAAATAGTGACTATTCTGAAGAAAAGAGGTTCATGAGGTTACAAATGTAACAGCAGCAGGAGGAGTTGAATTGGTCTGGGATGGATTTCCTAAGGCCGGAGTCATACTAACCTGCGCAAAATACGCTCCGTAGTATACATGCGTAATACGGATGAATGACCCCTAAACAGTGCTCCGTAGGTCATCCGTAAGCAAGGTGAGGTTGCGTATTTTGCAAACGTGTGCATCCGTATGTAATCCGTATGCCATCCGTATGCAATCCGTATGGCGAGATTTTCTCGCAGCCTTGCAAAATGGACATTTAACGGTTTTGAGGCCTGCAAACAATTTAAATCATTAGCCTGCACCCTATTTAGACACTCAGAAACAGGTGGCTGCCTACATTCTGTACATTTGTCACCTTGCTTTCACGAGGTGTGTTGGTGTTCTTTGTGCAGCATGGCAGAGGGTCTGCGATTCAATACAACTGAGCAGGTTCTCTTTACCTGGCTTTTGTCACGGCGCTTTGGCCAACCATATCCTGTGATAGTGGATCCGCGGAGGAGGAGACGCATGTGGGTACATCCACTTTTGAGGCAACGACTCACAAGAGGTCATATTCACCGCCTCTATTCTTCTCTGCGGGAGCATCCTGAGAAATTTTACCAGTACTCTCGTATGAGCATTTCCACATTTGATCGCCTCTTGGAGACAGTGCGCCCTGCGATCACCTTTCAGGACACAAGGATCGCAAAGCCATATCTGCAGAGGAGCGACTTCTACTCACAATACGGTATGTACTACACAACCACATTCTCTATGGTCATAATGTGTGTGTTAATTTATGTTTTTTGGCCTTCTTGGACAAAGTTTAATGCCCTCATCTTACTCAAAATATGTTTCACCTGACACACCAGAATGTTACATCTAATATGTCCTGCATATCACTTAGTAATTGTGCCACCAAATATGTGTGTGTTGTTCTCTCTCATTTCCTACCAAGTTTGGTCGACATGTAAATGATTTTTTTTTACTTAAGCCATTCTAAACTGTACTCTTTCTGTTGTTCTACAGCTTCCTGTCCACTGGCCTGTCTTATGCCGACCTCCACCATGAGTTTCTCATTGGAAAGTCCACCATTTCAGGCATAGTGAGGTCTACATGTGCAGAAATCTGGACAAGACTCCATCAAGTGGTCATGCCCGAGCCCAGGATGGAAGACTGGTTAAGGATTTCAAGGGACTTTGAGGAGGACAGCCAGTTTCCAAATTGTATTGGGGCCCTGGATGGCAAACATATCAGGGTGCGTAAGCCGCCGAACTCAGGCTCCCAATTCTTCAATTATAAACAATACTTTTCTGTTGTATTGTTGGCTCTGGCACACCCTCAATACAAGTTTATAATTGTTGACATTGGGGCCTATGGAAGGACGGGAGACTCTAGAGTCTTCAATACTTCCATAATGGCTCGGCGGCTACGCACCAACCAGTTGGATCTACCACCACCACGCCAGCTACCAGGCTCCCCCGAACAATCAGTCCCTTATGTCCTTGTGGCAGATGAGGCCTTTCAGTTATCACGCAATGTAATGAGGCCATATCCCCGGCGCAACCTTGACCACAGGCGCAGAATTTTTAACTTGCGCCTATCACGTGCTAGGCGACTGGTGGAGTGTTCCTTTGGGATTCTTTGTGCCAAATGGCGGGTACTCCAGTCTGCCATTCAGTTGAGTGAGCAAAATGTGAATGAAGTTGTGAAAGCCTGTGTTGTTCTGCATAACTTCACCAGGATACATGATTGTTCCTCCTCTGATGGTGTTGTGCGTAGGCCGGACAATGTGCGCAGGGTGAGACCACCTATCAACCCTCAACGTAGACCGCTCTCTGGCCTCAAAGTGCGTGATATTTTCACGAATTACTTTATCTCACCTGAGGAGTCTACTTCTTGGCAAGAGAATGCTGTGTCTATGTTATAATTTGTTTCTTTAAGTGTGTCTAAATATATATTACTCAAGCCTTTATGATTCTATGAGTGTTTCATTGCATTGGTTGGTGTCTGTTAGTATGTTGTGAGGGATTGTGAAAAATCACACAGAGACGTTAACTAGAGTAGACAAATTTTTAGTTTTGCCTATTTTTTTTTTGGTTTGCTTAAAGGCAAACATAATATTGCCATAACACAAATTTGGCAATGGCCAAAATGACCCTTTGTGCCTTCTTTAACTTGGTGTTAAATTAACATAACAGAACAAAACAGCAACAAACATTAGGCAATAACAACATTGCTGCATGCCTAGATTAACCTTGATTTGGCAACAAAAGGTGAGCTCCATCACCAAAATAAAGGCAACAAGATAACACTCACATTTCCTCATAATGTTATCCAATCATAGAAAGATTCCACCATGACAGGCAAGGCTACCTCACATCTTTCACACAGATATTACCTGTCTGTAGAACAGACAATATTTAAGCATGCTATACTGGAAAGGATCAAAATACAAAACTCACTTGTTAAGACATAGAGAGAGCGTGATATTCTGTATGCTGGTCGCCTCGAATTTTTTGACTAGAGATTGCTAACAAAAAAGGTGACTACTTAACTAAGGCGAGCACGCCTTTCCTAGGCGTTAGCAAGTGAGTAGTGTATTTTCATCCTTTCATTTTACAGTATAGCGCATTTAAATATTCTCTTTTATACACACATGTAATATCTGTGTGAAAGGCGTGAGGTAGCGTTGCCTGTCATGATGGATTGTTTCCTATGTTTGGAAAACATTGTTTAAAAATGTGAGTGTTAAATTATGTTCTAAATGTTGGTGAAGGAGAACACCTGTTTTTTGTTTTAGATTAGGAGCACCAGTTACATCTCACTGGACATCTCCAAACATTAGAATCATAAATCCTCATATGTAGGGGAAGGGGAACGTGGATGACCAGGCTGTGGGTGCTGCTGGACATTGTGGCTAACATCGCCCTGTGTGGGGCAATACTGTTGCCCATGATGCTGTAATTGGCCAGCCTCCTGGGCCTGTTGAGGATACTGGCCAGAGTACTGATGATGGTGAGGGGCTTCTTGTTGGCTATGGTAGGCCCGTGGCTCATACCCACCAACATAGCCAGATCGTCCCCAACCAGGTTGGGACCAGCCTCCAACACTGGGTGGGTACAAGTGGCCATATTGGTGGGGTTAGCTTGAGGAAGACATTTGGGGCTGAGGAATAGAAGGATGGGTAGGGGGAGGAAGGGCTTGAGGTGTTGGCCCACGTATTAGGGGCTGTTCAGACCCTGCTTGAGCAAGCATCTGTGTGGATGGTCTCATGCGCATTAAATTTCGTGGTGAGAGCTGCCACCTCTCCAGAAATTCAAAAGCCTCATATGGGGTATTGGGGGGGTGCTTGCATCAAGCAGGATCTGAATACAACCCCTAATACGGAGCCTGACCTCACGGGTAAGGGCACGGAGATAAAGGGTGAGGCTACGTGCATAGGCCTCCTCACCATCATCTGTAGTGACTCTGGACAAATAATTGAGCACCCCTGTGTCCACATTGGTCCTGCTCTCTTGAATGGTGACCTGGCGCCTTCTTCTTGTTCGCCGTGATGCTAGAACAGCCTGTGGGGAGGACCTGATCGGGGCAGTTGGGCTGCTGCTCAAGTTGCCTGGCTCTTCCAGGATGGGTGAGGTGGCAGCAGCAGACCGTCCTGATGGTGTGGTGTGTAGGCCAGCCATTGTGTGGTCTTGTGATGCCTCCTCTTCAGCCATCCTTCTTGTAGGGGGAAAAGATGGGCCAGCCACCTCATCCCCTACAGGATCTATAATTGGCTCTGCCTCTGAGGCCGTTCCTCGATCTGTAAGGTTGGATTGAGTTCTGTTATGAAATAGAACAGAGGCAAAAATACATCAATATTTTTGTCCCTGTAAAGTATTTGTGTAATGTATGTGGTGTGAGGTATCTACTTACGGTCTCAGATCCAGAATTGGGGCGAGGAAGTTCAGACGGTCATAGTATATATATTTTCTTTTGACATGCCCAGCATTCCCACTCCTGGACCGCTGCTGGCGTTCCCGGCGGTACTGGTCCCGGATGCTTCACCAGCGTTTCATCACATCTTCCACTGCAATGTGACAGGAAAGATTGTCAAAATCACATATTTGAGAGGTCACATTTGCGAACAGTAGTCTAGGCATGGGGCCTTATGGGATGTGCGTTCTACCCATGGTGGCATATGTAATTGGGCCAATACACATGGTCTCATTAGCTCCACTTAAACTAATTTTAGTTGCTAGGAGGATGAGGAGCTTGTGGCCTAACCCCAAATTATGGCTGTGTGAAGCCACGTGTCACATCCAAATGTAACGGCCTCATGAGGCTAATAAAAGTACATGCACAGGAAGGGGGGGGGGCTGATTGTAGATTCATTTTATAGCGCGCTAAAGGATAATGATGTTTTTATGGTTGCACTTACGAATTTTATGCTGCTCATCACGTGGTCTGTCACCAAAGTCATGGTACATCTGGCGACAGATGCGCCTTCATGACGCCTCCTTTCTTGTGCGGTTAGCATAGTTTGCGTCGCATGGGTCCCATATTTCTGGACGCTCCTGCACCAGCACAATGAGCATCTCTACATTAATATATGTGGACGCCATGCTGCTGCTGTACTCCGTGGAGGCGTACTTCCTGGATGTCTGGAGCGGTTTTTGAGCTCATTTGCATGTCTAGGCTTCCTGATGATGGATTGGCCCATTTCCTGTTCACCAGCCAAAAGACCTGCGTATTGCTCGCAGGTCACACATGTGTTCCGTGTGTAATCCGTATTTTTTGCGCACCCATAGACTTGCATTGGCATATCTACGGGCGTAGTACGCTGACAATCGCAGCATGCTGCGAGTGGCACGGAGCGTAGGATACGGATGAGAAATATACGCCTGGTGCGAGTGACCCCATAGAAAATCATTTGTCCGTGTCTAATGCGTGCTTTTTGCGCCTCTCACTCTCCCGTATTCCTCGCCAGTGTGACTCCGGCCTAAGACACTGGCAGTGCATTTTAAAGGTTGAACACTTTACTTTCATACATTGGTCAGGGGCATTAAGTTGGTCAGGCATTGTTCAATTTCATACATTGGTCAGTCAGGCAATGTTTAGTTTTACACCTTGGTCAGCCATGGAATTGCTCAGGCAATTGTTTACTTTAACACATCACTAATTTAATTAAACTTCACTAATCTTAACAGCTGTTTTCATGTGAGGACACCAAGACATTTTGGTTTAAACTTGAGAAAAATCACAAAAAAAAAATGGATTTCACATTCTGCTGTGCCTGGGTTTTTTTCCACTAAAAATGCAGCAAAAACTGATTGCAATGTTTTTTGTTACTTCTTTTTTTGCACTTATTCATTGCCTTTTATGGGTGAAAAATGCTGCAAAAACGCTGAAAGAAGTGACATGCTGCAGTTTAAAAAAAGCAGTTGTCCAATTCAATCAGGAAAGAAAAAAAAATGTGTGTGTCCATGAGATTTCTGAAATCTCATAGTTTTTGCTGGTATTATAAAAAGCAGCTTTTAATTTTCATAAAAAACAGCAAAAACACAACGTGTGAACATAGTTTTATACTCACATAGAATCTAACAAGAAAAACTGCCATATTAGTAATGGTAGCATATGAAGGTACAGAAGAAGTCTTACTAATCTCTTTGGAAACCCCTTTAAACTTTTGTACAAATTTCAATCATAAAACAGCCATGTTCAAGAGTCCTTCAGTTTGATTAACATTGATGAAAATTATAATTCACACTTTGTACAGATTTTCAGATGATTCTTCTGAGAGAGATCAAACTCGTAGCTTGAAATTTTTCTTCTGCATGAGATTTTTTTTCGTAATTCCTTTTAGATGTAGAGTATTAGGGCTCATTCTCACTTGCGAGTGACTCGCATAATTCTCGTGAGAGTCTCTCGCATGAAAACCTTGCACAGCTGCCGGCACTGGGACCAGAGCATGCGGCTACTGTATTTCAATGTAGCCGCACACTCCAGTCCGAGTGACGGCGGCAGTGCCGGGTTTTCATGCGAGAGACTCGTGCAAGAATCGTGCGAGTCTCTCGCAAGTGAGTATGAGCCCTTAGTAGTAAATACAGGAACTGAGACTGTAAATTTGCAGTGTTGAAACCAAAGACTGAACTTTTTTTGCCCCCATCTGGTGGCTGTGAACTTTCAGCTTTTGAGGTAAACATACAGTAAAGCGAGGGCGGGGAACCTCAGACCCCTGAGCAGATTCCTGGGGACCTCAGTGATTGGGCCGGCAGCTGCATTTTAGCGGTTGCCATCATTATAATTTCTTCTTACTCTGCGAGCATGGGCATGCAACGTTCAATCACTACAGAATAAGCGGCAAGTGCAAAGAAAGATTACGTCGTGACATTGGTCAGTGGCGGCATCAGGACGCACTTTGTGGATGAAATTAAACGCAATGCGCTCCCGTCCCACATATGCCGTAACAATGCATAACTTTCTTCCTACCCCTGATGAAGTCACAATTGTGACGATACGCGTCGGGTTATGGGAGCGGCAGGCATTCTCACCCTCCACATTGATCTTTGCCTCAGTGGCAGTCTCTATTCTTTGACACATGTCCTGGTTTAGCTGGGCGCTTGAGGTGGTACAGTATATGAGGGAAGGGAGCTCTATTTTCTGATTATTATTATTTTTGCATCCCTTTTACCCTCTGCACTTTTCATATATATATTTTGTACTTTCTTATATAGAATTTCGGCTGGTGCACCAGCCTCTATTCTTCTGTGACTGATATTTGGTGCCATTATCCTTTATATATACTCATCCCTCAGATATTGTGTACCTTTTATGTACCTTTTTGTGCTGCTGGATTTATATATACATTGTGCAGCCATTATCAGGGCTTTTCTACATAGACTGTGGTATTATTTCATAATTGGGAATCTACCTATTATTGTATTATAAGGCTATTATGAATTTTTCATACTGTCTTTGTAGTTATGCTGCATGTGGGATTTATGTACATCTAGAGAATTTAATATAGGATGTGTTTGCTGCTCTTATCTATACAGATATTGTTTCAAAAACCTCTGTATATTTTAAATGGTTTTATATTCTTTTGCTTTTTGGTGTTTTGTATTGCCTCTGAAATAAAAACTATATATTTTTTATGGTGATCCCTACTTGAAATGTATGTCTTCTTTTGCCTTTCAATTTGTCATGCCCGTCCCACATATGATAGCAGCAGCAGTGTCTCCTGTGATGTCTATGCCACAACCCCATGTCTGCTGTGGTGTCTAAATAACAGCACTAAAGTTTCTGCTGTGATGTCTATGCTGCAGCCCCATGTCTCCTGTGAAGTTTATACCACGGCCCCATTTCTCCTGTGATGTCTATAACGCAGCCCAATGTCTCCTGTGATATCTATGCCACAGTCTCATGTGCTGTGATGTCTATGCCACAGGACCATGTCTCCTGTGATGTCTATACCACAGCCCAATGTCTCTTGTGATGTCTATGCAGCAGTCTCATGTCTCCTGTTATGTCTATGTCACAGGATCATGTCTCATGTGATGTCTATACCACAGCTCCTTGTCTCCTGTAATGTATATGCTGCAGCCCCATGTCTTCTGTGATGTCTATACCACAGCCCCATGTCTCCTGTAATGTCTATGCCACAGCCCCAACTCCTGTTATGTATATACTGCAGCCCCATGTCTCCTGTGATGTCTACACAGCAGTCTCAGTGTCTCCTCTGTGATGTGTAAACAGCAGTCTCATGTCTCCTATGTGATGTATACTGCAGATCTTCCACTGCTTGAGTTCTATAAATGTAATGTGAGCAGTGATGAATTTCATCCTGTGTGGAGACCTGTGGTGTGATATACATCTGTGTTCAGTAAGACTTATTGCTGCAAGTTCTTTACAAAACTAATCAACGCAATGTGTCAACTGTGCTCCAGACCGACTCAAATCTGAAAAACAGATACGAATAGCAACATTATCTATACCACCTAACATCACAGCTGCACCAAAGAGAAGCCACACCAGCCATCCCATTAGAAGTGAATTAATTGATCAAATATAGCTGTATCATTTTTAAGTTGATAATTTAACATGACACCCTAAGGATGGTATAAACATCGAAATAAGTCCCTGCAGAAAAAAGTTCCCCACCCTGGCAGTAAAGATTTGTTCAGATGAGCAAAACCATGACCCAAGCCAATCAATTCATGAGTAGCAAATGCTTCCTACTACTACCAGTCTGCTCTATTTGGCTGTGTATCTGGTCCTCTCTATCCTCAATGATTTCATAGAATCTTGAGATGTTTTTGTGGAATGTGTTTGTGTTTTCCTCCCTTAGTAATACAATCCACACCATTTCAACACGCTTTCAACGTTGATTCCTTATTTCCTTTAAACTCTACATCACCACTTCCTTCCCATTATTTCCTCTTTTACAATTGCTTTCATATCCCTTTTAACATACAGACATACTTTACCTCCCTTTTATAGACCCTCTCTCTCTGAAGGTGTGTACACCTATTAAGATTGCTAACTCAATAATATGAGGAGTCTACAACCAGTTACAACAATGTGTTCCTCAAACACCAAAGCTTACATCTCAACAAAAATGAGCTCTCATATAGTAGGTGAAATAAGTTTTCAAAGCATCACCAATTTTTTAAGTAAATATATTTCTAAAGGTGCTATTGATATGAAATTCTCACCAGATGTCGGTAACAACCCACCCTATAAGCACAGGCAAAGAAATCAACCCATAGATGTCCATAAATCATGTGTAATAATCAGAAATGACACAAGGGAAAAGTATTGAACATGCTTGCTGAAATGTATTTAATATTTCGTACAAAAGTCTTTGTTGGTGATGATGGCTCAAGAAGCCTCCTGTATGAAGAAACTAGTCGGATGCATTGCTCAGGTGGGATTTTGGTCCATTCTTTCCCACAAATACTTCAAATCCTGAAGGTCTCGTGGGCTCCTTCTATGAACACTGAGCTTTGGGTCCTTCCATAAATTTTCTATTGGATTCGGATCAAGTGACTGGCTGTGCCAGTCTAGCAGCTTTATTTTTTTTCTCTGAAACCAACTGAGAGTTTCCTTGGCTGTGTATTTGGGATCACTGTCTTGCTGAAATGTCCACCCTTGTTTCATCATCATTATCCTAGTAGATAGCACCAGATTTTTATTATGAATGTCTTGGTACATTTGTTCATTATTGTTTCCTTCAATTGTATAAAGTTTTCCAGTGCATATGCTGAAAAACAGCCCCCCACCATGATGTTCCCACCTCCAAACTTCACTGTTGGTATGGTGTTTTGGGGCCTCCAAATATGGTGTGTAATGTTTGATGCTGTGGTCCCAGCAATCTTCAGGTCATTGACCAGGTCCTCCCATATAGTTCTGGGCTGAACCCTGATCTTTCTCAGAATCATCCTTACCCCACAAGGCGAGATCACGTATGGAGCCCCAGACCGAGGAAGATTGACAGTCATCTTGTGTTTCTTCTATTTTCTAATAATTGTGCCAACAGTTGTTACCTTCTTATCAAGTTGGTGTCTTTTATACAGGCAACAAGTTCACACAGAAGCAATTAATACAGGTAATGAGTGCAGAGTAGGAGATCTTCTTAAAGAAAAACTAACAGTTATGTGAGAGACAGAATTCTTGCTGGTTGATAGGTGGTCAAATACTTATTTCATGCAATATGATGCAATTTAATTATTTAAAAATCATACAATGTGATTTTGTCTCTCACAGTTGAAGTGTACCTACGATAAAAATTACAGACCTCTCCATTCTTTGTAGGTAGGAAAACTTGCAAAATCGGCAGTGTATCAAATTATCAAATACTTATTTTCCCCACTCTACATGTGACGTACCTTTTACACATTAAGGTCGGAGTCACACTAGCGAGTAATACAGACAAGTGCTATGCGATAAAACATCGCATAGCACTCGGAGTGCTGTTAAGCTATGGGGCAGCTCCCATCATTTTTTTCTCGGC
Source organism: Dendrobates tinctorius (assembly GCF_039654945.1). Lineage (NCBI taxonomy): Eukaryota > Metazoa > Chordata > Amphibia > Anura > Dendrobatidae > Dendrobates > Dendrobates tinctorius. Next base: position 32,406,764 of record NW_027361712.1, on the reverse strand, counting down.
CGTATTACACGTGTGAGTGAAATCACAGCATGCTGCGATTTGCTGCTTATATCGGCCAAGACTCGCCAATGTAAATCTATGGGTGCGAGAAAAAAAAAAATCGCACACCACACGGACCATCTATGTGACTTGTGAGAGATACGCACCGGTGTCCTTTGAAAAGCCGGCAATTCATGTGCGGTGTACAGTAAAATGACACTGACAGGTTAGAAAAGAATAGATATATACTAATATAATACATATACACAGTATATATATCTATATATATATATATATATACACTGTATGCTAGCTGAAGAGCCCGGCATTGCCCGGGCATAGTAACTAACTGTGGTTAGTTATAGCAAATTATAATAATTATCCTCTATCCCATAGTCAAGTGCCCATATACCCATCACACATCCTCCATCCCATAGTCCCATGCCCATATACCCATCATACATATCCTCCATCCCATAGTCCGGTGCCATGGTGACTATGATGTCATAAAAGGTTGCAACCATTCTTATAAGGGTGGCTTATAGGGTTAGTCAGAGAGCTGGGCAGGAATTGACTAACCACACATGCACTGCCCATCCATGGGGGGTGGTTACAACCATATAATGTGACTGAGGTCTGGTCACATGGACAGAGTGTGTGTACCTGAATGGTTCAGGATGCAAGGTCCTGGAAGGTCTGTGTTGGAAGATCCTGGGAGTAGGATTGGATTCATGGAGCACGTGGTGAGACCTTGGACCTGGTGGCCTGTGTTGGACGAATGTCCTGAACAGCACCTGAACAGGCTATATGTGTGTGCAGAGCCTGGGACGGCCCCACACTGAGAAAGACGCTGTCCTGTTGAGGACCTTGGACTGACAAGGAGTCAGCCTGTGGAGCAGGAGCTCCTGAGAGGTAACCCTGGGTATGGGGAAAGAGCTATGTGCACTGACAAAGGTCAGTTACTGAACTGTGTGGTCACCCGGTGACTGGAGAGAGTCTGGCATGACTAGTGAAAGCCTTGTAAAGCCACACATGATGAAGTAATGGACTGTGTGTAAGCTGGCGATGTGCAACCTGGCTTACATTGCAATTTATGATGTTTAAATAAATCCTGTGCACTGTTTTGTGTGAAAAAGTGTGCCTGACTATGTTAATCCACTGCCAAGTGAGTGTTCCCCAACACACATAGTAGGCGTTACGCCACATTAGATATATACATATAGAGTGTGTGCAAAATTCTGGACATACATTTAATGAATAAAAGATTATTTTACGGAAAAAAATGGTGTGGGGTCCAGCTATAATTAATAGCCAGCAATGGCTATGCAGATAGCTGAGGGCTGATGTTAATAGCCTAGAAAGGGGCCATGGATCCTGGCCCCCCTGGCTAAAAACTTCAGCTCTCAGCATCCTCAGAAAAGACGCATCTCTAAGATGCTCCAATTCTAGTGCATAGCCTTTCTCTTCCCAATGCCCTGTAGCGGTTGCATATGGGGTAATAGTTTGGGGGTTGATGTCACATTTCAGGTGACATCAAGCCCCAAGATTAGTAAGATTAGTAATGGAGGGGCGTCAATAAGATGCCCCTACTACTAACCCCATTGTCAAATTGTAAAGAAAACACAGACACCCATTAAAAAATTCTTTATTTGAAATAAAGACACAGGCTCCTTTATTGTTCTTAATTAAACCATACTTACAAACACAACTAATCCATGTGACGCCCTCATTCTTCTATAATATACAGAAAATAAAAAAGCAACAATATAAAATACCTGTCCGTTGTTGTGTACCACGCTGTAATCCATATCTGGGGGAAATACATTTTTCAACCTGGATGGTGCTAAAGCGCCCGTTACAAATAATGATGTCCCAGCGATCCCACCAACAATCCGACATGGATGGGATCGCTGGGACATCGTTAAGCTGATCACTGGTGAGCTGTCACATAGACAGCCCCTCCAACGATCAGGACCAGCGAGCAAGCTGGTGTCCAATGTAAACAGCGGGTATCTAAGAGCCGTATGGCTCTTAGATACCCGCTGTTTACATTGGAAACCAGCGTCCAGTGTCGCTGATCGCTGGTCTCTCGCTGCCACATGCAGCGATGCGTGCTGGCCAGCGGGAGATCAATGTTCAAAAAACAGCCCAGGACGATCCTGCATGATCAGCGATACCCGGCAGGGGGGGGGTCGGTCGCTGACACATGTCACACACACCGAAGTCCCTGGCGAGATCGCTGTGGAGTCACAAAATCAGCGATCTCGCTGGTGATATCTCTGTGTGTGACGGGGCCTTAAGATGCGACTGTCCTGGCTGAAAGATCACTACTGAATGAGGAGATTCTGCCAGCGTAGCCTCAGTGACTAACGCTGACGTCACTGAGTCTACACTCCCTCACATCCTGACCCTCGCTGAACTCTGGAGCGTGGGAAAATGAACTGGCACACACACTATACTAATTGTATTTGTCACTTACATGTATATATCTACCTATTCTATATGGATTTTCTGTATGTAATCCATCTCTCCTATCCTGTCGGCTCCTGCAGTGATTTTACAGAAGGCGACAAATGAATTACCAGCTCGGCTATTCTTCTATCGCTCTACGAAATATAAAGACATATATATATATACACACGAGTGTGTGTCACTGATTGATTTATTTATATATATATATATATCAATGTGTGTGTTTGTGTGTGTGTGTGTGTGTGTGTATCACCAACCAATCACGAAGCATCTTTCATTTCACCAGAGCTGTTCAAAAGAAGCTAAGATGTGATTGGTTGCTATGACCAACAGTTTTCCTTGCAACCAATCACTAAGCATCTCTCATTTCACCAGAGCTCGTTAAAAGTAGCTGAGCTGTGATTGGTTGCTATGCGCAAGTTTTCCCACTAGCATCCCCAGGAACATAAGCTCCAGCCATCGTCTGTCCCCCAGAATGGAGCAGTGAGTACATGACAGAAATGAATCCCCCCTCCCGTGTGGTATAATTAAGTGACACACATGAATGTAGGAAAGTGCACATATTAAATGTCATGTGGATTTAATATCTTCTCACAAACACTTTTATGCATTATTGATGTGTTACTGTGCTGTGATGCTGTGAGTTTTTTTAAAGTGCTACTTTCCTCACAATTCACCTGAATATACCCATATAACACGTAATGCTTTTCCCATAACAACCCATTAAATATGATACTATACTGCATACAGATGCTGTACATCTATGAGCAACTCAGCCGGACAATTACAAGTTGACTGTGCAAGAAAATGTGTGTGAAGGTTTCTCTACTGTACTAATGTATAAGGTTGTGCCTGTCCATTGGTGAAAAGCATGACTGTGATATTTATGGTGGCAGAATATCAGCCTGATCAGTAGAAAACCTGGGATCTTACTGAACCATGTTTCTGTGCAATTTCACTATTCTACTTTTACTGGCTCTGACGGGATGATGTGGGATATTAGGGGTAGTAGTCCGGTGGCTCTGGCTGACGGGATGATGTGGGATATTAGGTATAGTAGTCCGGTAGCTCTGGCTGACGGGATGATGTGGGATATTATAGTGAATGTGGCTATGTGGAGTGGGCGGGGCTATACACTCAGCTTTATATATAGATAGATAGATATAATCATTATAATTTGGTATAACTAACCGTGGTTAGTTACTATGAACGGGCAGCGCCGGGCTCTTCAGATAGTATATATATATTACATATATATATATATGTAATATATATATTACATATATATATTACACACACGCACCTATTCTATGTGTATATATCTATTCCATCTATTCTATCCTGTCACTCTGTGATTATACTGTATGTGGCAGATCATTTGCCGGCTTTTAATTTATCTATCTATATATCAATCTAATATCTATATATGTATATATATAGGCTTGAGGAGCCGAAACGTTGCCCGGTTATGTGTGTCTAATAAACTCACTACCGCTTGAAAAACTATGGAGTGCTGCCTTTCTTTGGAATGAATATATATATATATATATATACATACATACATACATACATACATATATACATACATACATACTGCTCAAAGGAATAAAGGGAACACAAACAGCATGTTACAAATGGAATAGTGTTCCCTTTATTTTTTTGAGCAGTATATATATATATATTATATATATTTTGAAGAATATTTCATTTTAAAACAATGTGTTAATGACAGAGAACTGCTGCATGTAAAAGCTCATGTTAAAATCGCATTTCATATGGATTGCATACGGATGTCATAAGGATACTAAATGCGAGGAAATCGCATCATCGCATTGCAAACGGATTACATACGGATCACCATATGGAGAACACTCCTGCGATTCTCGGCCGAGAAAATCGGACCGATTTTTCATATGGCAAGTGTGACACCAGCCTTACATGTAATTTTGCGATCACGGGTGTGCACTTACTTCCACTCAGATTCCCATCTGTGTGTTTGTGACTGCTCACCTGATTCCACTTTTTTGTGCACTAATTGATTACACATATGGCACTTTTGGCATTTTTTCACATTTTTTACATGTGTAGCCGTGGGTGTGCACTTACGGTACTTCCACTTGGATCCTCATGCGTGTGCTTGTGACCTGCCAAATTATTAATTGATATACACACCATATACATTTATATTATTTTGTAATGACTAATAATAATTTTTTATAATATTTTTTATTTCATTTATTATTTTCATTTTTCTTTATTTTTTTATTTATATATTTCTTTCTTCACTTGATATAAAAAAAAAAATATATATATATATATATATATATATATATATATATATATATATATCAAATATTATCTACAGTGGGTACTGAAAGTATTCAGACCCCTTTAAATTTTTCACTCTTTGTTTCATTGCAGCCATTTGGTAAATTCAAAAAAGTTCATTTTTTTCTCATTAATGTACACTCTGCATCCAATCTTGACTGAAAAAACAGAAATGTAGAAATTTTTGCAAATGTATTAAAAAAGAGAAACTGAAATATCACTTGGTGATAAGTATTCAGACCCTTTGCTCAGACACTTATATTTAAATTACATGCTATTTCCTTGTGATCCTCCTTGAGATGATCCTACTCCTTCATTGGAGTCCAGCTGTGTTTAATTAAACTGATAGGACTTGTACAGACAATAAATTCAATACAAGTTAAGACAGTTTAAACAGTGACATTAGGAGTGAGGTCCCTGCTCGCAAGCTTACAATCTACAAGGAAATGGGGGGGGGGACACAGTATGTGAAAAGTGCTTGTTAATTCAGGTCTGGCAATTATAATAAATAGGGATTTTCATATAAAGCTGCATGATCTGGTCATCAGCCAGTGTGTTTAAGTGCAATATTCAAGTATCAAGGGCAGTTATCGTGTGCATGGAGGGTGTGGAGGCAGATGAATAGTAGGGTGCAGATTCAGAATAATATTTGGAAGGAGGGAACAGGGCAAAGTTAGTTTACTGAGTAGTTGATGTGGTAGGCTTGTTTGAAGAGATGGGTTTTCAAAGCGTGCTTGAATAGGTCGGGGCTAGGTATCAGTCTGATCGTCTGGGGAAGTACATTCCAGAGAAGTCTTGGAGACGGAGGTGCGAGGTTCGCATTACGGGGGATGTTAGTCTATGGTCATTTGTAGAACGGAGGGCACGTGTAGGGCGATAGACAGAGATGAGAGAGGAGATATAAGACGGTGCAGAACAGTGGAGAGCTTTGTGGGTGAGAGAGATGAGTTTATACTGGACCCTGTAGCGAATAGGTAGCTAGTGTAATGACTGGCACAAGATGGAGGCATCAGTGAAGCGGCTGGACAGAAATATGACCCTGGCTGCCGCATTCAAGATGGATTGGAGAGGAGAATGTTTGGTAAGAGGGAGACCGATCAGAAGAGAGTTGCAGTAGTCCAGATGAGAATTAATAAGAGTGACAGTAAGAGTCTTAGCAGTTTCAAAGGTGAGAAAAGGTCGGATTATGGAGATGTTTTTAAGATGCAGATAATAAACTTTAATAATCTTTATATAGCGCTAACATATTCCGCGCTTTACAGTTTGCACACATTTTCATCACTGTCCCCAATGGGGCTCACAATCTAAATTCCCTATCAGTATGTCTTTGAAGTGTAGGAGGAAACCGGAGTGCCCGGAGGAAACCCACGCAAACACGGGGAGAACATACAAACTCCTTGCAGATGTTGTCCTTGGTGGGATTCGAACCCAGGACCCCAGCGCTGCAAGGCTGCAGCGCTAACCACTGAGCCACCGTGCTGCCCTTTGACAAGAGCGAGTGAGTGATCGGATAGACAGCGGGCATGCTGCTTGGGAGATATGGTTGAACCCTCCAGGGTTATATTCCTAGACCTGGCTGTCTACCTGAGCAATCGTGGACAACCTGAGCAATCGTGGAAGAAGAGCCTTGGTGAGAGAGGTAAAGAAGAACCACAAGATCACTGTGGCTGAGCTCCACAGATGCAGTAGGGAGATGGGAGAAAGTTCCACAAAGTCAACTATCACTACAGTCCTCTACCAGTTGGGCCTTTATGGCAAAATAGCCCAGTGTAAGCCTCTCCTCAGTGCCAGACAAATGAAATCCCAAATAGAGTTTGCTAAAAAACACATGAAGGACTCCCAGACTATGAGAAATAAGATTCTCTGGTCTGATGAGGCGAAGATAGAACTTTTGGTTCTTCCTTTAATGGTTTTGAATGTGAGATGTGGTACAGCAAAGGGTGTTTTACTAGATGGGAGATACATTTCTCCCAGCAGGTTAATGTTTGGCCAGGATTTTCCCTAAAGACAAGGACCTGTAATGATGTCATGGTCACGTGATCAGCCCATGTGATGTCTACCTCACCTGTGGGAGGGGTTATAGGCTATGTAAAGGAGGTTGGTATTTGGCACATGGTGAGTGTGTGTGGAAGATACAGGAACCTGGCTGGAGTTAGCCTGAATCTGTTTGTTTGACTGCACATGCTGCAAAGCTATAGCAGCAAGACTCCAAACAAACCCTGGGAATGGCACCTGGCGGATGTCGCTGACCTGGCAGCTGCCTAGTTAAGCCCGTCCCATACAAGGGTGAGTCTGAGACCAGTGGTTCTCCAAGCTGGAGTATATTTGTGTTTTTCCGCTACTTTCTGTTAACCTGCTGTTTTAAAGTGACATTAAACCACTGAAATTGGACTCTAAGTCTGTGTGTTGCCTCATTACTGCGTCCCTGCCACCACCTACCAGAGCAAATCCCTACAGAGAGAAGAGGACCTCTATCCTTCTGGTAGGTGGGAGCTGTTAAAATGGAATAAGCACCAACTGAATATTTATGTTCAGACATTTTATGAGGTTTTTTTTTGCAGGCCATGGAGTTGGAGTTAGGGGTGAATCTGGCCCTCAAATCAAAAAATGTTACGCGCCCCTGCATTAAACAAAAATAGTTCAAACTCCCAAATATCAGCAGTATTGACTGAATCTTCACCAGCAGCAGATATTAAGGGAACATGTAATTTGACTTACTGTATTTCAACGCCCAATTATTTGTTACCATGGGAGATAAGCCGCAGACACAGGTTTCTGAAAATGGCTTATTTCCTTCTCTTCATTCAAATTAGCAAGCACATGTGGCCAATGCCACTCATCATGTACATGTTGTCAGGAGGACATTTTATGTTTGGCCATTTGGCCAGATTTTCCTGATATACTGAATAATTTTATTATATAATTTTGTATCTGATTCCTAAAACTGAGCACAATAGGAATTATTTTTGTGTTTACCGTAGACATTTATTCTGTAGATAACATGGTGGCCTGCTTGAGTTAATGAAGTCCTTTCAATGATTGGAAATTGTAACATCATATTTGTTTCAAGATTCAGTGAGTTACATCTAAACTGATGTTTGTGCTCTTCAGGGCAAGGTTTATCACTGAAAACTCAGGAAACCATGTCTGGGGTCATCAACTTCTGCATAGGTAAGTCATAAATACTGTAAATTTTATTAACACTTAAGTATTAAAAAATTATATTACTTCTAAGCATATAGCTCATATTTTCCCAGATATCTATACTGGCTACCTGATACATCCCCAAGTGTTAAAACTATTTAATAATTTAATGAATATTTTAAATATTAATATGCAAAGGTTATCCTGGACTTAGGTGGGGGTTTAACAGCAGACACACACTTGAATCTGCTGTTACATGCACATGCTATGGGCAGATGCTTGGCATCAAACCCCATGCCTTATCCTATAGATAGTTCATCAATGTTAATCCCTGACAACCCTTTTATGCCTTTAAGCTATAAATGTTTATTCTAGTTTAACTCTATTGCTGAATATTTAGAATGGTTTATTAACTGGCATTTCTTTTTCCAAAAATATCATGTTATCCCCAATCCATAGGGAACCCTAGCAATCCCAAAATCAGATCTTTGGTACCCAGAGAAAGGGGCTCTGTAACAATGTCATTAATGGAGCAAAGGTGCACATGCTTAGCCTCGCCTACATTTTTTGTCAATGGGATTTCTGGAAAGAACCATATAGGAAATGGCTTTCTCTATCAGTATCATAGACATTGAATTAAGCCTAGCGTTCTGTCCTCACTAAATGAATCAGACTTCATGTAGCTATACAGGCAGCTAAACCGCTATACCGGGGTCCAATAAGGAGACTGTAGGTTGAATCTGTGCTTTATTGAACGTGATGGTATATTGGCGCGGTGAACCTACAAACAAAAACATATATGCATACAATCAGTACAGGGTTCATCAGGGATTCATATATACATAATACATCATCTGCACTAAGCGCTAACCAGGGGGAAATAACTAAGCAGGCTAATATGAGACAGGAATTGGATAAAGGAAACATAAATACCTACCAGCGATGCTGTCACAAGGGGAGAAGATGCTTCCTGAATGCAGGCAGAAGGAAAATGGTGGACTGGAGGGAAAATGGGGCTGAACTAACCATAATCCTGTGTAAAAGGCTACCAGGGTGCATTGCAACCTTACCAGAATGCACTGCAAATGGAGGGGAAATACAAAGTGAAAGTAAAACACACAATAACACTGCGGTTATGACTCTGGTCACTAGATGGAGCCAGAAAATACTGTATACATTAACAAGCAGATAATCAGGGATCATGAATTAAATGTCTGAGATAGAACACATAGGTCGAGCATGCACCCCCTCCACTGCATTCGACATGTGACAATCAGACCCCTAGAAATCAACACGTTATCCCCTATTCTGTAGATAGATTGTGTTTTGCAATTAACCTTTTAGAGAAGATTTGTATCTTGCTCATAAATATTGAGGTGAAAGCCTTGTAATCCCCTGATTTTGCTGCATTTTTCAGTTTTATGCTGGGTTACTTCATTGCAGGGTTATTCACATGTATTGTTTTTGAAGTACGGTATGTGAAATCTCCCCTTGTAGTTCAATTGGGTATTTCATCAGAGATTTTACTAGGATATATGCGGTCATCTCTCCCTCCCAGATGCTGCCAATCACAGCTTGGTAGCGTCTGAGACTATTATGGAAATAACAGGATGAATAAACATGTAAATGATATGCAAATGTTTAAATGTTGCAATTGCCGACCTATGTGCTCGATTGGAGAGCAGTCCGGAGATGCTGCAATCCATCATCGAACATTCAATCTACACAGGCTTCTCACAGTAGCATGAGCAACAACACGGCCTTCCAACTTAATGTTGAAAAATGTCTCATGGGACATTTAATAGAAATTGCAGTACCACTGGTTCCACTACCAAATCAATGCAATGCTGAGCTGTTAGTGTAATTGAAATAAAGTCTAGAGGGGTAAAGCTACCATACATTATGCCACACCAAATCATAATCACGATCGTTGCCAACATGGCCTCCAGAGGCTACTATTGCATGCAAGACAAACATTGAACTCATCACTTAAGAGGAAACACTTCCATTTCAGCCTCCATTGCACCATTCCAGTCTCTGGTCTTCAGTTGGAGACCAAGTGGTCAACGCCATGAAGAGCTCTTCACGAAGGAATATCATACCAGTCTATTCCAGAGATTAGAATAATGTACAGTATTTTTTAGCCCTCAACATTACAGGTACACTAACAGCTTGGTGTTACATTAATTTGGTCGTGGAACCAGTAGCATGAGTAGTATTTTTTACCAAAATTTCACAAGAACCGTTTTTCAACATCACAACACCAAGATGCATGTTGCTCGAACTACTGTGATCAACCTGTCTCCCTGTCTCTCATCAAGCGCATCTGTGAGAACATACTTCTGCAGTTGCAAAGAGTATTTCCAGGGCTGGTGGTAAACAAAGTGGAGCCCCTGCTAATATATTGCACCATCACATAGAAGCATTTAGGTCGCACCATTAAACGAGCATGATCGACTATATTGAAGTTGCTCAATTCTTGTTTAGGCTGGGTTCACATTGCGTTAAGGGTGTATGTTTAACGCATCCGTTACATAGCAGCATTAACGCTATGTAATGGATGCGTTAGCGCACCCATAGACTGCTATAGACGAGCGCATCACTAACGCATGCCATAATCGGCATGCATTAGCAATGTGCCGTCATTCTGTGATGGACCCTTGGACGTGGTCTGCAGCATCCGAGGGTCCGTCACTACTAGCGCAGATGCTTCATCTGCACTAGCGGGATCGTATAACGCGATCACAAATCAGGAGTAGCATTAACGCAGTCTGCCAACGCTGTGCATTGAGCGAACTGCATTAACACAATGTGAATCTAGCCTTACTGTCCTCTTTAAACAGGCTGGCAAAGAATGACGGGGACAGGACAGACCATATCCACATGATAGAACATACCATGTTATCAGCACATCTCCTATTTACATCAGGCAATGTGATGCCGAGAACAATGTTTTTTGTTCTGGCATAAACAATCCAATCACCTGATAAATGAGCATAATTTTGCTTGTTCAATGCGTGCTTGCTGACACGTTTACACCTTTGATCTCTCATCTGCGCTGCTGGTATTTATAAATGTGAATACCACACACGCACACATAAACACTATATTTAAGACAGAAAATTATTTAGAATTGAGTCCTCAGTGGTTGATACCTTTTAATACTGGCTAACACGTTACAAAGATATACATCTTTCCTGTATATTTTAGACATACACTGCATGTTACACAAACATTATGTATATACACAAAGTACATACAGACATGTACAGTATATGTATATACACAGGTCACATGCACATTCAAACAAAGCATATGACGCGCCCCAGAGGCCATGGGATACTCGGTACCGGGCTGGTCGTCTTAAAGGGATGTTTCACAGTGGCAGTGACCTGGTCCATGGCCCCAGGCGGTCATATAAAAGGGGATTATTGATTAGGGTTAAAGTTTATGTAGTGATTCGTGACGCCAGTTGGAGTGCTCGACTGTAGTAAAGTCGGCACTGCAGCTGATCCCTGGGGGAGTAGATGGCAGTGCAGATGTTTAAACCCCTCCAACCAGGGCTGTCCCCCAGAGATTGTGATGGAAGTAGAAGGCATGGAGTAATAAGGCAGAAGACAAGGAAAGTCACTTTATCGTTTACTCTAGTTCAGGTGCAGTTCAGAGGAGATATTACAACTCTCGCCAGGTTACAGTCTGCTCTGGAGAATGGGAGTTATCCGTCCTTCTGCTGTGACTCGGTGTAAGCTTCCTGATATTCTAATCCCTTCAGGGACCAAGGCTTCCCAAGGTTTGGAACTTCTAGTATAGCCTCTACTCACTGTGTTTTCCTCCTTGGGCAACTTGCAGCTTGGTTCCTGTGTGAAGCTCTTCTTGCACAATAGCCTCTACTCACTGTGTTTTCCTCCTTGGGCAACTTGCAGCTTGGTTCCTGTGTGAAGCACTTGCACAATCCTTCACTGATCCTAGCTTTCTGCAGTCTTTCCGGGGGAAACACTCTGCTGGTGGTTGAATAAACTCACACAGTCTCTCAGCTTACAACGCTGCTCTGAAAGCATGGATGGCCTAGGGGCTGATTCCCTGATGCTTCTTATTAGCTTTACTCCTGGAGGGACCACATGTCATCATGGCTTCCAGGTGCGTTCTTCTCCTTCTTCTTCACCACTGAAAACAACAACTCTGCTCCTCCCCCTCCCAGTTAGGGTGTGTCTGCAAAGCTCTAAGCTTCAGACAAGTAAGGGATTGAGGTAATTTGTGTGTGTGTGTGTGTGTGTGTGTGTTGTGGTCTCTAACAGAGAAAGCATAACTCCCATTGCTCACAAAACACATACAAAACAGTACATATTTAACCATTTTGTGGCGGCAAAGTCACAGGGCGCCACACATATGTATGCACAGAGCACACACACGTATACACAGCATCTGGGCTGCCACTAGAAATTTCGGGCCCCATTTGAGACTCCACGCAGGCTCCACCCCAGCTCCACCTCCACCCTTCGAACCTTCCACAGTCCCACCGCCCACTCTTGGAAAAACTCAACTTCTCAACCACGCCCTCATGAATCAAATATTAACAGTTCCCATAAAACACCAGATCACATACATAGCCATCAGCTTTTGTTCTGGCCATAAGAATTTTTAAGCCATCACCACGACATGGCAGACCATTTGGCCGGACTCTACTCTACTATAACTTATTAAATATATTTTGATATATTTTTTATTTAAGGGAATGACTCACATACATTTTTTTAAATGACCATTAATACAACATACAAGGGACACATCATGACCAGACCACATATTACCACCACATAGTGACTGAATACTACAATACTGATCATTAATAATAAAAAAAACACAAAACTAAGTGACAATATACACATGAACTCTGTATTTACTGTCAGTGTACAGGTAATACAGTGATCACCAGTGACATTATACACAGAAGCTCTGTACATAGTATACAGTGATAGTGTACAGGTATTACAGTGATCACCGGTGACATTATACACAGGAGCTTTGTATATAGTGTCAGAGTACAGGTGATACAGTAATTACTGGTGACATTATACACAGGAGCTCTGTATATAGTGTACAGGTAATACAGTGATCACCAGTAACATTATACAGGACCTCTGTATACAATGTGTCAGTGTACAGATGATATAGTGATCACTGGGGCCATTATACACAGGACCTCTGTATATAGTATACAGTGTATAGTGTCAGTGTACAGGTAACACACTGACTCATCAGTGACATCTCTAGCTGTAGTCCTTCATCTTTGCTTTTCTTTTTCATGCAGCTCAGACCACCATCACTTCTTCCAGCCAGGACTCGTCTCTGCATAAAATAACACATAGTTACCTAGAGCACAGCTTCCAGATCACATTCCCCTCTTTTTCCCTTTTCTTCTACACTACACATCTGAATACAGATATGCACCCACCATTAATACATAACTGGTTATTATGCAACCCACCATTCCAAATATAAATTATAATCCACCACAGAGCCCCTTCTAGCTACACATAGCCACTTTCCCCACCTAATATAGAAATTAATTAGCACCTGTACTCTTTCCCCCAATTCATTACCAGGCATACTCAACGCCCCCCACTATGTACCTCCCGCTCCCCGACTCATTATATTTACATACTCTTTCCACCCCAATTCATTGCAATGTCTTCTCTCTCCCAAACTATATTCATTATCAACAGCTCTACCCCCACATTCAATACATCATTTACTCCCCCCACCCTCAAAATTCATTACTTGATCTCTTCCCAGATCATCATTTGCTCTCCCCACCCCCCACCTTCAATTCAATTGATGTCTCTGTCCCTCACTCTCAGTTCATCATTTGCAGTCTCCTATCCCCTCACCCCACTTCATCATGTGCAGTCCCTTTCCCCCCACTTCATGTGCAGTCTCATTCCCGCCACTATATCATGTGCAATCCCCTTTCACCCCCACTTCATCATTTCCAGTCCCCCTTACCCCCACTTTATAATTTGCAGTCCCCACCCCCATACTTCATCATGTGCAGTCCCCTTTACCCCCCACTTCATCATGTGCAGTCCCTTTTACCCCCATGTCATCATGTGCAGTTCCTTTTAACCCCCCTCCCCACATGATCATGTGCAGTCCCCCTTAACCCCCCACTTCATCATGTGCAGTCCCCCTTTAAGCCCCCTCCCCACATCATCATGTGCAGTCCCCCTTTAACTCTCCACTTCAGCATGTGCAGTCCCTCTTACTCCTTCCCTGTCATCTTGTGCATTCCCCCTTTAACCCCACTCCCCACATCATCATGTGCAGTCACCCTTACTCCTTCCCCCATCATCATGTGCAATTCCTCCTGCTCCCCTCACCCATTTAATTTATTTTATGCAGAAAACAAAAATGTTTTGTATACTTACCTCACAGTCACTCCCCAGCAGTGCGGCTCTGCGTCCAGCGTCTGGTATACATGTCAGGCGGTGTTTACGCGATTACGTCATCGCGTACGCGCCGTCACCTGACAGGAAGCACACAGAAGATGGAGGGAGCGGGAGATGCGCAGCCATCAAAGTAAGTAGATGGACAGTAGCACATAAGCGGGGCTCCGGACCTGTGGGCCCCTCTGTGTACTGCTGTTCACCGGGCCCCATACAGCAGTAAGGGTAGTAATGCCCTGATGGAGGCCGTGCACAGCATATACATAAGCGCATACATAAGCACACATGCATACAATGAGCACACCCGGGGCTACGTGTCCTGGGATTCTGAATAGAGGCATTATGGGTAAGAGTGGCACTACTTATATTCTACGATTTATGGGGAGATTACTTGTTCCTATCTGGCTGTTTTAGCCATAAGGTTTTCTATACTAAGCCTTGGTCATTTGTCTTTTGTGATTTTACTCCTCATTTGTTTTCTTAATACAAACTCTGGTCTCATTCTATATGTGACTTTTTTGTAATCTATGTGTAGGAGTTGCCGCTCCCCCACCTCTTTACATATCCATTCAGACCTGGTGTGACATACTTTTTGCTTACCCATCCCCTGCATTATGTAACTAGTCATTTTTGTGATATTGTATTATCTTTTCTAATAAAGTATTGTAATTTTACATATATGGGATCTACACTTTGTCTCCTAATACACACAAACATGTATAAACAGAGCATATACAAAGATCACAAGCACGCATAAATGTACAGAAAGCTCATAATAAAACACACATGTATAGACAGATCACATACACACGTGTACACAAAGCACATACAGAAAAACAGAGCAGAAACACACACACACACGTATAGACAGAGCATATACATACACACATATATGTATGCACAGAACACATATACACATAAGTATACACAGAAAATAAACCGTTCAGTTCTTCTAGACTCCCACAGTGTACCTGACCTTTGGTGACATGACCAAAGATCCTGCTGCACTTTTAACTGCACGAATAATGCAGGAATGATATTATGAGAGTAGTTTCTTCTTGTAATTGCCCATAAGGGAACGGGGGCACTGGGCAATTGCCAGTTCCGATCCTTAATTCTGGCCATTCAACGTGGCAGAGCATTCCTCAGACAACCATTAAAAACTTTATTGATAGCATTCCAAAGCATGTGTGTGTATTTCTGCATGTGGTGCTCATGGTTGATGCTTAAAAAATTGAAATGTTTTGAAAATTATGTATCCAACTTTTCATCATTCGCATATCATTAACATGTTTATCGATCCTGTGATTTTCATAAGTCCACTGCTGTTTCTCTTATTGGTAATACAACTTTTCATGTTTCTCTAATTTTCAAATGGTTTTAAAGAGAATCTATCAGAACACTCCATACTCACACCCATTGCAAAAACTGTTTATATGGACATGTTGCTCTGTGAATGATAGCTTTCATCTGATTTAATCCAAATGCTATTGAGCCTTATGTGCTCTTAGAATGTCAAAGCACTTCCCAAATATCTGCCTCCCCAACTCTATTCTCTGCCAAGCCCCACTTTCCTCTACATGACTGACAGCTCACTGGCTTAACGATTCAGTCAGTGAACTGTCAGTCAAGCAGAGAAAGGTGAGGATGGATGGCTTAATAGATCCAGGGAGGCAGAGGCTTAAAGGGGATCTGTCATCCCATTTTAGCCCTATCAGCTACCGGCACCACCATCAGGGGCTTATCTACAGCATTCTGTATAGCTGTAGATAAGTCCCCGATGTAACCTGAAAAATAAGAAAAAAGAGTTATATTATACTCACCCCGGCATTCGGTTCGGTCCGATGGGTGTTGCCATCCCGTCCGGTGCCTCCCATCTTCATATGATGATGTCCTCCTCCTTGCTTCTCCCTCGGCTCCTGTGCATGCATACTTTATCTGCCCTGTTGAGGTCAGAGCAGAGTACTGCAGTGCGCAGGCGCCGGACCTCTCTGACCTTTCCCGGCGCCTGCACACTGCAGTACTTTACTCTGCCCTCATTAGGGCAGAGAAAGTACGCCTGCTCAGGAACGGAGGGAGAAGCAAGGAGGAGGACATAATCGTATGAAATGGGAGGCGCCGGACTGGACCATGACACCCATCGCACCCGCCCTCGCCCCCGGTGAGTATAATCTAACGTGTTTTTCTTATCTTTCAGGTTTCATTACAGAATGCTGTAGATAAGCCCCTATTGGTGGTGGACGCAGCTTATAGCGCTAAAACGGGGTGACAGATTCCCTTTAAGTGCTTTAACATTCCAAGCGCACATAAGCCTCAATTGCATATAGAATTAAACAGCACTTTTGCAATTTAAATAAAGGTATGAATGAGAAACAAGAAAGGTATGGATGACATTATCTTTCAGAGAGTAACATGACCATATAAACAGCGATGGGAGTGAATTGTTATGACAGACTACCTTTAAAAAATGTTATATTAATATCTACTCAATGTTACATATTCATATTTTATCTTTTACAGTGTTTTTACTTGGAAACACAGCAATGGCACAAATAGGTAATAGGATTGTTAATGGGAACTTATTACAGGAATTTGAGAAATCTATATATCATTAACATAAAAATGACGTTTGAGTCAATTGTACAATGTAAACTGCATTAACATTTATTGGAAATAAAATTATTTATTAAATTAATAAAAATCAAATTAATTTTAATTTCATTGAAAGTAAAGATCATTTACACATACGCAGGCCATGTTCTTATTCTTTAACTCATCCACTCCCTTTTGTGTTTAGAGATCTTTAGAGCATAAAATACTATTTAATATAATGAGGGTTAAGGGAATCTGACAGTAAGATCACTCCTAAGACCTCTTTCACGCTTCAGTCTTTTGCCATTAGTCACAATCTGTCGTTTTGTGAAAAAAACGGACCCAGCTTTTTTTCATGCTGGATCCGTTTTTTTCTCACAGACTTGTATTAGTGATGTATTGCAACAGATGGCCACACTTTTCATCCGTCTTTCGACGGATCCGTCAGAAAATCTCTGTCCTGTGGCAGGAGACAACAGACAGAGTAACGTTTTTTGTGCACGTCGAAAAGTCGGACATTGACGGATCCTGCGCCATCCGTCATTGGCTACAATGGAAGCCTATGGGAGCAGGATCTGTCGCTGTCCGTCAATAGACGGAATCCATTGCTGGATTCCGTTTTTTCAAACTGAGCATGCACGGAACAATTTCTTTTCATTTAATTTAACCCCCACAGCCTTTCTGGCACATAAAAATTCATTCTCTCTCTCTCTCTCTCTCTCCAGAATTCTGTTCCTTTAAATCCTAGAGCTAGGCTGCTACAACGGATCCGTCATAAAAATGGATCCAATGCATCAGTTTTTTGCAATATGCACAGGATTCATTTTTTTCACACTTTGACAGATTGTGACTGATTGCAAAAGACTGAAGTGTGAAAGAGGCCTAAGGCCATCTATATGGGGATGTAGGTCATAGGAAGCTGAATGAAATGATACCTTGATAGCTACGATCTAACATAGTTAGCAAGGCCGAAAAAAGACATTTGTCCATCCATTTCAGCCTATATTCCGTCAGAATAAATCCCCAGATCTACGTCCTTCTAAAGAACATAATCACTGTAAGATACAATATTGTTACGCTCCAGGAAGACATCCAGGCCTCTCTTGAACCCCTTGGACTGAGTTCACCATGACCACCTCCTCAGGCAAGGAATTACAGATTCTCACTGCCCTAACAGTAAAGAATCCTCTTCTATGTTGGTGGAAAAAGTTTCTCTCCTCCAGACGCAGAGAATGCCCCCTTGTGACCGTCACCTTCCTTGGTATAAACAGATCCTCGGCGAGATATTTGTATTGTCCCCTTATATACTTATACATGGTTATTAGATCACCTTCAGTCGTCTTTTTTCTAGACTAAATAATCCAAATTTTGCTAATCTCTCTGGGTATTGTAGTTCCCCCATCCCCTTTATTAATTTTGTTGCCCTCCTTTGTACTTGGTCTAATTCCATTATATCCTTCCTGAACACCGATGTCCAAAACTGTACACAGTACTCCAAGTGTGGTCTAAGCAGGGATTTGTACAGAGGCAGTATAATGCTCTCATCAGGTGTATTCAGACCTCTTTTAATGCACCCCATGGTCCTGTTTGCCTTGGCAGCCGCTGCCTGGCACTGGCTGCACCAGGTAAGTTTATCATTAACGAGCATCCCCAAGTCCTTCTCCATGTCAGATTTACCCAGTGGTTTCCCGTTCAGTGTGTAATGGTGATATTGATTCCTTCTTCCCATGTGTATAACCTTACATTTATCATTGTTAAACTGCATCTGCCACCTTTCGGTCCAAGTTTCCAACTTATCCAGATCCATCTGTAGCAGAATACTATCTTCTCTTGTATTGACTGCTTTACGTAGTTTTGTATAATCTGCAAATATCAATATTTTACTGTGTAAACCTTCTACCAGATCGTTAATAAATATGTTGAAGAGAATAGGTCCCAACACCGACCCCTGCGGTACCCCACTGGTTACAGCGACCCAGTTAGAGAATATACCATTTATAACCACCCTCTGCTTTCTATTACTAAGCCAGTTACTTATTTACACACATTTTCCCCCAGACCCAGCATTCTCATTTCATGTACCAACCTCTTCTGTGGCACGGTATCAAACGCTTTGGAAAAATCAAGATATACCACGTCCAATTACTCACCTTGGTCTAGTCTATAGCTTACCTCTTCATAAAAACTGATTAGATTTGGTTTGACAGAAGCGATTTCTCATAAACCCATGCTGATATGGAGTAAAACAGTTATTCTCATTGAGATAATCCAGAATAACATCCCTCAGAAACCCTTCAAATATTTTACCAACAATAGAGGTTAGACTTACTGGCCTATAATTTCCAGGTTCACATTTAGAGCTCTTTTTGAATATTGCTACCACATTTGCTATGCACCAGTCTTGTGGAACAGACCCCGTCGCTATAGAGTCCCTAAATATAAGAAATAATGACTTGTCTATTACATTACTTAGTTCTCCTAGTACTCATGGGTGTATGCCATCTGGACCGTAGATTTATCTATTTTAACCATATTTAGCCGGTTTCGCACCTCTTCTTGGGTTAGATTGGTGACCGTTAATATAGGGTTTTCTTTGTCTCTCAGCATTTCACCTAACATGTCATTTTCCACCGTGAATACCGTGGAGAAGAAGGTGTTTAATATATTAGCTTTTTCCTCATCATCTACAACCATTCTTTCTTCACAATTTTTTAAGGGGCCTACACTTTCACTTAAGATTCTTTTATTATTGATATAGTTGAAGAATAGTTTGGGATTAGTTTTTCTCTCCCTAGCAATGTGCTTCTCTGTTTCCTTTTTGGCAGCATTAGTTTTTTTAGATAATATATTTTTCTCCTTATAGTTTTTTAGAGCTTCAACGGTGCCATCCTGCTTTATTACTTTAAATGCTTTCTGTCAGAGACACCGCACTGCACTTGCTCATAGAGCCAGTGCGCGTGTCCTGAGAACAGAAGCAGTGCTAAAAGATACCTGGGGAGCAGGGCAGCAGAGGTGACCAGGCGTGCTTCAGGCTAATAGTGTCAGGATCCAGTCAGCGCTGGAAAGTAAAGATGCATAGGACCTGCGGACACTAAAACTGAATAATGTGCACGGGACCTATGGTCATGTGACTGCAAGGGGGCGGGGCTTAGCGTCCTGTATTCAGATAGGACAGGACACCATACAACAACTCAGAGTCAGGCAAAACAGAGGTCACACACAGTACGGGCGAACGAGGTACAGGAGGGACAAACAGACGGGTAGTCAGACAGAGCCAAAGGTCATACACAAGAGGGCGACGTGGTACCAAGGGGACGAGCAGAGAGAAGTCGGGTCACAAGCAGAGAGTCATACACGAGAGGTAGCGCAGTACAAGAGGGTCAGGCAGAACTCGTAACAGGGACAGAACCAGATCACAACCGAACAAACAAGCAAGATATCAGGCACAAGGCACACGTATACAAGAGGTCACTTAACTCAGCCGAGGGCAGGAGTATAACTGACACCGGACCCAGGTCCAGTGAGCACTAAATAGCCTCCTGCTGCCAGAGAGAGGCAGCACAATTAACCCCTAGTCTAACCAGGACGGGTCAAAGCGAAATCCCGTCCTGGATCATGACAGTACCCTCCTCTCAATGGGGGCCACCGGACCCCCAGGTCTCTCAGGGTACTTGGCGTGAAAGGCTCGGATCAACCGATCCGCATGAACTGATCGAGCAGGAACCCACGAGCGTTCCTCAGGACCGTAGCCCTTCCAATGTATCAAATACTGAAGGGTGCGACGGACCAACCTGGAGTCGACAATTCGTTCCACCTCGTACTCAGCCTTCCCATCTACCAGAACCGGTGTCAGGGAAGATGATGATCCCTCCCCACTGGACCTCACAGGTTTCAAAAGGGCCTTATGGAAAACATTTGGGATCCGCAGAGATGGCGGGAGCTGCAACCGAAAAGCCACCGGGTTAACTGCTTCGGTAATTACATAGGGACCTATAAACTTGGGTCCAAGCTTCGCAGAGGGGACCTTGAGCCTTATATTTTTGGTGGATAACCATACCTTAACCCCGACCTGAAACACTGGACCCACGGATCATTTTTTGTCCGCAAAAAATTTAAATTTGTCCTGGGCCTTCGTAATGTTATTCTGGACCTCCCGCCATACCTCCCCCAACCGCTGGATCGATTCATCCGCCCCAGGACACCCAGAATTCAAGCGGGAAAATTCTCCAAAATGAGGATGAAACCCATAATTGCAAAAAAAAGGAGATGTACCCGTAGACTGGTTAGTGCGGTTGTTAAAAGCAAACTCAGCCAATGGTAACACAGAACACCAATCATCCTGTCGGGCTGAGGTCAAACAACGCAGAATTTGCTCCAGAGACTGATTGGTCCGCTCAGTCTGCCCATTAGTCTCTGGATGGTAGGCGGATGAAAAGGACAGACTAATACCCAACCTCCTACAAAAAGCTCTCCAAAATCTGGACACAAATTGCACTCCCCTATCAGACACCACATTCAGGGGTACCCCATGCAACCGCACCACATGCTCCACAAACAATCTGGACAATGTTTCCGCATTAGGTAGAGCTGCCAAAGGTACAAAATGTGCCTGCTTACTAAACCTGTCCACTACGACCCAGACCACGGTATTACCCTTGGAAGGGGGAAGGTTGGTGATGAAATCCATGGACAGATGAGTCCATGGTCTCTCAGGAATTGGCAGTGGTACCAATTCCCCGGCCGGCCGGTTATGGGGAGTTTTCGCACGGGCACAAACCTCACACGCAGACACATACTCCCCAACATCAGAGGCTAAAGAAGACCACCAGAACATTCTAGCAATGGCCTTCCGGGTCGCTGAGATCCCTGGATGTCCACCCAGAACTGAGTCATGGAACTCCTGGAGGACCTTGAGACGAAACTGAGCTGGCACATAAAGTTTATCCACCGGCTTAGCTGGAGGTGCAAGAGCCTGGGCTTCTCGAATCTCTCGTTCCAACACATTAGAAACCTCTGCCACCACCACCCCAGGCTGAAGAATGGAGGATGGAGGTTCCGGGGGGGACACCGGATCTAGACTGCGTGACAACGCATCCGCTCTGATATTCTTGGATCCTGGTCGGAAAGTGATCGAGAAGTTGAATCGAGAAAAAAAAAGTGACCATCTAGCCTGTCTGGGAGTCAACCTTTTAGCAGACTCGATGTAAGCTAGGTTTTTGTGGTCCGTGATTACCGTTATAGGATGGACAGCCCCCTCCAAAAAATGCCTCCATTCTGCAAAAGCCAATTTTACGGCCAGAAGTTCCCGATTCCCCACATCATAGTTTCTCTCTGCCGGAGAGAACTTCTTTGAGAAAAAGGCGCAAGGTCTTAAATGGGTCAAAGTGGCGGGTCCCTGGGACAATACCGCCCCCACCCCCACCTCTGAGGCGTCTACCTCAACAATAAATGGTTCAGAGGGGTCCGGTTGGATAAGAACCGGGGCCGACATGAAACATTTTTTCAAAAACTGAAATGCCGCTACCGCTGCAGTTGACCAATTCTTGATATCGGCCCCCTTTTGAGTCATGTCTGTGAGGGGTTTAACCACCTGTGAGAACCCCCTTATAAATTTCCGATAATAATTAGCGAACCCTAGGAAACGTTGCAGACCCTTCAAATCACACGGTTGAACCCACTCGAGAATGGCCTGCACCTTATTAGGATCCATGCGATACCCTTCAGCAGACACGATGAACCCCAGAAAGGACAGTTCCTGAACAAAAAATAAACATTTTTCAAGTTTAGCAAACAGACAGTTCTCCCTGAGCCTTTGGAGAACTGCCCGAACATGACCAATGTGAGTCTGTTTATCAGGCGAGTAGATTAAAATGTCATCCAAATACACCACCATAAAACGTCCAATCAAATCGGAGAACACATGATTTATGAAATTTTGGAAGACCGCTGGAGCGTTGGTCAGGCCGAAGGGCATGACCAAATTTTCAAACAACCCTTCAGTAGTGAGAAAGGCGGTCTTCCATTCATCTCCATCCCGGACTCGGATAAGGTTATACGCTCCCCGTAGGTCTAATTTCGAAAACCACTTAGCTCCGAACAACTGATTGTATAAATCAGGAATAAGTGGAAGGGGATAAGTATTCCTCACAGTTATTTTATTTAACTCACGAAAATCGAGGCATGGGCGCAAACCACCGTCTTTTTTTTTTACAAAAAAGAACCCTGCCGCCACAGGAGAAACAGAAGGACGAATATGTCCCTTACGGAGGCTCTCAGAAATATATTCCTTCATCGCAGCCCGTTCCGGACCCGAGAGGTTATACAGGCGGGCTTTGGGCAATTTAGCACCTGGAACCAGGTCAATGGCACAATCAAATGGGCGGTGTGGTGGTAAAACCTCAGCCTCTTTTTTGGAGAAAACGTCAGTATAATCTATCAGGCACTCCGGAATGCCTTCTAGACCCACGGACGACACAGACACAGAAACAAGACATTTCTCAGAGCAATAGGGACCCCATTTAACAATATCCCGAGATTCCCAATTAATCACAGGATTATGCAGCTGTAACCAGGGGAACCCCAACACCAGTCCCGCAGGCAGGTTGTTCATTACAAAACATGAAATACGTTCCTGATGTAAGGAACTCACTTTAAGGAGAAACTCTTCAGTACAAAACACAATGTCATTCTTACCCAGTGGTGTTTTGTCAATAGCAACAAGGTGAATCGGAGTCTCCAACCTAACTGTCCCTAACTTACACCTGGCCACCAAGTCAGAGTCAATAAAGTTCAATGATGAACCGCAATCCACGAAGGCAGTTGTGGATGTGGAGACACCCCCACAACAAAGTTCCACTTGGAATGACATTTTAGAAAATGCAGAAAAGGGTACCTGAGAGCCTGGGTGACCTCCACGATAATCACCCGGGCTCAGTCGTTTGTTGGTTAGTGGCCGGGAGGGGCAATCCTTTTTCCCATGTCCAGACTCGCCACTGTGAACACAGCATTTTCTCACGTGCCGTTGCCTCCTTTCTTCCTCCTTACGGTTGATGGTTCCCATCGCCGTGATTTTCAGTGAAGAACTGGCTCCCCTTCCTTGGGAGAACAATGATGTCTTGGTTTGTATCACTCCCCTTGCCCGTAACCTGCGATCCATTCGGACGGCCTGTGTCATAGCTTCCTCCAGGGCATCAGGTGGGGGGTGGAGAGCCAAGGCGTCTTTCAGATGCTCAGACAGGCCTCTGCGGAACAACCCCCGGAGAGCAGCGTCGTTCCAGCAGACCTCAGCAGCCCAGCGTCTGAACTCTGAGCAAAACCACTCGGCTGAGTGTTTCCCCTGGCAAACATTCATTAGCCTGTCCTCAGCCATACGCACCCGATCAGGCTCATCATAAATATGCCCCAGGGCCTCAAAAAATGCATCCACAGTCATACGCTCAGGGGCCGTGGTAGGAAGGGAGAAAGCCCAAGCTTGGGGGGCTCCCCTTAACAGAGACATAATGACCCCCACTCTCTGACTTTCATCCCCAGAAGAGTGTGGTCTTAAGGAAAAAAAAAGCTTACAGCCCTCCTTGAACACTCTGAAGTCATTTTTATCTCCAGAAAAGGTATCTGGTAACTTCACTGGAGACTCAGGGGAAATTAATGTAACATCCCGATCCCCCAATGAAAGAACCCCCTGCACAGTGTCAGCGATCAGCTGCTGAGACTGAGCCAGGACTCTTTGTTCTCCAAAGAGTTTCTGAGACATCTGCGTCAGATGCTTAACCTGCTCAGAAAGAGCATGCATAGGATCCATCACACACACAGGTGAATGGGAGCAGAGAAAAAAAAATGGTATGGGTCAGTTATAATGTCAGAGACACCGCACTGCACTTGCTCATAGAGCCAGTGGGCGTGTCCTGAGAACAGAAGCAGTGCTAAAAGATAACTGGGGAGCAGGGCAGCAGAGGTGTCCAGGCGTGCTTCAGGCTAATGGCATCAGGATCCAGTCAGCGCTGGAAAGTAAAGATGCATAGGACCTGCGGACACTAAAACTGAATAATGTGCACGGGACCTATGGTCATGTGACTGCAAGGGGGCGGGGCTTAGCGTCCTGTATTCAGATAGGACAGGACACCATACAACAACTCAGAGTCAGGCAAAACAGAGGTCACACACAGTACGGGCGAACGAGGTACAGAAGGGATAAACAGACGGGTAGTCAGACAGAGCCAAAGGTCATACACAAGAGGGCGACGTGGTACCAAGGGGACGAGCAGAGAGAAGTCGGGTCACAAGCAGAGAGTCATACACGAGAGGTAGCGCAGTACAAGAGGGTCAGGCAGAACTCGTAACAGGGACAGAACCAGATCACAACCGAACAAACAAGCAAGATATCAGGCACAAGGCACACGTATACAAGAGGTCACTTAACTCAGCCGAGGGCAGGAGTATAACTGACACCGGACCCAGGTCCAGTGAGCACTAAATAGCCTCCTGCTGCCAGAGAGAGGCAGCACAATTAACCCCTAGTCTAACCAGGACGGGTCAAAGCGAAATCCCGTCCTGGATCATGACACTTTCCGTTTACTGTTAATTGCCCCTCTTACTTCTTTGTTTAGCCACATTGGTTTTTTCCTATTTCTTGTCCTTTTATTCCCACAAGGTATAAGCAGCTTACATTGCCTATTTAGGATGTTCTTAAACATCTCCCATTTATTATCTACCGTAAATTCCCATTCAACCAGATTAAGGGTATCTCTAAGCTGGTCAAACTTTGCCTTCCTAAAGTTCAGTGTTTTTGTGACACCCTGACAAGTCCCCCTTGCGAAAGACAAGTGAAACTGTACAATATTGTGGTCGCTATTTCCTAGATGCCCGACTACCTGCGAATTTGCTATTCTGTCAGGTCTATTAGACAGTATAAGGTCTAAAAGTCCTGCTCCTCTGGTTGGATTCTGCATCAATTGTGAAAGATAATTTTTCTTGGTTATTAGCAGAAACCTGTTGCCTTTATGGGTTTCGCAGGTCTCTGTTTCCCAGTTAATATCCAGGTAGTTAAAGACTCCCATAACAAGGACCTCATTATGGGTTGCAGCTTCATCTATCTGCCTTAGTGGTAGACTTTCCTTGATTTCTGTTATATTTGGGGGTTTGTAACAGACCCCAATGAGAATGTTGTTACTATTTTTCCCTCCATGTATTCTGACCCATATGGACTCAACATCCTCATTCCCTTTGCTAATATTCTCCCTTAAAGTGGACTTTAGACAAGACTTTACATAAAGAAAAACCCCTCCTCCTTTCCGATTTTTATGATCCTTTCTGAACAGACTAACCCTGTAAGTTAACTGCCCAGTCATAGCTTTCATCTAGCCATGTCTCGGTTATTCCAACTATGTCATAGTTACCGTTAGATATTTCTGCTTCTAGTTCTTCCTTCTTGTTTGTCAGGTATCTGGCGTTTGCGAGAATGCAGTTTAGAGGATTTGTTTTGTTCCAACCTCCTCCCCGTGGATTGCTTTAGAAATGTTCTTACCTCACTTCCGAGTATGTTGTCTTGGGTCTTCTTTGCCCGCACCTCATATCCTTCATCAGTATATTTTCTGGCTTCATGTTCCAGTCTAATGTTTTTCTTCCCATCCCCTCTTCTTCTAGTTTAACACCTTCCTGATGAGTGTAGCGAGTCTTCTGACGGATGTGTGTTTCCCTGGTTTGTTGAGGTGTAGTCCGTCTCTGGCGAGGAGTCCGTCGTACAGGTAATTCACACTGTGGTCCAGAAATCCGAATCCTTTTTGACTGCACCATCTTAGCCAGTTGTTCTGGAAGGACAGAAGAAAAAACTACCTGTGCATCCAGTTCATTTACTTTCTTCCCCAACTCTTCAAAGTCCTTGCAGATTGTTGGTAGGTCCTACCTTGCCGTGTCATTGGTGCCAACATGTATAAGAAGAAATGGGTGGATGTCCTTGGAACTGATGAGCTTTGGTATCCTGTTGGTCACATCCTTGATCTTCGCACCTGGGAGGCAGCATACTTCTCTTGTGGTTATTACCGGTCTGCAGATGGCTGCTTCTGTGCCTCTCAGTAGTGAGTCTCCCACCACTACCACACTTCTTGGCTGTACTTTTTGTTGTCACTTCTGGGTGTTGCTGTGTGCCGTTTTTCTTATTTGCTTGCTGGTAGTGCCTCATCCTTAGGTGTGCCATCTTTGTCCTCCACAAGGCCTTGGTATCAGTTTCTCAGTTGTGTGATTGGTGATGTCTCCATGGTCTTCTTGCTTCTTTTGGTCACGTGCTTCCACTTGTCTGCGTTTGAGGTTCTCTGCCACTTTCTTCACCTTCTGTGACCAGTAGAGATGCTTCTGTTCTGTCTAGGAAGTCTTCATTTTCGTTGATGTGTTTCAAAGTTGCAATTCTTTCTGCCGGACCCTGCACCTTTTCTTCTAAATGGGCCACTAGTCTACACTTCTGGCAGGTGAAGTTGGATTCTTCTTCTGATCGATCTGTGAACATGTAGCACATGTTGCAGCTCACCATGTAGGTTGTCACATCTGCCATGTTGTTCCTAGATCCTGCAGACTTGCTGTGTGTCTTCTTGTGTAATCTACTGTGTGCAACCTTCTTGTGTAATCTACTCAACCAGCCAAGGTTTTTGCAATAATGTCTTAGAGGCTTCAATCCCAGGTTTGGCGATGCTTTCCAAGCATCTGGTCCCGACTGTACCCAACGATCTTCTTGCTGAGGGAGACTCTTCGCTTTTCCCAAAAGGCACCTGGAATATGCAAATTGTCCTCTTCAAGCTTCAGTCCCTGGTTTAGGGATCTGATGAATGGTTCCCAAAATCAAAATTTTTCCTATATGCAAATGAGTTGAAAAGACACCTGTGCCCAATTATTAATATGGCAAAATACATATTACAGAAATATCAAACAAAATGCCTCACAAAAGCAGCATACAACAGCACACAGAGCATATATATCAATCTGTTATGTGAGCCATTGGGGTTACTGTGTGTGCTATTATTAGGGCCATGGTCAAAGATCATTTGAAGAATTATTTAAGGGTGCAGTGGTGTAAGGGACAGGTTGTTAAAAAGTTAATCAACCAGTAAAAAGTGTTTTGGAAATGGTTTACAAGCAGAAAGCCTGATTATAGATTCCCCCTTAACATAAACTCTTAACTATACATGAACCATTCCCTTTAAATTAGACAGTTCCTCAATAATCACTCAATGGGTAGGAAACGTCTTGCAATTTGTGAAAAGCTGCCATTGTGCATCTCCATAAAGGTTATGTTTCTGCGCTGACAATTACATTAGTGAGGATGCGGTAATTTAAAATAAATATATTTTATTTCGGATTCACATTCAACTGATTTTGAATCTTAAATAAAAGGTATTTATTTTAAAATTACTGCATCCTCACTAACGTCATTGTCAGCACAGAAACATAACCTTTATGTTTTTATATTTTCCAGGTCCTTTGGTGCACCACAGATACTGTCTGGTGCTGCGCATCAGCCCCTACACTCCAAGTGCTACATTCCCACATTATTGGAAATAATAAGCCATTTTCCATCCCCAGTCATCATAATCAGGTACCAACAGGTTTCTATACACCCCGGCCACCCGTGTCAGCTTTTTTGTGCTTGACCCGAGCAACTGGTGTCAAAATGGCATCAGTGGTCATCAAGCTTTTTTCCCAGTTTCTACTTCTAAACTGATGAGTTGGATAGAAACATTGAATTGAAAATGAAACATGCAGCGTCTTCTGATCCGGCTCTAATGAAGGGTTCAGCTCAACGGCTGATGAATAAATGAATGTGAAGCATCCAGCAGTAAATCACGAGATCTGTTCTTGCATCAGTTTCCTTGCAGCTTTTCACTAATGCACTACCAGGGAAGATAAAGTTGGAGGGCCAAATACACTGTGTTCCAAATTATTATGCAAATAATATTTCTTCATATTTTCTCTAAATTACCTATATGAATTGCAGTCATTGTTATTTTCCAGTCATCTACTATTCTAGTATAATTGCAATGTTTTTTTACAAACTGGCTATGAAATCAGTATATTTTTAAAAATACGAAACACTCAAAATGCATGTTCCAAATTATTATGCACAGCAGAGTTTTCAACCTTTTTATTTTTATTCTGAACAAATAAATGGTCAATTGTGAAATTATAAGCATTATCAGCTTACTACAAAATGAAATCAAACAGTTTTCAAGTCAAAACTTTATTCTAGGTGATGTTACATTTGCACATAGGACCCCTTGTTCGAAAGTAGCTTCTGAACTCTCTCGTCCATTGAATTTGTCAGTTTTTGGATGGTTTGTGCTTCAATTGTTTTGCATGTGGACAGAATACCCTCCCAGAGCTGTTGCTTAGATGTGAACTGCCTCCTGCCATCATAGACACTCCTGATGATGCTCCAGAGGTTCTCAATGGGGTTGAGGTCAGGGGAAGATGGTGGCCACACCATAAGTTTGTCCTCTTTTATGCCCATAGCAGCCAGAGATGCAGATGTGTTATTTGCAGCATGAGACGGTGCATTCTCATGCATGAAAATGATCTTGCTGTGGAAAGCACGGTTCTTCCTCTTGAACCATGGCAGGAAGTGCTGTTTTAGAAACTCCACATAGATTATGGAGTTCATCTTTACCCCTTCAGGGATCCTAAAGGGGCCGACAATCTCTCTCCCCATGATTCCAGCCCAAAACATTTCTCCCCCTCCTCCTTGTTGGCGCCTTAGTCGTATTTTCATGGGGTGTCCATCAACCAGCCATCCTCCACTCCATCCATCTGGACCATCGAGCGTTGCACGGCACTCATCGGTGAACAAAACAGTTTGGAAGTCAGTCTTCATGTATCGTTTGGCCCACTGGAGCCGTTTCTGCTTGTGGATAGAGGTGGTCAACAGGATGGCTTACGCACAGCTGCATACCTCTGAAGGGCCCTGCCTCTTGTTGTTCGGGGGACGTTGGAGGCACCAGCAGCTTCAAAAACTTGTCTGCTGCTATGACAAGGCATTTTTGCAGCTGCTCTTTTAACCTGACGCAATTGCCTGTTGGAAAGAGTCCTCAATTTTTCCTTATCAGCATGCACACGTGTGTGCTGGGAATCAGCTACATACTACTTGATTGTGTGATGATCACGATGAAGTGTCTTGGCAATGTTGATTGTAGTCATGCCTTGACCTAAATACTCCACAATTTGTTGCTTCTCAGCAGCCGACATCCTTTTTCTTTCCCATTTTGGCAAAAAATGTAGGCTGCTTAATAATGTGGAACAGCCTTCTTAAGTAGTATTGCCTTTATTTGGACATACCTGCCAAACTAATTTGCACAGGTATCTGCAATTGCTTTCAGTGATGTAAAGAGCCCTGACACACATCACCATCAATGAGTTTAAATGACAAACAAAAAAATTCTAACCTTATCACTCCTAAACTCTTTCTGCATAATAATTTGGAACACAGTGTATATGGAAGCCTGGTCTAACCCCTGTTTTTGCAACTAAGATACCCTCAATCATTGTCATTCTGTTTGCTATCTGCTACTCTACAAAGTGCTAGGAAATGTCTTAGCACATAATGGATGGTGGACTTAATTTTTAAAAAATAATAGAAGGCAGAAATGTTGGCACGCTAACACACCCTCCAGGAATGCATTCAGATAAACTTTGATTGAGGGATACCAGATAGGCTGAGTCACACACAACATGTAAAAAATTGGTCCGTTTTGCACGGACGAGAATCGCAGAAGTGTTCCCTGAACAGTGAGCCGTATGTCATCCATGTGCAATGCGAGGATGCTATTTTCTCACATCTAAGCGTCTGTGTGACATCCTAGTGACATCAATATGGCATGATTTTCTCGCTGGCTTGCAAAATGGACATATAACGGATCAATGGCCTCAAATATTTGTGAAAACATATATACAGTATATGTCAGTAAGACACACACAGTGTAATATATTATATATATATATATACATACACCTTTATATTTCATACAGAGCTAGATAGCAGAATATCCATTAATTCATTTGTCAGCTTCTGTAAAATTATTACAGAACCAGACAGGATAGGAGACATGGTTTACATACAGTAAACCACTGCATATCCGTAAGATTTATATATGTCCCTCACTAATAATGTTAGTAGTGTATGTGTGTAAAATATTGGAGCTGTAGGTGTTAAATTAAAGAATTAATTCACGAAAAAAACTGATGTGGGCTCCCATGCAATTTTCTCTGCCAGAGAGGGAAACAAAGTGACTGAGGGCAGATATTAATAGCCTAAAGAGGGACAATGGTTATTGCCCCCCCAAGCTAAAAACATCTTACACCAGCCACCCCAGAAAAGGTGCATTTGTAAGATGTGCCAATTCCGGCACTTAGCCTCTCTCTTATATGGGGGATTGGGCCGCTGAAGTATCCTGGAAGGACGCTGCCCTGAGGGGGTTATTCCACAGGGGCCTTTCTGACCATTTACAGGATGCTCTGGCATTACATTCTCCCCCTGAAACCCTGGAGGACGCCATGACACAGGCGGTCCGTATGGACCGGAGGCTCTGTGCTATAGGAGTGATGCAGCAGGAGACCTCATTACACTCCAACCTGTGTGACACTGCATCTGTCCCTGAGCCCATGGAGGTTGGGGCTATCTCGATGATGGAAAGAGAGAGAAGACACCACAGAGACAACCAACTATGCTTTTACTGTGGAGCCTCTGGACATTGGAAAAGGGACTGTCCCTCTCGTCCTCCTTCTGCTAAGCTGTCGGGAAACGCTTAAGTCGGAGTAATGATCGAGGAGGTTACCCAGACTACCAAGTACATTTTTGCTCACTTGCTAAAATTTTGCTCCAGATGGTATTGGAACTTGCTGGCAGTCCTGTTATGACCACCACCTTTGTTGACTGCGGTTCTTCCATTAACCTGAACGATACCCGGGTGGTAACTCTTAATAAGATAGGGACAGTCAGGCTTAAGGATCCTGTTAAAATTTTGGCTATTGACTTGTCTCCTCTCACCCGGGACGGAATTTATTTCATGTCTGAAATTTTTTCTCTGAAAGTGGGTTCTACTCATGTCCAAAAATGAAGTTGTTTTGTTCTAGATAATTTGCCTGCTGGACTGGTACTAGGGATGCCTTGGCTTCAACAGCATAATCCTATCATTGATTGGGTGATGGGTGAGATCACTCAGTGGGGATGTAAGGATAACGATATATGTTGTAACCTGGTACCTCATGTCATCCCTGTAAAATCTGTATCTGTGTCGTCTGTCAGTCTGGACAGTACTCCGGAATACCTGAAGGACTTTGAAGACATGTTTTCCGAAAGCGAGGCTGAGGCGCTTCCACCACATAGACCTTTCAATTGTGCCATTGATTTGGTCCCGGGAGCCAAGTTACCTAAGGCTCGTCTGCTTAATATGTCCGGGCCTGAGCATCAAGCCATGAAGAAGTAGATAGCAGAGAGTCTTCGTAAGGGGCATATTTGCCCTTCTGTTTCACCCGTGGCAGCGGGGTTCTTTTTCGTGAAGAAGAAAGATGGTGGTTTGCGGCCATGCCTCGGCTTTCAGGAACTGAACAAAATTATGATAAAAAACACGTACCCTCTTCCCTTGATCCCCGATTTTTTTAACCAACTCACGGGGACCAAATGGTTCTCAAAGCATGATTTACGAGGGGCTTATAACCTTATAAGGGTCCCGGAAGGGGATGAATGGAAAACAGCATTCATGATGACTGAGGGGCTGTTTGAAAACTTATGCCCTTTGGTCTCACTAACGCTCCTGCCGTTTTTCAAAATTTCATTGTTATTTTCTCTGACCTAATTGGGCGTTATGTGGTTATCTGCCTGGATGATATTTTAGTGTACTCAGCGTACAGTCAAACCCACTTGCACCATCTGCGTATGGTTCTTAGAAGAGTCAGGGAAAATCATTTATATGCCAAACTGGAAAAATGTTAATTTTTTCTGCAAGAACTGTCTTTTCTGGGTTTAATTGTGTCAGGGGAGGGATTCCATATGGATCCTAAAAAGGTGTAGGCCATAACGGATTGTGTGCAGCCTCATGACTTGAAGGGGTTGCAACGATTTTTGGGCTTTGCTAACATCTATAGGAAGTTCATTAAAGGTTTTTCACAGGTAGTAAAGCCTTTGATGGACCTCACCCCCAAGGGGGCTGATGTGAAAAATTGGTCCGTGGCTGCAAAAAATTCTTTCCTGACACTAAAGAAATGTTTTACTTCAGCTCTGATGTTGGTACAACCCGATCCGTCAAGACCCTTTATTGTTGAGGTTGACGCTTCTGACGTGGGGGCAGTTTTGGCTCAGGGTCCTTCACACTCACTAACCTGAAGCCGTGCACCTTCTTTTCTAAAAAATTATTTCCGGCCGAGAAAAATTATGATGTCGGCAATAGGGAATTGTTGGCGGTTAAGTTGGCTTTTGATGAATGGAGGCATTTCCTGGAGGGAGTCGTCCACCCTATTACAGTTATCACTGATCATAAAAATTTGGCCTATATCGAGTCTGGCAAGAGATTGACCCCCCTGACAGGCTCGGTGGGCACTTTTTTTTCTCATTTTCAATTTACCATCACATTCCGCCCGGGATCTAAAAATATTAAGGCTGAAGCTTTATCACAAAGCTTTGATTCGGTGTCCCCTCTAGAACCCCCTCCTCCATTCTTCACCCAGGAGTAGTGGTGGCTGAAATCTCATCTGATTTGCAGAGAGAGATTTTGGAGGCTCAAACCTGGGCTCCTTGTAATAAACTTCCAGGTAAATTGTTTGCACCGGAACGGTTCAGTCTCAGACTCCTGCAGGAGTTTCACGATTCTGTGTTAAGTGCCCATCCTGGGATTGCAGCTATGTGGGGGCAGTTGCTAGGGGTTTCTGTTGGCCCTCTATGGTATCATATATTAAAAAGTTTGTGACTGCATGTGGGGTGTGTGCCCCTTCCAAGAATTCTCATACCCAGGCGGCCGGGGAATTGGTGCCTTTGCCAATTCTGGATAGGCCATGGACACATTTGTCCATGGACTTTATCACAAATCTACCTCCTTCCAGGGGCAATTCAGTGGTATGGGTGGAGGTGGATAGATTCTCCAAACAAGTCCACTTTGTGCCTTTGCACGCATTACTGTCTGCTGAAACTTGGCCCGCTTATTTATACAGCATGTTGTTCGGTTGCATGGAGTACCTGTGAATGTGGTGTCAGAGGTGTGCAGTTTGTGGCCAGGTTTTGGAGGGCTTTTTGTAAGAAGCTGGGGATTACGCTGTATTTCTCCTCTGCCTATCACCCGGAGTCCAATGGACAGACTGAACGCACAAACCAATCTTTGGAGCAAATTCTGAGATGCCTGACCTCTTCCAGACAGGACTGGTGTGAGATATTGCCCATGGCAGAATTTGCTTTCAACTCTTGTGTGAGTCAGCCCACTGGAAAGTCTCCCTTTCAGGTCAACTATGGGTTTGATCCATATTTTGGGGAATTTTCCTGTATGGATTCAGGTTGTCCTGGAGCCGAATGCATGGTACAACTTTTGAGAACTCTTTGGAGGGATGTTCAGATGAACATCTCTAAAGCCCAGAAAAGGTACAATCGATTTGCAGACAGAAGGAGGGGACCTGGTCTGGCATTTGTAGTAAGGGAGAAGGTGTGGTTATCCAC
The DNA here is from genome assembly GCF_039654945.1 of Dendrobates tinctorius. Classification (NCBI taxonomy): domain Eukaryota; kingdom Metazoa; phylum Chordata; class Amphibia; order Anura; family Dendrobatidae; genus Dendrobates; species Dendrobates tinctorius. The sequence goes on along the minus strand of NW_027361712.1, from coordinate 32,372,135 downwards.
CCGTAATATCAAGCTTAAGGTACCCTCTATGAAGCTGGGCCCCAAGTTTATTGGTCCTTTCAAAATTGTGGAGGTAGTCAATCCGGTGGCCTACAGACTACAGTTGCCACCTCCTTCAAAATATCTGATGTCTTCCACAGGTCCCTGTTAAATACAGTGGGACAGTTAGGGAAGATTCCTCGTCCGATACTCCGCCAGTATTGGTAGAGGGACACCTGGAGTATGAAGTGGGGCGCATCATTGACTCTCTGTGGGTGCACCGGAAGCTCCAGTATCTGATACATTGGAAAGGGTATTCTCTTGAGGATCGGTCATGGGTCCGGGCCAGTTCGTTACATGTCGATCGTCTGGTGCGGGCCTTCCATGCCAGATATCCAAAGAAGCCTTGCGGTCCCCTTAACAGGGTTAAGAGGGGGGTACTGTCATGGTTTAGGCATGGTTAATGCCCGGCCCTCTCAGGGTTAAATGTTGTGTCCTCCTTTTGGATCTGGGAGGGATATATATACCCATGCTGGACTAGGATGCTCTGTCAGTTATACTCCTGCCCTCGGCTGAATTAAGTTGACCCTGGTGTTTTGTGTGTTTGTGCCTTGTGCCTGCACTGCGTGTATGCTCCCTGGTTCTGATCCAGTCTGTCCCTCACTTTGCTATTGCCTGTTGATTCTGTACCTCATTGTTCGGCTCTTTTGGTAATTGACTTCGGCTTGTCTCCTGACTACGTTTCTGTCTCACTCAATATGTTCTGTGCTGTCCTCCTGTTACTGACCTTGGTTAGTCTTACCCCGCTTCCAGCATTGCCGGTTCTTTCTTTCCACCTTGTGCTCCCCAGTTCACACGAGTACTAGTTCTAGCCTTTAGGACTTTCCTGCTCACGTGACCCGCCAGGTCCTTGTCTGTGTCTCTGCACAACGTTGCTTCTGCCTGCTACCTTCTCCGTCTCTCCCCTTCTGGAGAGTGTGGTTGGTAATCAGTCTTCTTCGGCACTGTCCTCTCTGTAGTGTGTATGCACCGCACACACTGTCTCCTGACAGCTGCTTATCGAGAAAAGAGGGATCCCCACATTGTGTTAATTATTTAAGTGATTTGAAAAAACAATGTGGGGTCCCCCCATTTTGATGCTTTGCCCGGCTCTTCCCACTTGCCCTGTAGTGGAGGCAAGTGGGGTTCATATTTGTGGGGTTGATGTCACCTTTGTGTTGTCTTGTGACATCAAGTCCATGGGTTAGTAATGGAGAGGTGTCTATAAGACACCCATCCATTACTAATCCTAGTTGTATGGTAAATAAAGACACAGCCAGAATAAATTTTATTTGAAATAAAACAAAACACTTTTACTTTACTTTATAAATTACAAGCACAGTTATACTCACCTAACGCCTAATTCCACCGAAGCCCTCGTCTCCTGTAATAAAACAAAAATAAAAAAAGCAACAATATCCCTCACCTATCCATTGTTCTGTCCCATGCCGTAATCTATGACTGGGGATTAATAGTATTCAACCGGGATGGTGCCAAGATGCGATCGTCCAGGCTAAGAACCACTGGTGAATGCTACAGGGCAAGTGGGATGAGCCGGGCAAAGCGCCAGAATTGGCACATCTAATAGGTGTGACTTTAATGGGTGGCTGTGGGCTGCTATTTTTAGGCTAGAGGGTCAATATCCATGTCCCTTTACCAGCCTAAGAATACCAGCCCCCAGCTGTCTGCTTTAGCATGGTTAGCTGTCAAAAATGAGGGGGACCCCAAGTCGTTTTTTAATTTTTTTTTAATTTCAATAATTAAAAAAAAATAATTAAAAAAAACAGAGTGGAGTCCCCTCTATTCTTGAAAACCAACTTTGCTAATGCTGAGGGTTGTAGCCCCCAGCTGTGAGATTTGCCTGGCTGGTTATCAAAAATACAGGGGGAAACACATAGGATTTTTTAATAGTCCCAATCAGCTGCTACATGAACAAGAACACTGATGCTAAGATCACAAGAAATAGGCTGAGAAAATTCAGATATTTTAGAGACTCTGATTAACTCTCAGGCTACAGTCACACATCTGTTTCATGAAGAGAAGTGGTACAATTTTTTTTCTCACTTGTTGTACAGTCCCTATGCAAACCATTTTTTTACTCAGCAGCAGCTATTAATCATTACAGTTTCCAGTTTCCTATGTTGCAACCCAAGTATGCAGATAGCGGTGATGACAGCAGGTGGCGGGCGAGGTCATGGTGCAACCAGATGGCCTGCAGGCAACACTTTACCCAGCTCTGCTACAGATAAGGCTAGGTTCACATAGCGTTAGGGGTGGTGCGTTGTCATGATACCAGTGCTGGGTGACCGGCACTTCTGGGGTTAATGTTCTGATCGCAGTGCAGACTCTCACCTGCACACCTGGGACCTATTAGAGTGGCCTCTCATTGGTTCTGGGGAGGCTTCTTATAGCCTCAGGAAGCTCCCATCCCCCGTCAGTTATACTTTCGCCCTTGGCATTGTGTGGTGACCCCTGAGTGTGTTAGTGCTGTGTTCTGGTTGCTTGATTCCCTGTGTATGACTCTGTCTGTTCTCTGGATATCGCTTTGGATTCTGCTTGGTACCTTCTATGTCCGTTTGGTTTTTGATCTCTGCTTGGCCCTGACTGTCCTTTCTGTCTCATCCCTGGTACTGTATTGATATCTTGTGTATGACCTTTGGCTTTGTCTGACCTCCCGTCTGTTTATCCCTCCTGTACCTCACTTGAATGTATTGTGCCTGACCTCTGCTTTGCCCAACTCTGAGTTTTCTTCCTCCACTAAAAGCAGGACGCTAAGCCCCGCCCCCTTGCAGTCACCTGACAGTTCACATGACCGTAGGTCCTGTGCCGACTTTCTAATCTTCTCTATTCAGGTCCTGTGCATCTTTATTGTCCAGCTGTTCTTGTCCCCAGGGGTCCCTACGGTGCGGGCGAGTCCCTGCTTAGCGGAGGCTGTACGCTGGCGCTGTCAGGACCCTGACATTATAACTGACCCTTAAGGTTTTTGGGGGTTTTTCATGCAGAGAGTTATGGATCCCATACAGTCTCTGGCTGACCAGATGAAAAGTCTGAGTCAGATGTTTCAGGGTTTATCTCTGGAGCAGCAAGCTCTGGCTCGTTCTCAGCAGCAGGTTTCTGAGACAGTGCGGGGAGCTCTAGCTGCTGGATCTCTGGGGGCTGGGGCGAGTGATGTTGCTTTGGTGTCCCCAGAACCACCTGTTAAACTGCCTGACTTTTTTTCTGGAAACCAAAAGGAGTTCAGGGTCTTCATGGAGGGGTGCAAACTTTTTTTTAGTTTGAGACCACGTTCCTCTGGGGACAAAAGTCAGAAGGTTGGGGTTGTTATGTCTCTATTAAGAGGGTCCCCACAAGCTTGGGCTTTCTCCCTTTCTCCCACTGCCCCTGAGAGAGTGTCCGTGAATGCATTTTTTGAGGCCCTCGGGCACATTTATGATGAGCCTGACCGAGTGCGATTGGCAGAGGACATGGTGATGAGTGTCTGTCAGGGGAAACAATCAGCTGAGTGGTTTTGTACTGAGTTCCACCGCTGGGCCGCAGAGGTCTCTTGGAACGACGCCGCACTCCAAGGATTCTTTCGCAGAGGCTTGTCCGAGCGGCTGCAGGATGCCTTGGCGTTACATCCCCCACCTAACTCTCTCGAGGACGCCATGACCCAGGCCGTCCGGATGGACCGCAGGCTGCGGGCCAGAGGGGTGATGCAGGTGGAAACTCCATTGTTCCCCAGTGGAAAAGAGACTGCCCCTGAGCTCATGGATGTAGGCGCCCTCTCCCTGAAGGATACGGAGAGGAAACTCCGGAAGGACAAGCAGTTATGCTTTTACTGCGGTAAAATGGGACATTGGAAAAGGGAGTGTCCTGATTGCCCATCTTCAAACCCGGTCGGCGGGAAACGACTAGGTCTGGGTAGTCAACGGGGAGACTGCTCAGACCCTCAGGTACCCTTTTCCTCATTTTCTAAAGTGTTACTGCCTGTGGAATTGTTTGTGGATGGTAGTTCTTTTTCCTCTACAGCCTTCGTGGACTGCGGGTCATCGATTAATCACATTGACTCCCAATTGGTCACACACTGCAAGATAGGGACAGTAAGGCTCAAGGTTCCGATCAAGGTGATGGCCATTGACTCCTCTCCCCTCACTAAGGACGGAATTCTCTTTATGTCTGACTTGTTTTCGCTCAGAGTGGGCACTACTCATGTGGAAAACCTAAGTTGTTTTGTGCTGGACAATCTACCTGCAGGGTTGGTGTTGGGCATGCCCTGGTTACAACGCCATAACCCAGTTATTAACTGGAAAATGGGGGAGATTTTTCAATGGGGGTTTAATGATTTTGAGTTATGTGATAAATCCGCACTGCTGGTTGAACCTGTTAAATCTGTGTCTGTATCATCTGTCGACCTGGAAGGTATTCCGGAATGCCTGAAGGACTTCGAAGATGTATTCTCCGAAAGCGAGGCCGAGACGTTACCACCACATAGACCCTTTGACTGCGCTATTGAGCTGGTCCCGGGGGCTAAATTACCTAAAGCCCGTCTGTTTAATTTGTCCGGTCCTGAGCGCTTGGCTATGAAGGAGTACATTGTTGAAAGTCTGCGCAAAGGACACATACGTCCTTCAGTCTCACCTGTGGCGGCAGGTTTCTTTTTTGTAAAGAAAAAAGATGGCGGGTTACATCCCTGTCTCGACTTCCGGGAGCTTAATCAGATTACTGTACGGAATACGTACCCCCTTCCGTTGATTCCCGATTTATGTAACCAACTATCAGGGGCAAAGTGGTTTTCTAAACTGGATCTTCGGGGGGCATATAATTTGATAAGGGTCCAAGAGGGGGATGAATGGAAAACCGTGTTCCTCACGACCAAGGGACTATTTGAAAATTTAGTCATGCCGTTTGGTCTTACCAACGCCCCCGCCATATTTCAGAATTTCATCAACGTGGTATCCTCGGATCTCATTGGTCGTTTTGTCATTATCTATTTAGATGATATTTTGATATACTACACCGACAAGCATTCTCATTTGGAACATGTACGAACAGTTCTCCAAAGACTGAGAGAAAATCATCTGTATGCCAAATTGGAGAAATGTGTATTCTGTGTGCAAGAATTTGGGGTTAATTTTATCCGGGGAGGGTTTTCTCATGGACCCCAAGAAGGTGCAGGCCATTGCGGATTGGGTGCAACCCCGAGATCTTAAGGGTCTTCAGCGCTTCTTGGGGTTCGCCAATTACTACCGCAAATTTATCCGGGGGTTTTCGCAAGTGGTCAAACCTCTCACGGATCTAACATGCAAAGGTGCGGATGTGAGAAATTTGATCCTCACTCGCAAAAGAGGCCTTTGCGACTCTGAAAAAATGTTTTATGTCTGCTCCTGTTTTGATATAGCCAGATCCTTCCAAGCCATTTGTGGTGGAGGTGGAAGCCTCCGAGGTGGAGGTGGGGCGGTGTTGTCTCAAGGGCCTGCCACTCTAACCAAACGCAGGCCATGTGCCTTCTTTTCCAAGAAGTTCTCTGCTGCTGATAGAAATTATGATATAGGCAATAGAGAGCTTCTTGCGGTTAAGTTGGCGTTTGAGGAATGGAGGCACTTTTTGGAGGGGGCAAGTCACCCGGTTACTGTGATCACTGATCACAAAAATTTGTCTTACATCGAGTCTGCTAAAAGATTAACACCCAGACAGGCCCGTTGGTCACTTTTTTTTTCTCGTTTCCAGTTTACTATTACATTCCGTCCAGGGTCAATGAATGTCAAGGCTGATGCCTTATCTCGTAGTTTTCACCCTGTGTCTGTCCCTGAGCCACCGTCCTCCATTCTGCACCCTGGGGTGGTGTTAGCAGGGATCTCGTCTGAATTGGAACGGGAAATTGAGGGGGCCCAGTCGCTGGCTCCTGCGGCCAAAACAGGGGGCAAGTTGTTTGTCCCAGAACAACTTCACCTTAAACTCTTGCAAGAGTTCCACGAATCCAAGTTGTGTGCTCACCCTGGTATATCAGCCACGCGACTGGCGGTGGCTAGGATCTTCTGGTGGCCTACTCTGGGTTCTGATATAAAGAAATTAATTTTTGGTTGTGGGGTCTGCGCTCGTTCTAAAAGCTCCCATAGCCGGCCGGCGGGGGAGCCGATGCCCTTGGAAGTTTCCGAAAGACCGTGGACCCATCTGTCCATGGATTTTATTACCAATCTTCCCTCCTCCAGGGGTAATACGGTGGTATGGGTAGTGGTGGACAGATTTTCTAAGCACGCTCATTTTGTACCCCTGTCCGCATTACCTTCTGCTGAGATCTTATCCAGATTGCTTGTGCAGCATGTGGTCCGCTTGCATGGGGTACCCCTGAATGTGGTGTCTGATCGTGGTGTGCAGTTTGTGGCTAAGTTTTGGCGTGCTTTCTGTAAAATATTAGGGATATCTCTGTCCTTTTCGTCTGCATACCATCCTGAGAGTAATGGTCAGACGGAACGCACTAATCAGTCTCTGGAACAGATCCTCAGATGTCTGACTTCTGCTAGACAGAATGACTGGTGTGATATACTGCCGTTGGCTGAATTTGCCTTCAATAGTCGGGTGAGTCAATCCACTGGTATGTCCCCTTTCTTCATCAAGTATGGGTTCAGTCCTCATTTTGGTGAGTTTTCTCATCTGGATTCGGGGTGCCCCGGGGCTGAGTACTCTGCTCAGTGGTTAAAAGATACATGGGCAGAAGTCCAGCGGCATATATCTAGGTCTCAAGGCAGGTATAAGTTTTTCGCGGACAGGAAACGAACACCTGGTCCCATGTTTCAGGTGGGAGAGAAAGTTTGGCTCTCCACGCGAAACATTAAGTTAAAGGTTCCGTCAGCCAAGTTGGGCCCCAAATTCATTGGCCCGTACAAGATTGTGGAAAAAATCAACCTGCTAGCGTACAGGCTGTGCCTTCCACCCTCTTTAAAGATCCCTAACGTCTTCCATAGATCTCTACTGAAGTCGTTTGAAGCAGTCCGGGGAGAATCCGAGTCCGCTGCTCCTCCGGTTTTGGTTGAGGGACATGAGGAATATGAGATTGGTCACATTGTAGATTCTAGATTGGTACGGCAGTCAGTACAGTACCTAGTTCATTGGAAGGGGTATGGGCCGGAGGACAGGTCCTGGGTGCTGGCCCGGTTGATGCATGCGGATCGTCTGGTTCGGGCTTTCCATGCTAGGTACCCGGGCAAGCCTGGGGGTCCAGAGGCCCCCCGTTGAGAGGGGGGGTACTGTCATGATACCAGTGTTGGGTGACCGGCACTTCTGGGGTTAATGTTCTGATCGCAGTGCAGACTCTCACCTGCACACCTGGGACCTATTAGGGTGGCCTCTCATTGGTTCTGGGGAGGCTTCTTATAGCCTCAGGAAGCTCCCATCCCCCGTCAGTTATACTTTCGCCCTTGGCATTGTGTGGTGACCCCTGAGTGTGCTAGTGCAGTGTTCTGGTTGCTTGATTCCCTGTGTATGACTGTCTGTTCTCTGGATATCGCTTTGGATTCTGTTTGGTACCTTCTATGTCCGTTTGGTTTTTGATCTCTGCTTGGCCCTGACTGTCCGTTCTGTCTCATCCCTGGTACTGTATTGATATCTTGTGTATGACCTTTAGCTTTGTCTGACCTCCCGTCTGTTTATCCCTCCTGTACCTCGCTTGCCTGTTTTGTGCCTGACCTCTGCTTTGCCCGACTCTGAGTTTACTTCCTCCTCTGAAAGCAGGACGCTAAGCCCCGCGCCCTTCCAGTCACTTGACCGTTCACATGACCTTAGGTCCTGTGCCGGCTTTCTAATCTTCTCCATTCAGGTCCTGTGCATCTTTATTGTCCGGCTGTTCTTGTCCCCAGGGGTCCCTACGGTACGGGTGAGTCCCTGCTTAGGGGAGGCTTTACGCCGGCGCTGTCAGGACCCTGACATACGTTTAACGCATCCGTTACATAGCGGCATTAACGCTATGTAACGGATGCGTTAACACACATATAGACTGCTATAGACGAGCGTATCGCTAACGCATATCATATTCGGCATGTGTTAGCTATGTGCCGTCATTCTGTGACAGACCCTCAGACGCGGTCTGCAGCACACATGAAGCATCTGCGCTAGCATGATCGCATAACACAATCGCGTTAGGAAGTAGCAATAACCCAGTCCGTCAATGCTATGCGTTGAAAGGACTGCATTAACGCTATGTGAACTTGGCATAATAGGCTTTCAGGCCTAGTGTATCATGTAGGAACCATCACACTTCAAGAGTAACAAGCTGGAGAATAATAGAACACATTTACTGAGATATTGTAGAGGTAATATTCATTTCTAATAGTGAAATTTCCTACAGTACTTTATAATTCTGAACATATTTTTACTGGTTACGACACATAAAATAGACTGCTAAATGCATTGTGTGTGTAGCCTATTATGACACCTTCATTGATAGCTCATCCCTGCTATGATGATGTAAAGTGACCTCGGGTGGTAGCCATGGCCTAGCTGTTCCTCCATAACACCCTGGCACTTTTCAGGAAAACCGTTTCCCAGTGTGCTGTCAGGTGTGGGGTGCATCACACTCACTTGCAGGCTCCCACTGTCTCCAGACATCCATGTTCCGGCGCCGCCACACACAACTCAGGGGACAACAAGTTCATGTCAACAAATGTAAGTTTACTGGACAGTTCAAGTTCATCAGATTACAATATGTAGGATAGGGCACAATACTTCTTGTTCATTATTTCCTTAGCACAACACATCTTCAGCCCTACCATCCAATCCTCCTGGACTGTCCCTACGTCCACTGTCACCATCCACCAAAGGGATTTCCTGTCCAGTCCGCAGTGCACCCAAGATCCGTCACCCTCCCCTCACACAGTTCCGTGTCCCTCTTCCCTTGTACGCCACATTGAGCCTTGAGCTCCTGACATTGCCAGAATTTCCACATAGGTTTCTAGTACGGCCTCACACTGTCTCGTACGATACATACATGATTGCCCTCATAGCTTACTACACTTGAACTCAAACTTGTTACTGTGCTTTTCTTGCAATGGTATTGGAATACAATGATTCATACTGATATATTTTGCAAGAGGAACTAACGTTACTTATTAAAACATGTTCTACATACATTTCTAGGAAAGAAGGAAGTAGCAGGAAATTCATAATGACCACTTTAGAACACAAGATTTAAAGGGTGTGCCCAGGAATTTGACATTAATGGCCAATCCTAGCATAAGCTATCAAAATGGAAGGGTCTGATAAATGCTATACACACAGTCAACCGCTAAAGGAGCTTTGTTGCTCTCTATGTGCCTCTTAACCTTCAATGTTTCAAATGCATGCCTCCATACATTTTCTAACAGCTGTACATGGTATTGCAACTCTCTGCAGCTCATTCCTTTATTAGCAAATAAAATTGAGCTACTTTACCAGGAACCAAGCAAACTCTACTTGATGTACAGAGCTGTGCATGAAAAACATTGTACAAGGCATGACGTTCAAGAGTGCTGTGGCCCATTTAGTCAGTGGTGCTGCAAGTCAGATCTGCACTGATTTCATATTGATGAGGTTCAGTAAGTACAGGACCCCAAATTAAAGTTCTGGAAAACCTCACAATGTAAATAATAGATATCTGATTATTAAAGGTTCAATGATAGGAACCACTTTTGACAACTACTTTGATGAGATTCCTAAATTTATCCTTACTGCATAAACACTGTAAAGCTTCATTCAGATGTCTGTGCCACATGGTCCGTGTGCAGACTGATGCACAGATTGGCTGCAGGTCTCCTGACCTGAACTTGACAGCCTTATATCAGGAGATGTATGACAAGTTGGTGCTTCATGATCCATACAGTAACTGTGTCCTTCACACATCAGACTCTCCAGTACATGTGGTGAGTTTTCACACGTACTGGAGACACTTAGACAGATAGACCCATTCAAATGAATGGGTCTGCGCACCTGTCAGTGTGTTTTCATGGACCATGTATCCATGGGCAAAACAAACTGACATGTTAAGATTTTTATCAGCAGCATGGGATGCAAAGTTTCCTCATACTTGTACACCGATGACACACGGATCACATGCATTTTGTCATCAGTATGACACATGCCAGGTGCTGAATCCTACTGTCATCATCATCACTAGAGTTGAGCGAAACGGGTCGAAAAAATTCAAAAGTCGCCGACTTTTGGCAAAGTCGGGTTTCATGAAACGAAACCCGACCCTAGGATGAGGTTGGCCACGAGGTCGGCGACTTACGCGCCAAAGTCGCGTTTTAAAAGTTTGTTTTGCGCTCTTTTTCAGCCAATCAGGATCCACGGACACTGTGGGCAATGTGATGACATAGGCAGGGGTCACCACCATCTTTCAGAAGGGCATGCAAGTGATTGGCTTGCTTTGGTGGGCGTCACAGGGGGTATAAAAGGGCGTGCACGCCGACCGCCATCTTACTTCTGCCGATCTCAGTATAGGGAGAGGTTGCTGCTGATTCTGTAGGGAGAGCGTTAGGCAGGGAAGAAGACAAAAAAACTGCTTCTGCTGCTAGCGATTTGGCCTGCACAACACACCAGTCACTGTGTGTGCAGTGCAAGGGGAGGCTATATAGTGGTGTATCAGTGGTGTTGGTTGTTGGGCTGCCTTCTAAGGCTTCCTGACATTCCTGCATTGCTGTTTACCCACTGCTCCGCAAACTGCTTTTTTAAAAGCAATCCCAATTTTTTTTTTTTGCCCTGCTGAGAAGAAAAAAAAACTGCTTCTGCTGCTAGCAATTTGGCCTGCACAACACACCAGTCACTGTGTGTGCAGTGCAAGGGGAGGCTATATTGTGGTGTATCAGTGGTGTTGGTTGTTGGGCTGCCTTTTAAGGCTTCCTGACAGGCTGGCATTGCTGTTTACCCACTGCTCTGCAAACTGCTTTTTCAAAAGCAATCCAATCTCCCTTATCCTCTAGTCACTTTGGTCACAGCTGTGCCATCGAGCCTGTCACATAGCGCTCAGATATTCATTGGGCCTCACACAATCCAAAAGTGTCCAGTGTCCACAAGTGTCTGCAGAAATTCAAAATCTCCCTTATCCTCTAGTCACTTTGGTCACAGCTGTGCCATCGAGCCTGTCACATAGCGCTCAGATATTCATTGGGCCTCACACAATCCAAAGGTGTCCAGTGTCCAAAAGTGTGTGCAGAGATTCAAAATCTCCCTTATCCTCTAGTCACTTTGGTCACAGCTGTGCCATCGAGCCTGTGACATAGCGCTCAGATATTCATTGGGCCTCACACAATCCAAAAGTGTCCAGTGTCCAAAAGTGTGTGCAGAGATTCAAAATCTCCCTTATCCTCTAGTCACTTTGGTCACAGCTGTGCCATCGAGCCTGTCACATAGCGCTCAGATATTCATTGGGCCTCACACAATCCAAAAGTGTCCAGTGTCCAAAAGTGTCTGCAGAAATTCAAAATCTCCCTTATCCTCTAGTCACTTTGGTCACAGCTGTGCCATCGAGCCTGTGACATAGCTCTCAGATATCAGTGGGCCTCACACAATCCAAAAGTGTCCAGTGTCCAAAAGTGTGTGCAGAGATTCAAAATCTCCCTTATCCTCTAGTCACTTTGGTCACAGCTGTGCCATCGAGCCTGTGACATAGCGCTCAGATATTCATTGGGCCTCACACAATCCAAAAGTGTCCAGTGTCCAAAAGTGTGTGCAGAGATTCAAAATCTATCCTCTAGTCACTTTTGTCACAGCTGTGCCATCGAGCCTGTGACATAGCGCTCAGATATCAGTGGGCCTCACACAATCCAAAAGTGTACAGTGTCCAAAAGTGTGTGCAGAGATTCAAAATCTCCCTTATCCTCTAGTCACTTTGGTCACAGCTGTGCCATCGAGCCTGTGACATAGAGCTCAGATATCAGTGGGCCTCACACAATCCAAAAGTGTCCAGTGTCCAAAAGTGTGTGCAGAGATTCAAAATCTCCCTTATCCTCTAGTCACTTTGGTCACAGCTGTGCCATCGAGCCTGTCACATAGCGCTCAGATATTCATTGGGCCTCACACAATCCAAAAGTGTCCAGTGTCCAAAAGTGTGTGCAGAGATTCAAAATCTCCCTTATCCTCTAGTCACTTTGGTCACAGCTGTGCCATCGAGCCTGTCACATAGCGCTCAGATATTCATTGGGCCTCACACAATCCAAAAGTGTCCAGTGTCCAAAAGTGTGTGCAGAGATTCAAAATCTCCCTTATCCTCTAGTCACTTTGGTCACAGCTGTGCCATCGAGCCTGTCACATATCGCTCAGATATTCATTGGGCCTCACACAATCCAAAAGTGTCCAGTGTCCAAAAGTGTGTGCAGAGATTCAAAATCTCCCTTATCCTCTAGTCACTTTGGTCACAGCTGTGCCATCGAGCCTGTCACATAGCGCTCAGATATCAGTGGGCCTCACACAATCCAAAAGTGTCCAGTGTCCAAAAGTGTGTGCAGAGATTCAAAATCTCCCTTATCCTCTAGTCACTTTGGTCACAGCTGTGCCATCGAGCCTGTCACATAGCGCTCAGATATTCATTGGGCCTCACACAATCCAAAAGTGTCCAGTGTCCAAAAGTGTGTGCAGAGATTCAAAATCTCCCTTATCCTCTAGTCACTTTGGTCACAGCTGTGCCATCGAGCCTGTGACATAGCACTCAGATATCAGTGGGCCTCACACAATCCAAAAGTGTCCAGTGTCCACAAGTGTCTGCAGAAATTCAAAATCTCCCCTGTCCTATAGACACCTTGTACCTTGTTTTACATTACTATATAGTTTGTTGGATTTTGTCTACATTTCTACCAAAAATGAGGAAGGCGGGTGGAAGAGGCCGTGGAATTGGGCGGGGGTTGGCAGCTGGTAATGATGGTGTTGGTGGTGGATCTGATGGTAGTGGCAAGAGCAAAATAGGACCGAATGCAGGAGGTGTTGAGCCTGCGTCATCGTCTGGCTACATAAGACCTCGAACGCTTAGTTTTCTAGGAGTTGGCAAACCGCTTTTAAAGCCAGAGCATCAGGAAAAAGTTTTGTCTTACATTGCTGACTCAGCCTCCAGCTCTATCGCCTCCTCTTCTTCAGTTGTAAAAAGTAAAAGCACTGAGTCGTCATTGGAGGCTCATGTTCATGAACCACACCTTTCCTTGTGTCCTTCACCCCAACCAAGATTGAAGGATGACGCAGGCCATACTACTGATTACTCCATGGAGCTGTTTTCACATACCATGCCTGGATTATCAAGTCAAATGGTGAATTACCCAGGCCAAGATGAATCTGACATGGAGTGCACTGATGCACAGCCGCTGATGGATGATTCTGCTGGTACATTCACTCAGAGCACTACATTGTCCTTGCAGTGTACAGAGCCAGATTCTGACCCTGATGAGACTCAGGTGCCCCTTCCCGCACACTATACCACCATACACGGTGACACAGAGGAAGATGCACATGACATAGAAGAGGAGGTGATGGATGACCCAGTTGTTGACCCAGATTGGCATCCATTGGGGGAAGAGGGTGCTGCTTCCAATAGCTCAGATGAGGAGCATCCACAGCAGACATCGACATCGCAACAGCTGTTATCTGGCAGGCCCGTAGCACTCCAAAGACAGGTTCCAAACATCAAAAGAGTTGCTGGACAGCTTGTCCAGAGGGTCAAAAGATCACAGCGTGCTAGGCCGCAAAATGTCTGCCAAAGTAGGAAGAGTGCAGTGTGGCACTTTTTTGAACAAAATCCTCATGATCAGGCCAAGGTTATCTGTAAGAAGTGCGCAAAGACCTTTAGCCGAGGGAAAAATCTGAAAAATTTGAATACCAGTTGCATGCTTAGACATTTAACCAGCATGCACTTTCAAGCGTGGACACAACACCAAACCTCAAGTGCCACATGTGCAACTGATCACAACGAAGGTAGTCAGCAACGCTACATTGTTTCCCCCACTGTAAGCCCACCGGTTAGCACAGCAGCAAATGTTGAGGTGTCGTTGCAAGGCCACAGCAGTCAGGGAATCCCACTGTTATATCAACGAAAGACTGATTCTAGGCCATCAGAAAGAACACCAACTCCATCACCATCATCAACCCTCTCTCAGTCCGCCCTGTCCACCGCTACTTCCACCATATGCAGCTCTCAAGTCCCGCTCACCCTCCCAGACACTATGAGTAGGTCAAGAAAGTACTCAGTCTCTCATCCGCGTACACTGGGTTTGAACGCCCACATTGCCAAACTAATCTCGTTTGAGATGATGCCCTTTCGGTTGGTGGAAAGCACAGCTTTCCGCGAACTCATGGCCTATGCAGTACCATGCTATGACCTACCCAGTCGCCACTTCTTCTCTCGCAAAGCCATCCCAGCCCTCCACCATCATGTGAAAGACCGCATTGTCCATGCACTCAAGCAGTCAGTGAGCGGAAAGGTGCACCTCACAACTGATGCATGGTCCAGTCGGCATGGCCAGGGCCGTTACGTGTCCATCACTGCGCACTGGGTTAATGTGGTGGATGCAGGGTCCACAGGGGACAGCGGTGGTGGGACAGTGCTGCCTAGCCCACGCTATAGGAAACAGTTGGCTGTAGGCGTTCGACCCTCCTCCTCCTCCTCCAGAAGCGAAAGCTCATCCACAGAGCGCAGTCGTACGAGCACTCCATCTGCAGCTGCCACTGTTGCACACGATGTGTCCCCCTATCGAGCAGCTAGTGGAAAGCGTCAGCAGGCTGTGTTGCAGATGATATGTTTGGGCAACAGACACACCGCCGAGGTGCTGGCCGAGTACTTGAAGCGACAAACTGAGTCATGGCTGGGCAGTGTACATCTTGAGGCAGGCAAGGTAGTTAGTGATAACGGCGGTAATTTTGTGGCAGCCATAGCCCTTTCAAAACTCAGCCACATACCTTGCTTGGCTCACACCTTGAACCTGGTGGTGCAGTGCTTCCTCAAAAATTATCCGGAGTTAACAGCCCTGCTCCAGAAGGTGCGAAGACTGTGCGCGCACATCCGCCGGTCGCCTGTACACTCCGTTCGTATGCAGAAGCTGCAGCGATTGCTCCACCTTCCCAACCACCGCCTCATTATCGACATTGCAACAAGGTGGAACTCCACCCTGCACATGGTGGAGCGGCTGTGCGAGCAGAGGCAGGCCATAATGCATTTGTGGGAGGATACACGGCCAGGCACTTTGAGAGCAGACATGGAGTTGACAGGTGTGCAGTGGTCGAAGCTGAAAGACCTTTGTAAAGTCCTTCAGTGTTTTGAGGAATGCACACGGCTGGTAAGCGCAGACGACGCCATCCTAAGCATGAGCATCCCACTTATGCGTCTGCTCATGCAAACTTTGACGCACCTTAAGGAGCAGGCGTCTGCAGCCAATGTTGATGAGGAGGAAGAGGAGGAGGGAATCCTTGATGACATTCAGCCATTGTCTGCTCAGGGACCTCTCCTGGACGAGGTGGAGGAAGAAGAGGAGGAGGATGATGATGGGGATGATTACTTAGGGGAGGAGGATGCATCTCGTGGGGCAAGTGAAAATGTTGGCGTGGCAAGGTCTGGTACAGGGTTTGTGCGTGACTGGAGGGATGTGGATTTGCCAGAAAGTGCTCCTCCACCCAGCACTCGCAGTGCATCATTGACACCGGGAACATTGGCCCACATGTCAGATTATGCCTTGCAGATCCTAAAAAGGGACCCCCGCATTGCCAAAATGATGAACGATGATGACTACTGGTTGGCCAGCATCCTGGATCCACGCTATAAAGGCAAATTACAAAACATCATGCCACAGGAGAACCTTAACCTAATATTGGCTAATAAACAAGCAACTCTGGTAAATCGGTTGCTTGAGGCATTCCCAGCACACAGCAGCGGTGATGGTTCTCACTCGAGCCGTACGGGCCGGGGGCAGCTTGGCAGAGGTGTTCGTGGTGCACACAGCAGAAGTGGCGTTGGAGACAGGGGTTTCATGACAATGTTGTGGACTGATTTTTCAAATACCGCTCACACAACTGGTAATACTGCATCGATGGAAAGTGACAGGAGACAGCAGTTGTCAACTATGGTTACAAACTACTTTTCCTCCCATATCGATGTTCTCCCACACAGGTCATTCCCCTTTGACTATTGGGCCGCTAAACTGGACACCTGGCCTGAATTGGCCCAATATGCCTTACAGGAGCTCGCTTGCCCAGCTGCAAGTGTGCTATCGGAAAGAGTCTTCAGTGCAGCTGGATCAATCCTGACAGAAAAAAGGACCCGTCTGTCAACCCAAAATGTGGATGATCTAACCTTCATTAAAATGAACCATGCATGGGTTTCCAAGGATTTTGTCCCACCTTCCCCTGATGACACATAGGGTGACAGAAAAATGGCTTGCTTTGGTCCACCTCTTCCTGGGACTTCACCTATTTCGCCTTTTGCATCAGCTGAATGTCCAACATCAACATATGCCACTTTCTAAAACTCCCTAACTGTGCTGCCTCCCCCCCCATGGCCGGGGTCACCACCTAGCGCACGACACCGTGCGAGTGCCGTTGCCCTGGACAGGTGGGTTGGCCGACTCTTGGGCGCGGGCACTGGCACAGGGTCCCTCATAGTGCAATCACCTGTCTCTGACGGTGGTGATGCACACCCGCCGTCAGACACACCGCTGTACTATGAGGGGCCCAGTGCCAGTACCGACGCCCACGAGTGGGCCCCCCTTGCTTGGGCAGGGCCCCAGCATTTGCAATCTTTACCTCTCCCTGCTCCTCCGCTGTGTAATCTGGGCCGTCAAATCCATACTGTGCCTGACACCATCCGAGCCTGCCTCCTGATGTATAGACATATATTTTGAATGTGTACGCTATCCATACATGTTATCCGGGGATACGGTACCCTTTCTAACCTTTGTGCAATCACGTGCAATCCATACTGGGCCTAACACTGTCTGAGCCTGCCTCCTGAGACATATATTTTGAATGTGTACGCTATCCATACATGTTATCCGGGGAAACAGTACCATTTCTAACCTTTGTGCAATCACGTGCAATCCTTACTGGGCCTAACACCGTCTGAGCCTGCCTCCTGCTGTATAGACATATATTTTGAATGTGTACGCTATCCATACATGTTATCCGGGGATACGGTACCCTTTCTAACCTTTGTGCAATCACGTGCAATCCATACTGGGCCTATCACCGTCTGAGCCTGCCTCCTGAGACATATATTTTGAATGTGTACGCTATCCATACATGTTATCTGGGGAAACGGTACACTTTCTAACCTTTGTGCAATCACGTGCAATCCATACTGGGCCTAACACCGTCTGAGCCTGCCTCCTGCTGTATAGACATATATTTTGAATGTGTACGCTATCCATACATGTTATCCGGGGATACGGTACCCTTTCTAACCTTTGTGCAATCACGTGCAATCCATACTGGGCCTAACACCGTCTGAGCCTGCCTCCTGAGACATATAATTTGAATGTGTACGCTATCCATACATGTTATCCAGGGATACGGTACCCTTTCTAACCTTTGTGCAATCACGTGCAATCCATACTGTGCCTGACACCGTCTGAGCCTGCCTCCTGAGACATATATTTTGAATGTGTACGCTATCCATACATGTTATCCGGGGATACGGTACCCTTTCTAACCTTTGTGCAATCACGTGCAATCCATACTGGGCCTAACACCGTCTGAGCCTGCCTCCTGAGACATATATTTTGAATGTGTACGCTATCCATACATGTTATCCGGGGATACGGTACCCTTTCTAACCTTTGTGCAATCACGTGCAATCCATACTGGGCCTGACACCGTCTGAGCCTGCCTCCTGATGTATAGACATATATTTTGAATGTGTACGCTATCCATACATGTTATCTGGGGATACGGTACCCTTCCTAACCTTTGTGCAATCACGTGCAATCCATACTGGGCCTAACACCGTCTGAGCCTGCCTCCTGAGACATATATTTTGAATGTGTACGCTATCCATACATGTTATCCGGGGATACGGTACCCTTTCTAACCTTTGTGCAATCACATGCAATCCATACTGGACCTGACACCATCTGAGCCTGCCTCCTGATGTATAGACATATATTTTGAATGTGTACGCTATCCATACATGTTATCTGGGGATACGGTACCCTTTCTAACCTTTGTGCAATCACGTGCAATCCATACTGGGCCTAACACCGTCTGAGCCTGCCTCCTGAGACATATATTTTGAATGTGTACGCTATCCATACATGTTATCCAGGGATACGGTACCCTTTCTAACCTTTGTGCAATCACGTGCAATCCATACTGGGCCTAACACCGTCTGAGCCTGCCTCCTGAGACATATATTTTGAATGTGTACACTATGCTATCCATACATGTTATCTGGGGATACGGTACCCTTTCTAACCTTTGTGCAATCACGTGCAATCCATACTGGGCCTGACACCGTCTGAGCCTGCCTCCTGATGTATAGACATATATTTTGAATGTGTACGCTATCCATACATGTTATCCGGGGATACGGTACCCTTTCTAACCTTTGTGCAATCACGTGCAATCCATACTGGGCCTGACACCGTCTGAGCCTGCCTCCTGATGTATAGACATATATTTTGAATGTGTACGCTATCCATACATGTTATCTGGGGATACGGTACCCTTTCTAACCTTTGTGCAATCACGTGCAATCCATACTGGGCCTAACACCGTCTGAGCCTGCCTCCTGAGACATATATTTTGAATGTGTACGCTATCCATACATGTTATCCGGGGATACGGTACCCTTTCTAACCTTTGTGCAATCACGTGCAATCCATACTGGGCCTAACACCGTCTGAGCCTGCCTCCTGCTGTATAGACATATATTTTGAATGTGTACGCTATCCATACATGTTATCCGGGGATACGGTACCCTTTCTAACCTTTGTGCAATCACGTGCAATCCATACTGGGCCTAACACCGTCTGAGCCTGCCTCCTGATGTATAGACATATATTTTGAATGTGTACGCTATCCATACATGTTATCTGGGGATACGGTACCCTTTCTCACCTTTGTGCAATCACGTGTAATCCATACTGAGCGTGAGAATGGCTGGCGAGCTGTTAAGCAAGCTACAGCACCTGTGGTTTGCACACGTAAGTTTTTCATTTTTTCAGGAATGACGGTTAGGCCTAATTCCGGAACTGCGGTTGACCTGCACTTACTGGGAAATCATTGTTCGCGGTTAATAATTGTAATCAGTGATCCCCATCACTAACGTTGTTCAGCGGGTTATCTGCACCTGTAAGCGACAAACGCTGGCCTTTTCAGTGTAGCGCACATGCAGCCACGGACATGTAAGGGCATGACACACCAGTTATTGGCCAATCTCATGTGCCAGAGCCTCACGTGTCCCTCTAGTAAGCCGGACTCGGACCGCGGGGCATGACGGAGTCTCGTTCGTTAACGGAATTAAGCTTGCAATGTGTGCATCTGTTCTGTAGCTGGCATGGTTGAGGTTTCCCAGGTGGAGTCGAATTTAACCGTAGGCTCCACTCCTGGTGGTGCCCTTCTGGACATTCCTTTAAGGTTCAGCTTTGCAACCATACTGCCCACGTAAAACAAACACTTTGCCTTCATGAACGCTGTTTGGAGGGTCATGACTCGTGGGAATAACGCCGCCCAATCAGTTAACCTGCTAGAGAGATCCTTCGTTGCTCCCAAGCATGACATCACACTCCCTAGGAAGAAGGTAATGCCACTGTGGCGACCGTACTCCTGGGGGCGACACAAGTGCACTGATGCCCAGCCACTGCTCGATGAATCTGCTGGTACATTGACCCAGACCACTACATTCCCCTCGCACGCTACCCGGCCTGAATCTGACCCTGATGAAACTCAGGTTACCCTTCCCATATACAGTTCCATCTTACACGGTGACAAAGAGGAAGCTGCAGATGAAAGTGCAGGTTCGGCCCACCCGCCATCAGACACACCGCCGTACTATCAGGGGCCCTGTGCCAGTGCCGTCGCCAACGAGTGGGCCCCCCCTGCTTGCCCAGGATCACAGCACTTGCAAAGTTGAAATACTGTACAGTGAGATGGAAGATGGGGACGACGAGGAGTCTAGACTAGTACAGGGATTCCCTAGCGAGGAGCCTTTTTTGGTTGTTTTCAATGTTGGGACAGCAATTTTTGGGGAGCACTATACTCTGGAGAATGATAGATGGGGCCCACCATACACTGGAACATTCCAAAGGTGGACATCAGACACTGGAGCAGCATTTACAGGGCCCATTATACACTAGAGCATTAGAAATGGGGCCCATTATGTTTGGAGCATTATTTGGGCCCATAAGACAGTGGAGCTTCATCCATGGGGACCAACATATACTGTAGCATTATGTGGAGCTCATCATATACTGTTTCAAACATTATATGGGACCAATGATTCTGTATGGAGAAATAGATGGGCCTCGTCATGAGATGTAAAAAGTGAGGTATTTTTCATTGTACTATACCGCTATTTCTCTGCCGTATCGGAGCATGATGAGTTGTGGTATGTGTTAAAGGGGCGCTCTTTCGCCCAGGGCACATGAAAACCTGCAGCCAGCCCTCCCCCCCACAACTTTAGCCAAATAACCCCCATTTTTCAGTGCGTAACTTGTATTATGAAGTTAATTAAGGTTGACAAGCTTAAGTAAGAAGAATTGATGCTTTTGGCATTCAAATGGGCACTGTAGGTGTGTTTCCTGTCCTCCTCTCACTGCCGACTTTTATTCCCCATTGACTTACATTGGGTTTCGTGTTTCGGGACGACCCCGACTTTTCCCTATAATCGGACGATCTTGCTCGACCCGACTTTTGGAAAAGTCGGGTTTCACGAAACGAAACTCGACCCTAAAAAACCAAAAGTCGTTCAACTCTAATCATCACCTGATCTCCCTGCAGTCAGCAAGATGAGGAGAGTCTGATGACAGTTGTAGTCAGTAGCCATCATCTTTGTGGTGCGCTAACTACAACTGTCTTCATTATCGCCTGATCTCCCTGCAGTCAGCGAGATGAAGCGAGTCTGACAGTTGTAGTCAGTGGCCATCATCTGTGTGGTGCACTAACTACAACAGTCATCATTATCACCTGGTGACCCTGAAATCAGCGAGACCAGGCGAGTCTGATGACAGTTGTATTCAGCAGCCACCCTCTTTGTCTCGCGTGTATTAACTAAATAATTAATTTAAAAAACTTCTGTGGGGTCCTCCGTAATTTTTATAACTAGCTGAGGGAAAACCGTCGACTGGGTGCTGATGTTAATATTCTGGAAAAGGTCCAATAACCATAAAAGCTCCCAAGCTATTAATATCAGGTTACAGTTGTTTACTCAGCCTTTACTGGTTATTATAGGGGATACACCCCAAAAAAGGACATGGGGTCCCCATAAGTTTACTAACCAGCAAAGGCTAAACAGTCACCTGCGGACTAATATTAATAGCCGAAGAAGGGGCCATGGATATTAGAAAACCCCCCAAAACATTACATGGGGTCCCGCTATAATTACTAATCAGAAAATGGTACATACGCAGCTGCGGACTGATATTGATAACCTAAGAAGGGGTCATGGCTATTAGCCCCCTCCCAGACTAACAACATCAGCCCTCAGCCACTCCAGAAATTATGCATCTATTAGATTAACCTCCACTCTTCCAACTTGCCCTGGTGCAGTGACAAGTGGGGTAATAATTAGATATTAAATGTTCATTTTTTTTTAAACATTCAAAAAATCCCTGTGAAGCACCTGAAGGGTTAATGAACTTCTTGAAAGTGGCTTTGAGTACCGTCAGGGGTGCAGTTTTAAGGGTGTGTGCACATGCTGCGGTGTACAGTACCATTATTTTCAATGGGAAAACAAACGCAGTGCACACGGTGTGGATTTTTCCGCGCGGATTTGCTATGGGTTTCAAAATCGCAGCATGTCACTTCTTTGAGTGGAATCCGCAGCGGTTTGACCTGCGGATTTTGCAAAATCCACAGCGTGTGCACACACCCTTAGAATGGTGTCACTTTTGGGTATTTTCTATCATATAGACCCCTCAAAGTTACTTTAAATGTGATGTGGTCCCTAAAAAAATAATGGTGTTGTAAAAATGAGAAATCGCTGGTCAACTTTTAACCCTTCCTAACAAAAAAAATTTTGGTTCCAAATTTGTGCTGATGTAAAGGAAACATGTGGGAAATGTTACTTATTAAGTTTTTTGTGTGCTGTATCTCTGTGATTTAAGGGCATAAAAATTCAACGTTGAAAATTGTGAAATTTTCAAAATTTTCACCAAATTTACTTTTTTTTTCACAAATAAACATAAGTTATATGAATGAAATTTTACCACTAACATGAAGTACAATATATCACGAGAATACAATGTCAGAATCACCGGGATCCATGGAAGCGTTTCAGAGTTATGACCTCATAAAGGGACAGTGGTCAGAATTGTAAAAATTGGCCCGGTCATGAACGTGCAAACCACCCTTGTGGTAAAGGGGTTAAACATGCATTCGGCACGAATATTGCTCTAATATGCCTCTAATATGTCAAAATCAGATTCGGGCACAAAAACCAAACAAATTCGCTCATCTCTACTCATGAGTACTGCAGTTCAGATTCTATTCACTTCAATATTAGCAGAATTGAGGGGTATGTCATTTATAAAACAGCAGACATACTGTAGGTCTTTCAGCTGCCTTCTTCACTTACTCCAGCCTTTGTCTACTCACTTTGGCCATCCACTCAGTAAGAGGATTATACACTTATCTTCTCCTACCTCGGTTTCCTGTCTACCCATTCAAACTTAACTCAAACTGACCACAATTTACTTACTTTACTTTTCTTGTCTACTTCCTCCAGTACAAAAACAGGCAAACACTCATAGAAACCTTAAATGTCATGACAGGAATGCACTCTCTGGCTTTCATATACAGACATCTATCACATCTACATGGCACTGAAGTAGTCACTCTTTCCGACCACAATTACATCAGCTGTGAAATCAGTCATCTCTTACACACAACAGAAGAAATCCAGCAGCCTTAGCACATACATCAATCTGATGAAAAAGTGAAGAAAATTTCATGGTTCTCAAAGCAATGTTGGATGAACCCAATCCAAAGAGGTTGCATAAAACAAGCAGTGTTTCAAATTTCTCTATTTCGCTAATTTCTCTGTTCCACAACCTCTGATAATTTTATTAACACTTTTAGCTCCCTTCTCTGTCCTTTGATTCTCATTCCAGGACCACAATCACATGTTCAGTATTTAGTCACTATTCACATTAGCATTTGTAAGCCAAAACGAGGTGAAATGCCTGCTGCAGCACAGTATCACACAACCTCCACCAGGGGGTGCGGGTGAAGGAAAACAGGTACACTCACCGTGAAATCACAGGGCAGAAGGCAGGAGCCACTAGGTGGCAAAAGAGTAGTCAGAAAGGCTAGGTCAGCAACAGAGAGGGAACAAAGTACCAGAGGTCACAGCAATACATGTGGTCAGAAATAAGCCAAAGACGTCAGAGCCGATCGGGAGCAGGAAAGCCAGAGACTCAAGACAGTCAAACACGTCAGAGGACAAGCCGAGTAAAATGCCAAGGGGGTCACAATACAGAGAGCGAGTACTACGATGAGTGAAGTCACAGGGAAACACAGGAAAGGGACCTAGGGAAACACAGGAAAGGGACCTAGGGAAACGGGCAGAGGACAAATCAGGGTATAACGGGTCAGCTGCTCAAGCCAGGGACAGGAATTATAAGGCTATGTGCACACGGTGCGGATTCTGCTGCGGATCCGCAGCTTTTCTGGCCCTGTGGGTCTGCAGCAGATTTAGGTGCATTGTACAGTACCATTGTTTTCAATGGTAAACTGAAAAACGCAGTGCACATGCTGCAGATTTTTCCGCGCGGATTTGCTGCGGGTTCAAATCTGCAGCATGTCAATTCTTTGTGCAGAATCCGCTGTGGTTTCACACCTTCTCCATTGTAGAGGTGTGAAACCGCAGGTCTAAACCGCAGGTCTTTTGACCTGCGGATTTTTCCAAATCCGCAGCACTAAAACTATGTGTGCACATAGCCTAACTGACACTGTTTGCAGGTAACAGTGGACTGAAATAGCCAGACAGATCTCAAAACGAGGCAGGGAAGATTAACCCACGCATGACCATCCTGGGGAGAGAATAATCAGAAACAAACCCTGGACTGGATCATGACACCAGGATTGGGTAAAAATGTAAAAGTGGTGCCTGTGTTTCTATTTTACTTTTCGTCTGACTGTCCCATTTCTGATTTTAATGCAAAAATGGTGGGGGGAACAAGAGGCGCAATAGTGCCCTATCACTAGTGGCACTAGAAGTATGAGCGGTATAATACAGTTCCACTCACCTATTCCAGTTGTGTAACCCACAACTGGCTTGAGAGCATATCACAGAATCAGCTGCTGCAGGACCTCCACCAACCACTCGCACGTGGAAAAACCTTCAGAAAGTTGTGGGAAGCAGGATGTGTTGCAGTCCGCGCTGCCGAGATTCACAAATCACCTGGGATACAAGAAGTTATAGCAGTGTACTCCTTTATTTCCTCCTACGCGTTTCGGCGCCCTTCCTGGCACCTTCCTCAGGGATATTACATCAGCCATAGGAGCAGGGAATTTATAGCCCCTTACATTAGCAATTATGGGTGTGTTCTGTTTACATGTGATGTCATAATGGTCATCACTGGGGGAGGGGCCAGCATTTTTGGCGGAATTTCACATAAATAGCATGATAAAACAAGAAAATGGTCCAAAACACTTGCTAAAATGTACATAAAAATCTTACAAACAGAATGATGTAAAAATTTCCATGAAAAATGCAGCAGAAACTTTGCTAAAACCATTGTCACCCGACTTTCAGGGTAGTAGAACCCATGTATTTGCTGGTTTCAGTGTTTTCTCTTGTGACTAATGTTGAGCGCCACCGTCTCACTGGTATCAGTGCTGTTGGATCGAAGGTTCTATAAACTGCTTTTTCATGACACTATCCTGTTAAATATATGGTCCTATGGTTGTTATAAAAGAATTGTTATGAAAAAAATCACAGGTAATAGATGCTATCAGTATGAACACATACACACTGAGATCACTCCCAATCCCTTTCTAAAATCTGTTATTTTCAAATCTGTTTCACCCACAGTTTTGTATTTACTTTTACTTTTATTATTTTTTCCCACTGGTATATAGCAATCACAACTCCTACGCGTTTCGGAAGGGCGCCAAAACGCGTAGGAGGAAATAAAGGAGTACACTGCTATAACATCTTGTATCCCAGGTGATTTGTGAATCTCAGCAGCGTGGACTGCAACACATCCTGCTTCCCACAACTTTCTGACCATTTCTGATTTTGCCTTACAAATACTCACGTAAAATACTGACCAAATACTGAATGAGTGAGCATGGCCTAACATCTTTCATCTCAGCTGAGAACCTTTCTACATATTTCAAGCACAAGATAGTCCCCACAACTTATCTACATACAGTAACTGCTTTGAGCTCTTCCTTCCAGATAATGCTTATACACCATTACTAATTAAAGGGAACCTGTCAGCTGATCCATGCTGCCCAAACTTCAAATTACAGCTCACCGTCGGGGCACTTGTTCCATTCAACTTCAACCTCATTCCTAACCTTGATACTCTATTTTCCAAGCCTTAAATTCCATCTCTTCAACCTATCATTAATCACTGGTGTCTTTCTTTCTTTACTTAAACATGCAACCACTAAACCTAGCAATAAGAAGTCATGCCCCAACCCACCTCTTAAGTAGAGCTATTACCCCTTCTCACCATCCCTGACTATCTAATACCTCCTACAAAAATATTACCACCTTGAACTCCCCTCCCACCTCTCATTCCTGTTTTTTTTTAATTACCGTATATACTAGCGTATAAGCCAAGATTTTCAGCCCATTTTTTTGGGCTGAAAGTCCCCCTCTCAGCTTATACGCGAGTCATATACCGGGGGTTGGTGGGGGAGGGGGAGCGGGGGTGTCAGAGACCATACTCACACCTCATGGAATGTCTCTGCAGCCCCTGCTTCTCCCTCGGTCATCTTCTTCCTGCGTTCAGCGGTCACGTGGCACCGCTCATTAAACTCATGAATATGCACATATTCATGAGCTTAATGAGCGGTACCACGTGACCGCTGAACGAAGGAAGAAGATGACTGAGGGAGAAGCAGGGGCTGCAGAGAAGACCGTGCGCCAGGAGGGGGTGAGTATGACCGGGGCAGAGCAATATTTACCTGTCCCTGTTCCATTGCTGTGCACCACTGTGTCTCCGAGTCCTCCTGCTGTGATGTTCAGCAGAGGGCGCGATGACGTAGTCAGGGCGCGCCCTCTGCTGAACATCACTGTAGAGACCCAGGAGACAGAGCGGTGGATGGCGATGGAACGGGGACTGGTAAATATCGCCAGTGCCTCAAGACACTGGTACCTGGCCCCCAGCGACGAGAGGTGAGTATGTCTTTTTTTTTTTTTAATTGTGGCAGCAGCAAATAAGGGGTATTTATGGAGCATCTTATGGGGCAGCATTAACCCATGTGCAGCATCATATGGGGGTATTTATGGAGCATCTTATGGGGCAGCATTAACCCTTGTGCAGCAGCATATGGGGTATTTATGGAGCATCTTATGGGGCAGCATTAACCCATGTGCAGCAGCATATGTGGGGTATTTATGGAGCATCTTATGGGGCAGCATTAACCCTTGTGCAGCAGCATATTATGGGGGTATTTATGGAGCATCTTATGGGGCAGCATTAACCCTTGTGCAGCAGCATATTATGGGGACATTTATGGAGCATCTTATGGGGCAGCATTAACCCTTGTGCAGCAGCATATAGGGGGTATTTATGGAGCATCTTATGGGGCAGCATTAACCCTTGTGCAGCAGCATATGGGGAGTATTTATGGAGCATCTTATGGGGCAGCAATAACCCTTGTGCAGCAGCATATAGGGGGTATTTATGGAGCATCTTATGGGGCAGCATTAACCCTTGTGCAGCAGCATATAGGGGGTATTTATGGAGCATCTTATGGGGCAGCATTAACCCTTGTGCAGCAGCATATGGGGAGTATTTATGGAGCATCTTATGGGGCAGCAATAACCCTTGCGCAGCAGCATATTATGGGGGTATTTATGGATTATCTTATGGGGCAGCATTAACCCTTGTGCAGCAGCATATGGGGAGTATTTATGGAGCATCTTATGGGGCAGCAATAACCCTTGCACAGCAGCATATTATGGGGGTATTTATGGATTATCTTATGGGGCAGCATTAACCCTTGTGCAGCATATGGGGGGTATTTATGGAGCATATTACTGGGCAGCATTAACCATTGTGCAGCAGCATATGGGGGTATTTATGGAGAATCTTATGGGGCAGCATTAACCCTTGTGCAGCAGCATATGGGGGGTATTTAGGGAGCATCTTCTTGGGGCAGCATTAACACTTGTGCAGCAGCATATGGGTTTTTTTTTTATCTATGGAGCATCTTCTTGGACCACCATTAACGCTAGGCTTATGCATGAGTCAATAAGTTTCCCCAGTTTATTGTGGCAAGATAAGGGGGGTCAGCTTATATGCGGGTCGGCTTATACACGAGTATATACGGTATGTATCAAACTTTTTATAGCATGCTTAACTAGGACTGTGTTAACGTTAACCCCTTTCTGACAGGGCTATTTTCCGTTTTGTTTGTTTTTTTCATTTTTCTTTTTTCCCCTCCTTCTTCCAAGAACCACAACTTTCTATTTTTCTTTACCTATAGCTGTTTAAAGCCTTGTTATTTTTGTGGGACGAGTTATACTTTTGAAAAAACACCATTCATTTTATCAGGTGATGCACTGGAAAGCAGGAAAAAAATTCCAAGTGTATTGAAATTGCAAAAAAAAAGTGCAATTCCACAATTGTTTTTTGGGTTTTTTATTTACCATAGGAGTATAGTAATGACAGGCACAGGGGTCTTCTGCAGCTCTATGGCTTTAATAGCAACCCATCGGCACCCAGCAATCAAGTGACTAGCACGCCAATGGGCACGTGGAATGATGCGGCCCCCTGCAATGCGTGTTAAATGTCACTGTCAGAGATTGAGGCTATGTGCACACATGTGGAATTCCCGTGGATTTTATGCGTTTTTACCTAGTTTTTTCGCTGCAAAAAAAGCATAAAATAGTCAATCCATTGAGTTCAATGGCATTCCTCACATGCTGTGCTAATGCTGTGTATTTTTTCGTGGTGGAATCGCATCACAGAAAAATACGCAGCATGCTCATTCTTTTTGCGGAGTCGCGGGAATTCCACACACATAGGAATGCATTGCTCCGCTTACTTTCCGCATGTGGCTATACCCACCATGCGCAAAGTAAGTGGAAAATGTGCGGATGGTACCCACGGTCTGGAGGAGAGGAGACTCTCCTCTAGGCCCTGGGTACCATATCCCTGTAAAAAATAGAATTAAAATAAAAAATCTTTATATTCTCACCTTCCGGCGTCCCCCGCAGCGTTCCCAGGCCTCAGTGATGTTCCCGCCAACTCCCATTCCCAGTGATGCCTTGCGACAATGACCTCTGCTGACGTAGCTATCTCACGAGATGCTACGTCATCTGGGGTCATTGTCGCAAGGCATTGCTGGGAATGGGACTTGCCGGGAGCATCACTGAGGCCTAGGGACGCCAGAAGGTGAGAATAACATGATTTTTTATTTTTTTTTTAATATTTTTAACATTATATCTTTTTACTACTGATGCTGCATAGCAGACTCAATAGTAAAAAGTTGGTCACACTAGTCAAACACTATGTTTGACAAGTGTGACCAACCTGTCAATCAGTTTTCCAGGCAATGCTAAAGATCGCTTGGAAAATGCTAGTATTCTGCAAGCTAATTACGCTTGCAAAATGCTAGTTTTTTATGGGAAATACGCGCGAATAACGCATGCGTATTTCCCGTGGCAGGGAGTTGTGGAATTGCAGTGGAAATTTCCGCAGGAATTCCGCAAGTGTGCATATAGCCTGACAGTGGCATTCAAAGGGAACCTGTCACCACATCACGCTTAACCAATATAAACTATTAATATGGCCATATAAATTATAGACTGCTGAAAAAAGTCTTACTTGTATGTCTCATATCAGATGCCTCGCTGTTGATAAATTATCTTTTATCATTTTATGTAAATGATGTCTTCCAGGCTGTAGGCAGGATGTTGCCTGGAAGAGAACTCTGCCTCTAGAGCTTATTTTACATAGAAAGGGGACTTACCCCAGCACAAGTTCTGCTGTAACATATTTGACTATCAGTGGTTTGTTCCAAGTCTGCACTGTTATCCTTGTATTTACAAATGGCGATCACAGAGAATTTGAACAAGCATACAACTCTGAACAGCAATAGACCTGCTGCCAGGCTGGTGGTTTATAACTGGAGGGAGTTGGAGTTGGAGGGAGGAGAAATCAAAGGACTGCAGAGATCTGATTGGGATGTTAAGAGTTAACTCCTCTCCTGGAATAGAACTACTGTGCACTTTTGACCAAGCACTAGAGACTGTGCTCCATGGAAACCAGATGTACATTATAAATATACAGTTTCTTATTGCAGGAGAATAACAGCAAGCAAATAGGTAAAGAAAATCAATTGCAAACTTGCTTATTCTCATGCCATCTAAGTAAAGCAATTTAAGAACTTGAAAACACTTATTTCAAGAGAACATATCATCTTGTGGCTGGATTTTGCACATTTTATTTCCACTGGTCTTCTGAGTGTTCGCCTTAATTTACTTATGAAATCCACCATACGGATCCAGAGATATATACCTATTTATTTAGTGCTAATTTTTATGGTATTTACCAAGGGGGTGTGACTCACAGAATTGTCTGTGGCTATGTCTTTGTACTGCTCTGCATTATTGCTCTATGAGCATCTCTCCTTTGATAAAGACCATAAATATTAGCATTAAATAAAAAGGCCCATATCTTTGGAACCATATGGCTAAGTTTAAAAAAAAATATTCAGGGAAACAGCAGGAATAAATTAAGAGCAAAAAGTGTTCACTTTTCACCTGGTGACACGTCCTCTTAATAGCTCCATATTTTCACAAATCCACCACCTTTGATTCCAAACTGTCTTTCAATCACACACCCAATCCTTTATCACCTTTTGCCTTCTACATGTCAAAACATGTCCTCAATTTCAAATGCAAATTATCAGTCCTTGTCATGTTCCATCTAGACTTCTACAACTGACTTCTCTGCTTCCTCCCATCTAAGGCTATGTTTCCCGATGAGTAAGGGCCCCATCACACATAACGACTCACCAGTGATCCGGACAACTAAATCAACTTGTCAGGATCGCTGGTGTGTCGCTACATGATCGCTGGGTGAGCTGCCAAACAGGCAGCTTCACCAGCGATCAGCACCAGCGACGACGACGAGTGCGTCGCTGTGTACCTTAGTTACCAGCGCGCTGGTGCAGGGAACTGGCAACCAAGGTAAACAGCGGGTTTCTAAGTGCGGCGCGGCACTTAGAAACCCGATGTTTACCTTGGTTACCAGCTCCCTGCACCAGCGCGCTGGTAACTAAGGTACACATTGGGTTTCTAAGTGCCGCACTGCACTTAGAAACCCGATGTTTACCTTGGTTACGAGCTCCTGCTCGCTGATCGCTGGTCTCCCGCCTGTCACAAGCAGCGATGCGTGCTGGCCAGTGGGAGACCAACAACCCAAAAAAAGTCCAGAGGTTTCCACACTGGTGAGATCGCTGTTGCGTCACAAAACTTGTGACTCAGCAGCAATCTCGCTAGCAAGATCGCTGTGTGTGACGGGGGCTTAAGTTTTTGATGTTGCAGATTTTCTGTACCTATTAATTAAATCAGGTTACTTGCAATGGAAACACAATAAAAATGCATATGTTTATTTTACCTGCAAATTTTCTGCACCTACTATCATTCTATTGGGTATATTTCCATAGAAAACTCAACTTACCCACAAGTGAGACTGACTTGTGGATATCAATCATGCACCGTAGGTCAGTTTATGCAGCATAAAAAAGCACAATGTGCATGACGTTTCTATAAATTCCATCCACTTTGCTGGAATTTTAGGATGCTGCGGTTTTTTTTGCAGAGAGAGGACACAGCAGCAAAGCCTCAACAAAAATGCTTTGTGGGAACTAAACCAATTGTTTAAATAAAAAATATAATCCAAAAATATCCTGATGTCCTCTCGTGTAAAGTATTTTCATTTATTTTCAGGCTTGCTGATTTACCTTGTAATATGGTTCAGTATACGGTGAGTTTTTTACATCAGTATCTGTAAGCCAAAACCAGGAGTGGATGATAAATCCAAAAGTGGTGACATGTTTGTATTATACTTTTCCTCTGATTGTTCCTGTCCCGGTTTTGGCTTTCAAACACAGAGGTAAAATACTGACCAAATACAGATTGTGTGCACATGGCCTTACTTTGCTTATCCCCCACCCCCTCCTTCATTACTTCATTTAGGTAGAATTTTTTTTTCTGCGACCATAGAGCGGAGTGTTGATCCAATGAAAAGTATAAGCTACAAAGCTTTCTACTGTGTCCGTGTTCTGCTCCATGTGTGCCCTAGGTAGTGGCTGTGCTCCCCTCTTCTGCCCTCTGTGCTTCTCGTGTGGAAGTGGGGTGATGAACAATCAATCGGAGTCTCAGTAGCCAGACACCCATCGATAAAAATGTTACATAGCACTAACATATTCCTTAGCAATTTAAAATTAAGATAGTATGTGTACAACCAATATCAGACATTACATACTAACCCATAATTCAACACTTAAACAAGAGGAGTGAAGACCTCACTCACAGGAGCTTACACTCTGTAAAGTTTAGTTACTCTTTAAGTCTTTTGCTGCACCAACTATATATAGTCTTATAGCCTTTATGGTGTTGCATTATAATAATCATAACTTTTTATTTTTATGTCAAATCAGTGCTGCAGTATGAGAGATTATTTTTGGCAGGATAAGCCCTTAACATTTTTTGTTAAATATGAAGAATTAACTTTTTTAGGGGAGTTGCAATTGAAAAATAAAATTTTAAGTGGGAGTTGTTGAGCATTTAGTCATGGGATGCAAAGGATCCTTTGGTAGACACCAGGTCTGTGTGTATATTTCAGGTGACAGAGGGACACCCCTCACTTGAGCACCTAGATGCCGTGTTCATTATTGACTGTGTGGCGGCCCCAGGAGTATGGTCGCCACAATGGCATTGCCTTCCTCCTAGGGAGTGTGATGTCATGCTTGGAAGCAATAAAGGATCTCTCTGGCAGTTAAACACAACACACAACACAGCTCCCACTCCAGGCCAGCAGAGGGAGTTCTAAACCCAAAACTGGGGGAAGAGCTGCTCTCTGGGGGCCAGGAAGGGAAAATTAGGAGTACGTGTGAGGAGGGCAATGTGTGTGGACGTGAGGAGAAGAGCTGGGATATTGAGCAGAGAGTTCAGGCTTATTCCCAGCTATAGCGCATGATCTGGAGCCCGGTATCCAAGGCTGTATGGACACTGATGGTTCTGCAACAGAAACCGGAGGAATAGGAAGCTGTAAATGCTCTATTCCCACAGAAGACTCAGAGGCACAACAGCGACGTGTGAGCCAGAAGAAGGAGGCTACAGCTGTCTGCCATACGAGGGAGTTCTAAAGAGAATAAGCAAGTGGAACTTCAGTGTAACACAGTACTGCAAGTACCTAAAACTAAGCACTAGGAAGGAGACTACACAACCCATCTGCCTAGAGAGATTCCTAAGTTGCTTCCAGGCTAGCCAGCTCCTGTGCCATCTGTAATCTGGACCCTGGACTGTATTTGCCAAGCAAAGTAAAGGTAAAGAAACTGCACCCTATTGTGTCCTTGCTTTCTTCCTGCCAACTCTCCAGCACTGCTACATATCTGTGCCAAACACTACACCCGCTTCCTCAACACCTACCCTCTTCATCTACTCTGCCCTGGGACTACAGCCCTGCCTGTGGAGGGCTACACCATCATTGCTGCACCCCACCATCTGTCCCAGAAGATCTGTCTGCAGCGTCGGCTTTAGGCTGAGTTCACACGTGGCGTTTTTTTCGCGTTTCCGCGGCGGTTTTAACCGCGCGATTTTGCCGCGAAAACGCGAAGAATAAGCATCCCATGCATTCCTATGGGATTCCACAATGCTGTGCTAATGCTGCGGTTTTACCGCGGCGGAATCGCTTCGCGGTAAAAACCGCAGCATGCTCATTAATTTGCGGAATCGCGGCAATCCCGCACCCATAGGAATGCATTGTTCCGCTTACTTTCCGCATGTGGCTGTGCACACCATGCGGAAAGTAAGCAGAACATTTGTGGATGGTACCCATGGTCCGGAGGAGAGGAGACTGTCCTCCGGGCTTTGGGTACCATATCCCTGTAAAAAATAGAATTTAAAAATAAAAAATATTGTTATTCTTACCCTCCGACGTCCCGCGCAGTCTTCCTGCTTCTCTTCACACTCTCGTTCCCAGTAGTCCTTTGCGAAAATGCCCGCAATGGCGTCCGTTCTCACGGGATCGCGAAGTCTCGCGGTCATTCGCGCGACGTCATCGCGAATGACCGCGAGACGTCACGATCCCGCGAGAACTGACGTCATCGCGGGCATTTTCGCAAAGGATTACTGGGAACGGATGCGTGGGACGTCGGAGGGTAAGAATAACACCATTTTTTATTTTTTTTTTACATTCTATCTTTTACTATTGATGCCGCATAGGCGGCCTCAGTAGTAAAAAGTTGGTCACACTTGTCAAACACTATGTTTGACGAGTGTGACCAACCTGTCAATCAGTTCTCCAAGCGATGCTACAGATCGCTTGGAGAACGCTAGCATTTTGCAAGCTAAATACGCTTGCAAAATGCTAGTTTTTCCGCGGGAAAATCGCGGGAATTTAAAATGCGGTTTTCCCGCGGACTGGAATTCCGGAATTCTCGCGGTAATTTCCGCGAGAGTTCCGGTACGTGTGCACTTAGCCTAACACCTTCATTGCCGAACACCACAGGTGGCGTCACGAATCATTCACTCATAAACTTTATTCCATCACTTCATCCCTTTTACATGGGCGCCCAGGGCCACGGACCAGGTCACCGCTGCTGTGACATTCCCCTCTGAGAGTCCGGCCTGGTACCGAGTACCCCACAGCCCTGGGAGGGCGACCCATTCTTTTATATTTTGGCAGTGGGCAAATAATAATATAATAGCACTGTCCTGTACATTCTGCGCTCAGTATCACCACGCAGCTCTAGAACAAGTGTTTTTTAAGTAACTTTGCTGAAAAATTAACCTCATTTTGGTGTGTGCAAACGTTGGGTTGTCCTCAAGCGGATAATTACCTTCCCCACTCACTATTCTTCTTCCTTTCCCCTCTGTCCATCTCTTCTTTGGCTACTAGCTGCTTCATCAATTCAGATCAAAATAATAACAGTGACTTACAAGGCTGTCCATAATCTGTCCACTCCATAAGTTTCTCCACGTACAATCTCTGGTCCTCACACAACTGCTTTCTTTGCTGTTATCTTGTCTGCCCCTCATAGCACTATAGTCAAGATTTTAACCTTGGTTCCAGTGTATTTAGGATGCCAGTGTCCACAACACGAGATTCCCAGCTTCAATCAAACCCTTCAAAAGCAATCTAAAAATTCACCTGTTTTGAAAAACTTACAACTGACAAAACTGTCACTTTAAAATAAAAAAAAGATTAATACTAACACTGCTTATATGTGTACAGAATACCAAGCCAAAATATACAGGTGTGCATGATGGCTAAAGCTGCCTATACATCTAACGAGTTAGAATAATGCCCTCTCATTCCCTGCCTTCCTGCTCTTCTAAAAGAAAATTGCAAGGCCCTCAAAAGCCAATAAGTATGGGGACTTCCCTGTTGGCAGATTTCAGAAGGGTGAATGTCAGTATGTCTAATCCTTTGATCATCCATGAGATAACCCGGTATCAGGGATATCTGACGTTGGCTTGTCTTCCTCTCCGCTTAGGAATTAATAATAAAGTCTATTGCTAGCTTAGATGACATGCTTCTTGTTTATACAGATGAATACACAACCAATGGTGGCCATGGATATTATTGGAGATGTGCAATAAGCCGACTGCCATCAGATCGGCAGGTGATCTTACTGTCAGATCCCGACAAGGTTTGCTAGACTTATAAACAAGGTTTACATCCATAGCAGGGTCAGAACATCTCAAAAAAAGATCTGAATAAAGGTTCTTCCATGAATTTGTATGACAACACATAGAAAGACTAAGTGATATGGCTACAAGATACTAACTCGCTGTTCATTTGCAGAGGTGCCTAGACCGACTCTTATTTTTGAACCGGAGCAGCCAGTGTACTTTGCGGGAGAGTCTTTATCACTGAGATGCTTTTCTGAAATGCAGACAAGGATCACGGGTTACAACTTCTTCAGGGATTCAGAGTTGATGGTTAACAATTCTGCCTCAAGTAGACTGATGCTTCAGCTTTCTTTAATGCATGCAGGAAATTATTTCTGCACATATTACACAGAAGCCACCAGCAGAGTACCAGAAAGCAACTCCATAACTCTTAAAGTGATAGGTAAGTGACCTTCATAAGTTTTCCTTATGATAAAATCAATGCGTTCCACTGATCTATTTGCCTTATACTACATGTACTCCCAGACTGACCGCCAGTCTCCTGACCTCAATCTCATATGTGTAAGTCCAGGGCAGAAGAGTCATGGTCAGTCAGTGAGGACCTTGAAATCTGACCCCAAACTAATTAATATAGAAATTAAATTTCTCAGTTTTTTGTCTATTTTAAGTAAGTTTTTTTTGTGAGACATAAAATTACTTTGTTGGATATATTGTAGGCTGGGTTGCTTTTTAGAAAAAAAAGAATTGCTTAACATCTCTGTTAAGGCATGTAATGAAAGTCAATTTTGTGGAGATCTTAAAGGGATTGTCCTGTCTTGTATATTTATGGTAAATCCACACTATATGCGATTAATGGATGCTCGATGTCGTTCCCACCTCGAAAAAATGCAGACATGTGGTATATACAATAAGGGAAAGCACCTTTAACCCTTCCTGATGTACAGCGTAACAGCACATTATACATTGCGTCAGCATATATGGATTGGGCTCATTGCACTCAGCAGATGCTAGCTATGTCACATGCCTGTAAGGGCTCATACTCATATGTGAGAAAAAAAACAGTCCGCAATCTGGACCGGAAAAACGGACGAGTGTCTTTCGAGTGTCATGCGATTTTCAAACCTAGCATCCGATTTACATCCGAGTGCAGTGTGATTGGTATCCGAGTGCAATGCGATTTTAACATGAGCTTTTACATACAGCAGTTCTCTGCTATTTACACATCATTTTCAAAGGACATATTCATCAAAACACACACATACAGTAAATATATATATATATATATATACTGTATATACAGTGGGGAAAAAAAGCTTTATATGAAAAATAAATTTTGCCAAATCAGACAATGTGATTTTCTGGATTTGTTTTCTCATTTTGACTCTCATAGTTGTGGTCTACCTATGATGTCAATTAAAAGGCCTCTCTCATATTTTTAAGTGGGAGAACTTGCACAATTGGTGGCTGACCAAATACTTTTTTCCCCACTGTATATATAGATAGTTACACATGTGGTCAAAATTGTTGGTACCCCTCATTTAATGACAGAAAAACCTACAATGGTGACAGAAATAACTTGAATCTGATGTAAAGGAGATACAGAAACTGTCCTGAACCTCCAAACTTGTCCCGATTTAGTGTGTATATATTATTGGATCATAATGATATGTGTAAAATCTGCTATGTAAATATGTATAAGATTAAGGAAAGTGTGTAGTGCACATGTTTGGTCACTAGATGGGGGTATTATAGGTGTGCTTAGTGTAGGACAAGAGTGTATTCGTGTAAATGGTTAACCATAAGAGGGGTCAGCTGGATGTAAGGCAGGAATATTTCCTGGGTAGATTCAGTCAGGGATAGGTAGCTTGGGCGGGCTAAATGCCCAAGCTACTCATCGCCCCGCAACGTTTAAGGAGGAACCCAGCTATCCAGAGTCAGTGGGACAGCACAGCCTCATTGCTTGGGCTGATGCCCTCAGAACCGGGGCAAAACAGCTGAATGAACACCTGTATGCAGTGAGGCTGGCCAGGGAGGACACTGAAGAGCTGTTGGATGCAGTCCAACCCAGGAACGTGCAGTGTGACAGGAAGAGGCGTGCAGGGAAAGATGAAGTAATGTACAAGCTGTCAAAAATGTTTTAACAAATCTGGATGTGCTACGAAGTTATGAAAGTAAAGTTTTTACATTTAGTTTTGCACCTGGACTGTGTCTCTGTTTATTCAGAAGCAGCCGGAGGTGACCATAAAGAATGGAGAACAAACCCTGAGGACGCAGGGGACAGAGAGGCAAGTAAGCTGACAGAGGAGCATGATTTTTATGTATTGGAAGGCCAGGAAACACAAGACCCGATGAACTCAGCCACGACTACAGCCCTGGCTGACCTCTACACTGACAAAAGTAATAATAACTAAAAAATCTATGATAACGAACAAATGAAAGTCAGACATTGCTTTTCAACCATACTTCCACAGAATTTTTTTAAAAAAT
The DNA here is from genome assembly GCF_039654945.1 of Dendrobates tinctorius. NCBI lineage: Eukaryota > Metazoa > Chordata > Amphibia > Anura > Dendrobatidae > Dendrobates > Dendrobates tinctorius. Next base: position 32,334,445 of record NW_027361712.1, on the reverse strand, counting down.
AAAACTTATAAAATAGGCCTGGACAGAAATGATGGTACCCTTAATTTAATATTTTGTTGCACAATTTTTTGAGTTAATCACTGCAATTAAACGATTCCTGTAACTGTCAATGAGACTTCTGCACCTCTCGTCAGGTGTCAGGTATTTTGGCCCACTCCTCAAGAGCTAACTGCTCCAGTTGTCTCGTGTTTGAAGGTTGCATTTTCCAGATGGCATGTTTCAGCTCTTTCCAAAGATGCTTAATAGGATTTAGGTCAGGACTCATAGAAGGCCACTTCAGAATAGCCCAATGTTTTCTTCTTAGCCATTCTTGGGTGATTTTAGCTGTGTGGTTTGGGTCATTATTCTGTTGCAAGACCCCTGACCTGCGACTGAGACCAAGCTTTCTGACACTGGGCAGCACATTTCTCTCTAGAATACCTTGATAGTCTTGAGATTTCATTGTACCCTGCACAGATTCCAGACACTCTGTGCCAGATGCAGCAACGCAGCCCCAGAACATAACAGAGCCTCCTCCATGATTCACAGTAGGGACAGTGTTCTTTTCTTGATATGCTTCATTTTTCCATCTGTAAACACAGCCTTGCCAAAAAGTTCAATTTTTGTCTCATCTGTCTATAGGACATTCTTCCAGAAGTTTTGTGACTTGTCATCATGTATTTTGGAAAATTCCAGTCTGGCTTTATTATGATTGTTTTTCAACAATGGTATCCTCCTTGGTCATCTCCCATGCAGTCCACTTTGGCTCATACGACAGATGATGCGATCTGACACTGATTTTCCTAGAGCTTGAAGTTCATCTGTTTAGAAGTTTTTCTGGGCTCTTTTGTTATCATTCGTATTTTCCGTCTCTTTGATTTGTCATCAATTTTCCTCCTGCGGCCACATCCAGGGAGGTTGGCTACAGTCCCATGGATCTTAAATTTCTGAATAATATGTGCAACTGCAGTCACAGGAGCATCAAGCTGCTTGGAGATGGTCTTATAACTTTTGCCTTTAGCATGTTTGTCTATAATTTTCTTTCTAATCTCCTGAGACAACTCTTTCCTTCGATTCCTCTGGCCCATGTTGAGTGTGATACACACCATGTCACCAAACAGCACTATCACGGACCGTGTACTAGGTACTCACCGGTACGTACGCACCCTGTGCAGTGCAGACAAACGGGGTTCACAGCGTCCGGGGACAGAGACTGGACAGCACGCAACCACCGGCAAACAGGACCTGCGACACGTGACCACAGGGGGCAGGACCAGGGAGAAGCCAACAGCAGGAGAGTAGTCAGGGCCAAGCTAAAGGAGTCATGAAACCGGGAGAGGCAGAAACGGTACCAAAGGGACAGACAGAACAGAATCAAACCACGCAGAAGTCAAAGAAACAGACGAGCAAACAGACAGTACCAAATCAGCAGGCAAATACAAAATGAGAAACAGACCTGGTCAGAACCAAGGTATCACACACTAGAACAGGTACAAGGCACAGGCACACAGGGGTCAACTTAACTCAGCCGAGGGCAGGAGTATAACTGACAAGGATTTGAGCAATCTGAGGGTATAAAAAGCCTTCCCAGATGCAGAGGGAGGCTACAATGATTAACCCCTGGCGCACCAGTCCCAAGCCTACCATAGGATCATGACAATCACAGTGAGTATCTGTAGCCCTCTATACAGGCCCACTCACTGATTCCAAGATTGTAGACACCTGTGATGCTAATCAGTGGACACACCGTGATTTAATATGTCTCCTTTGTCACATTATTTTCAGTGGTACCATCTTTTCTGTCCAGGCCTATTTCATTAGTTTTATTTTTTTTTATATTCTGTGGAAGTGGGTCGCCCTCCCAGGGCTGTGGGGTACTCGGTACCGGGCTGGTGTCAGTGGGATGTGTCACAGCAGCGGTGACCAGGACCGTGGCCCTGGGCGCCCAAGTAATAAGAACATGTGAATGGTGGAATGTAGTTAATGGAATAGTTTGTGACGCCACCTGTGGTGTTCGGCTAGGGAGGTGTTAAGCCGACGCTGCAGACAGATCCTCCGGGACAGATGGTGTGGTGCAGCAATGATGTTATAGCCCTCCACAGGCAGGGCTGTTGTCCCAGGGCAGTGTAGATATGGAGACACTTAGATGGTGTAGTGTTTGGCGCAGGGGATGTAGAAGTGCCAGGCGGACGGACGCAGGAAGGAATGGAGGACACCAGGGCATGTAGTTCCAAAGCTTTACTCACAGTTTGTTGTGCCCGTTTCTGTGCCGTGTCCTCCGGGTCAGGGACTCAGTCAACCTCCAGGCAAGATGGAATGATCCCTTCCACACTCCGCCAACTTATGTGCCTTTTCTGAATGTCTCCTCTATAGCGCCTTTAAGTGTGAAGATCTCCTAGTACTGAGTTACACTGGGGACTCTCTACTTCTGAATCCCGGCTCTCTATCCATGTTGCTGTTGTGCCCTCAAGTCTTAGATGGGAGTAGTGCATTTACAGCCCACTACTCCACCGGTGTCTGCTGCAGAACCATTAGTGTCCATACAACCTTGGGGACCGGGCCCCGGCCTTGCGCTTAGAACTTCTAGGCAGGGTTCTTCCTCTAACCCACGTCCTCTATGTTCCCTTTTACTCCTACGTTCCGTACTTGTCTTTTCCCTTCTATGGAAGCTCAGGCTTCGGTTCAATGTCCTTCTCCTTCTTTCCTTTCCCGTGCCAGCTGGCTCAGGTCACTGAGGCAGCTGCAGCACTCCTTCCTCCATCCCTCTTCCAGGGATCCCCACTCCTCTCCTAGTGGCTTAACTCAACCTCTGAACCTCCTGTCAGACTGAACTCTCATCCTGGAACCGTCCCACTCTTTTATCTGTATTCTCAACCCCACCCACCTCCCAGCACATTTAGTGTTCCAAGCAGGGAACCACCAAAGGTGCTCTGCCTCTCTCTAAGCAAGGAGCCGCAATGTGGTTTTGCTGAACTATTCTATTGTGTGGGGTGCGAGTGTTGGAGCGTGGTCAGGAGCCTCCAACTTACCTGGATGGTGGGGCACCACACCTTAGGAGAAGGTGCAGTACCTCTGTGGCGACTGAGCCTCAGGGGCGCAACAGAAGCATGGTTGAAAAGCAATGTCTGACTTTCATTTGTTCATTATCATAGATTTTTTAGTTATTATTACTTTTGTCAGATTCAAGTTATTTCTGTGACCATTGTGGGTTTTTCTGTCATTACACGAGGGGTACCAACAATTTTTACCACGTGTGTATATCAATACCACATGAAATATTCAATGCACACATGGACCCATTCTGCCGTTTAGTTTAAAAAATGAGTTCAGGCCTCCATATACATAGAATAGTTATATACACATAGAATACATACATATATATATAGTTAGATGTCAGTGACCCAGAAGAAAAGACGGTAAAACATCTGCCGGGTTCTGTAAAATCACTGCAGGAGCTGACAGGATAGAAAAGTTGGTTTGCATACAGCAAAGACAAATGGAATAGGTAGATATATAAATGTCAGCGACAAATACATTTAGTACAGTGTGTGTGCAAATTACTGGACATGTATTTAATTAATAAAAGATTATTTTGCCGAAAAAAATGGCGAGGGCTCCTGCATAATTTTTGTAATAAGCCGAAATCAGGGAAAGCCGACGGCTGGGGGCGAATGTTTATAGCCAGGGAAGGGGGTAATACCTTTACTGGCTATTAAAATGGGGGACCCCAAAAAAATGACGTGGGGTCCCCCTATAATTAATAGCCAGCAAAGGCTATGCAGACAGCTGCGGGTTCATATTAATAGCTTAGGAAGGGGCCATGGATACTGCCCCCCCAGCTAAAAACATCAGCTCTCAGCCACTCCAGAAAAGGCGCATCTCTAAGTTGCACCAATTCTAGGACTTAGCCTCACTTTTTCCACTTGCCCTGTAGCGGTGGCAAGTGGGGTAATAGTTAGAATCATAGAATCATAGAACATAGAATCATAGAACATAGAATCATAGAATCGTAGAGTTGGAAGGGACCTCCTGGGCCATCTGGTCCAACCCCCTGCTCAAAGCAGGATTCGCTAAATCATCCCAGTCAGATGTCTGTCCAGCCTCTGTTTGAAGACTTTCATTGAAGGAGAACGCACCACTTCTCATGGCAGCCTGTTCCACTCATTGATCACTCTAACTGTCAAAAAGTTTTTTCTAATATCTAATCTGTGTCTCCTCCCATTCAGTTTCATCCCATTGCTTCTAGTCTTTCCTTGTGCAAATGAGAATAAAGTTGATCCTTCTACAATGTGACAGCCCTTTAGATATTTGTAGACAGTTATTAAGTCTCCTCTCAGTCTTCTCTTTTGCAAACTAAACATTCCCAAATCCTGCAACCTTTCCTCATAAGACAGGGTTTGCAGACCGGTCACCATTCTGGTCGCTCTTTTCTGAACTTGCTCCAGTTTGTTGATGTCTTTTTTAAAAAGTGGTGCCCAAAACTGGACACAATATTCCAGATGAGGTCTGACCAAAGAGGAGTAGAGGGAAATAATGACTTCACGTGATCTAGACTGTATGCTTCTGTTAATACATCCTAGAATTGCATTTGCCTTTTTTACTGCTGCATCACACTGTTGACTCATATTCAGTCTGTGATCTATTAGTATACCCAAGTCTTTTTCACATGTGCTGTCACTTAGCCCTATTCCTCCCATTCTGTATATGCTTTTTTCATTTTTATTGCCCAGATGTAGTACTTTGCATTTCTCCCTGTTACAAACCATTCTGTTAGTTGCTGCCCACTTCTCCAGTTTATTTATATCTTTTTGAATCCTCTCTCTCTCTTCTCTAGTATTAGCTATCCCTCCTAGCTTTGTGTCATCAGCAAATTTAATCAGTTTACCCTCAATTCCTTCATCTAAATCGTTGATAAAAATGTTGAACAATACAGGGCCCAGGACAGAGCCCTGTGGTACCCCTCTTGAGACATTCTTCCAACTGGATGTGCAGCCATTTACGACCACTCTTTGGGTCCGATAACTAAGCCAGTTATGAATCCACCTAACAGTTGCCTTGTCCATTCCATACTTAGTCATTTTTTCAATAAGGATTGTATGAGAGACTTTGTCAAATGCTTTGCTGAAGTCAAGATATACTATATCTACAGCATTTCCTTGATCCACCCAGTGATTCCGTCATAGAAGGAAATTAAGTTAGTCTGACAAGACTTATTAGTTACAAACCCATGCTGACTCTGTTTAATCACTTCATTCTTATCCAGGTACTGACATACATGTTGTTTAATAATTTGTTCAAAGATCTTTCCTGGTATAGAAGTCAGACTCACCGGCCTATAGTTGCCTGGGTCCACCTTCTTCCCCTTTTTGAAGATAGGAACAACATTTGCTCTTCTCCAGTCTTCTGGAACTTCTCCTGTTCTCCAAGAATTTTCAAAGATTATGGAGAGGGGTTCAAAAATTTCTTCTGCTATCTCCTTCAGTACTCTGGGGTGTAATTCATCTGGACCTGGAGACTTGAATTCATTTAGGTTAGCTAAGTGTTTCCTCACTATCTTTCTGTTTATAGATATCCTGGATTCTTCTATTCCCTTAATAGGACAGTGAAGAACAGTTGATGTTACATTTCCTTTCTGAGAGAAAACAGATGCAAAATAGGAATTTAAAAGTTCAGCCTTCTCAACATCCTGTCTTACCATTTCATCATTTTCATCCTGTAAAAATCCTATAGCATCTTTGACTTTTCTTTTACTTTTGACATCAAGCCCCAAGATTAGTAATGGAGAGGCGTAAATAGAATGCCCCCATTACTAACCCCATAGACAAATTGTAAATAAAACACAGACACCCAATAAAAAAAATCCTTTAATTGAAATAAAGACACAGACTCCTTTAATATTCTTAATTAAACCATACTTGTGACCTTGCCTATTTCCTCGATGCCCTCGATCTCCTGTAATGAAAGTAAAGTAATAAACCAACAATATACCATACTGTCCTTCCTTGTATCCCACGCTGTAATCCATATCTGGGGGAGAAATAGTTTTCAACCTTGACGGTGCCAAGATGCGACCGCCCCAGCTGAAAACCACTGGTGAATGAGCTGCTGGGAGCGGAGTTTCAGTGACTAGCAGTGACGTCACTGAGTCTGCGCTCCCTCACAGCCCGAACTGCGGTGCCCTCATCACTGGCATTTTCCCACGGTCCAGAGGTCACTGCAGGTCAGGACACCGATGCGTAAAAATCAGACAGCACTTGCATAGTCCGAGTGCTATGCAATTTTTTTCTCGCATCCATTGAATTGCATTAGCAAGTCTCATCCAAAATACACAGCAAATCGCAGCATGCTGCAATTTTTTTCTTAGTCCGAGTTCAGCTAAGAACAAAATTGCGGATGAGATGTAACTCATTGAATAAAATTGGTCAGAGTGCAATCCGATATTTTATTGGGTTGCACTCGCCCGTTTTTCTCGCAAATGAGTATGAGTCCTAACAGCAGTGCCTGGCAGAAGCATTTAATTGGACTGATTGCCAGTGCGCACGTGTACATGCTCTTGTCAACCCACCCCACTATGTGATCATGGGTTGCCGATAGATTGTCAAAGCAGAAGGGAGCCTGCTGACGGCCCCTATCATCATTCTCCAAAAAAGCCTCATAGGAAAATGTAATTCTCTATATTTTGCAATACTTCTGAAGGTCCCCATGCTTGCCATGATGGTACTCTTATGAGGACTAGCCTGTGGCTAGCTTTTATAGGACACCGTGATTCTTACTGATATATTGCAAAACAATGGAATTGTATTATATACAGCAAGAGATCAAATCGAAAGTCCACATCCCATAAGTGTAGTAAACACTGAAAAAAAAGTTTTAAAAAATATGAAATTGAATCACCATTTGTTTTCCTTTCTTATAAAATAAGGAAATACAACAAAATGGGTTTTTTTTGCTAAAAATAAATAAAAGGCATTCAAACATCCTATGGTATCTGTAAAAACCTTAGCTCGCCCCCCTAAAAATAAGCTCTCACACAGCTTTGTCAACGGAAAAATAAAAAAGTTATGGCTGTCCAAAAATGGCAACACAAACAACTTTTATTTATCACCTATTAAATGTAAAAAAAAACAACTAGAAAATCATTAATTGCCATGACTGGCAACAGTAAAAACTAAACTTATTTCACCGCACATGGAATTGTTTTCTTGTTCTCCATCGAAATTAAAGGTGTCATTGAAAAACAACTTACCCAGGAAATCACAATGTCCTATGGCTGTATAACTGAAAACAAAAAAAATGTATGACTCCTGGAAAATGGAAGGAAAAAAATGCAAAAGAAAAAAAAACTCTGTGACATGAAGGGGTTAAAAGGTTTTCCACTTTTAATTTTTTTGTGAAAAATGCACAAAATATTTTTATTTTGGGCTATATACTTGATGAGTTTTTGATGATGCAGATTTTCTGCAGCATTTATGCACCTATTCACTAAAATAGGTTACTTGCTTTATTCTATGTTTTATTAGTGCTTTTTTCTATTTAATGCATTTTTTTTTAGCGAATTGATGTTGATTTTGTCTTTTTTTGGGTTGTCACTTTAAATTAAAGTTGTTTTGTTTTTGACACTTCCTGGTATTTGGCATTGACAAAACTTTATTGGTACATTCATGTGAGGATAACATGACTAAAAATCCATATAAGTTTTATTTTACATGCAGATTTTCCACATATAATGCAATTTTATAAGGAAAAATCTGCCCATAAAACTTGGCAAGAGATTGTTTTGAATTTCAATCTGACATTTCGTTTGGGAGTGCAAGATCATCAGAATATTATATAAATCATATAAAAAAAATAGATTTATTAGATATGCATTAAAAACTATACCTCACAAAAAAGCACAAAGAATGCACAATATCATAGGAAAGGCCACTTAGATAGTAAAGCCCTTTCTGATACCGGGTAAAAAATGACAAAGCAGTATCAATATCCTTATAAATATACCCTACAATTAGTATTACCTGACCTCAGAGGTGGGCATCCAGATGATAGACAAATATGGTGCTCCCACTCAAAGCCAGTTTTCTCAAGACTACCCTATAAGTCCTTAACACATAGGGACCAAGGGAACCAGTATCCGCAAATAATTCATAATTGTCAGTACAACAGTAAAGGAATATCCAGGCAGTAAGTGCACTTAGTCACAGCTTAAACAAAAAATTAGTCATGTTAAAAGGTAGAAAAAGGTGGGTACTTATCTATTCCCACCTATCCCGCTATAGGTCTTGGAAAATGGCGACACAACTGGAAAAAAAAAATATTTCTGATATTTTTCACTACTTTTTTTCTTGCTATGGTCCCCAGCTGGATCTTTAAATATTATTTTCTCTGAAACATTTAGTTCTTTAAAGTAAATTTTCTTTGAAAAGTGTTGCATGGAAAGATAAACCTGGCTGCAACCGTGCAGTCAGGCTCTGGCTCATGCTGCCCAAGATTTTGGCAGCATTAATCAAATGTAGATTGTGAGCCCCATCGGGGTCAGTGATGATAATGTGTGCAAAACTGTAAACCGCTGCGGAATATGTTAGCGCTATATAAAAATAAAGATTATTATTATTACTAAATAACAGGTTCCCTTTTAGGACTCCAGTTTTTTTATTACATGAATTCAATACAATGTCAACACGCACTAGGAAATTTGTATTAAACTGCCAGTCATATCACAACCATTTGGGTGGCCACATGTGGACACATATTGCATGGAATATTTCTTGAGGAAGTTTGATAAAATCATGCATTTTTGAAAAGCTGGTCATCTTACGAGGGCAGGTTATAACACAAGTTGTCAGCTCAATGAAGGCAAGCCACACATATGTAAGGAAGGTCATACAGCTACACGAGACCTGAAAAGCCACTGGCATGCCTAACATCCTCTTGGTTGGTTGGTTGCTTAGTATTGTGAATGCACATCAATAAGTCCTCTATAAATTACAAATAGTTATGTGTAACATGCTATGCTGGCTAGCAGCCTATTGGTCAGGCCTACAAGATTAGAAAAGGCTGTTATCCAGCTCCATCTACTTTCACTCCACAACATACTGATGGCCCACTCTCAACCATATACAGCAAATGTGCTCATTAGGCTCTGTCAATGATGTTGAAATTTCACTAAGAAACTTTGGTGGGAGATTTCATAATCAGAACTCTAGACTGTTGCTTTGAGTTACACAATATAGGACACAGTTCATAGTCATGATGCTGAAAGAATGGACATTTATTAAAGAAATCCAGACATAACAGGACTTCATGTAAAACCATCTCTAGAGGCAGAGTTATCGTCCAAAAAACATCCTCCCCATAGCCTGGAAGAGGTCATTTCCATTTAAGCAATAAAAGATTCTTTATCCACAACAACACATCTGATATGAGATAATAAAACATGTCTCCAAATCATAATATATAATAAGTTATAACTGGCATAAATGCCACATTAATAGTAGAAAAAATGCATAGCAACAACGACTCAAATAGATCACAAAAGACCGGAGAAAGATAGAGTCTAGGCTAGTTAGCAAACAATGAACAAATATTTTATTGATCATAAAAAGTGACACAAAAAATGTCAATATATGCAGAAAAACACACTGAACACAGTATATAAGTGAGCAGACAGTATACAAAGGAAGTACTTATATAATTGATAGTGACCTCAAAACCCTAGAACGTGGTATGAGAATCCTGGAATCACGCTTAGTGCATAAAGGGCAATATAGATGTATATGTATACTGCCACCAATCACAGTAATCTAAGTAAGCAGGAATAATCCCAAATGTAACAAGCATAGTGCTTAAGCCCAGATACCGGAGTTCCTCCAATTACAGTCAATGGAAAAATAAATCCAACAGTGTTACAATGATATGGAGGAGCCCCGGGTACTGAGACATAAAGAGGGACTACAAATCCATCGCTAGTAGGAAGTAAATGGGGCAGAACAGTGGGAAAGGATAGCCCAACCAAATCATATTGCTAATATATGATTACCCGTCATGCTTCCAGGCGTGAAGGCAGGAGGAAAAACCCCAATGCACGTTTCGATGTGTAGATCTTCCTCAGGGGGCGTGGCTTTAATATGCCTAGGTTCCCATTTAAATACCCCACTTGTTTACAAGGTGACCAATAAGAATGTAATGGAGCGCATAAATATGAATGTAACCGCCCATGGAGGTCGTACATAGTCCCCAATCACATGTATCAGCCAATCAAAAAGTAAAAGGAGAAACGCCCCCACCAATAGTATACTTAGACGTCACTGCTGCCAGACAGGAAGTGAGGGCGTGAACCCTCACTCCTGCCAGTAATATGCACACACGTCACTTCCGCCCTTGATATGGGGCGGCAAGCGGCAGCACGGGGGGCGGGCATACTGCTAACGAGCGCGCACGTCACCACCGCTCTGCCGCTGCGTCACGTGGGACGGCCGGCGCCTAGCCGTCACCAGGCAACGCAGCCAGGCAGAGAACGGAAGGGACGCACAGAGAACACAGCAGTGAAAGTAAAAAAAAAAAACCTAAAAAACCCTGTTACGGGTGTCACATAGTGAAATGGACATATAGACATGGCACCATTACCAAATAACTTGCGGGAACAATAGTGATGTAAAGGATACCATAAAAATAAACATAGGAACTGCTCCACTCAAATATGGACAGATGGGATTGTACATAACATAAACTGGTAACAATAATGGCATTAGACAGAGATAAAATAAAGTGAAACAATTTGCAATCATATATCTACATGATTGTTGGAATGTATAAAAAGACACTTGTACAGATAGACAGATAGGATATATTGATATATGTATATGCAAATGAGATACCAGTAAATTATACAAAAAAGAGAATAACCTGCAAATCAAAAAGGGAGGCCAAACAATACTGTCTGCACAGGCATGATGTTAATTGTTAAAGCCCTACTAAATTACAAATAATGTATGCAATAGTCAGATCGGGCCAACTTAGTATGGTGCAGGTATTTCTTTAATAACCTATTAAAGGTGTCATTGAAAAACAACTTACCCAGGAAATCACAATGTCCTATGGCTGTATAACTGAAACTTTGGCGGGAGATTTCATAATCAGAACTCTAAACTTGCTTTGAGTTACACAATATAGGACACAGTTCATAGTCATGATGCTGAAAGAATGGACATTTATTAAAGAAATCCAGACATAACAGGACTTCATGTAAAACCATCTCTAGAGGCAGAGTTATCGTCCAGAAAACATCCTCCCCATAGCCTGGAAGAGGTCATTTCCATTAAAGCAATAAAAGATGCTTTATCCACAACAACACATCTGATATGAGGAATACAGGTAGGAATGTTTTCAGCATTCTATAACCTGTATGACCATATAATCATACAAACATAGAATCATAGAATGTTAGAGTTAGAAAGGACCTTTGGGGTCATCGTGTCCAACCCTCTGGTCAGTGCAGGATTCATTAAACCATTTCAGACAGCTGTCTACCCAACCTCTGTTTGAAGACTTCCATTGAAGGAGAACTCGCCACCTCTCGTGGCAGCATGTTCCACTCATTGATCACCCTCACTGTCAAAAAGTTGTTTCTAACATCTAATCTGCATCTTCTCCCTTTCAGTTTCATTCCATTGCTTCTCGTGTTTCCATTTGCAAATGAGAATAAAGATGATCCCTTTACACTGTGACATACCTTCAGATATTTGTAGACAGCTATTAAGTCTCCTCTTAGCCTTCTTTTTTGCAAGCTAAACATATCCAGATCCTTTAGCCGTTTCTCGTAGGACCTACTTTGCTCACCTTCCTGGTAGCTCTACTTTGAACTTTCTCCAGTTTTTTAATGTTTTTTTTTCTTTTTAAATCTGGTGCCAAGAACTGGACACAGTATTCCAGATGAGGCCTGACCAAGAAGGAGTAGAGGGGGATAATTACTGCACGTGATCTAGACTCTATACTTCTCTTGATACATCCTAGAACTGTGTTTGCCTTTTTTGCTGCTGCATCACACTCTTTACTCATGTGCAGTCTGTGATCTATTAGTATGCACAAGTCTTTTTCACACGTGCTGTTGCTTAGTTCTATTCCTCCCATTCTGCAGATGTCATTTTTGTTTTTATTGCCCAAACGTAGAATCTTGCATTTCTTCCTGTTAAATACCATTGTATTATTCGCTGCCCATTGCTCATTCAAGCTTATCTACATTCTTATTAATCTATTCCTTGTCTTCTCTAGTGTTTGCAATCCCTCCTAGCTTTGCATTGTTGGCAAATTTGATCAGTTTACCTTCAGTTACCTTATCTAAATCATTTATAAAAAAGTGTTGAACAACACTGGGGTCAGGACAGAGCCTTGTGGTACCCCACTTGAAACACTCTTCCAATTGGATGTGCAACCATTTATTACCACTCTTTGAGTACGATCACTGAGCCAGTTATGAATTCACCTAACCGTAGCCTTGTCAATCCCATACTTGGTCATTCTATCAATAAGGATAGTATTAGATACTTTATCAAATGCTTTGCTAAAGTTGAGATATACTATTTCTACCACATTTTCCTGGTTCACCCAGTCAGTGATTCCATCATAGAAAGAAATTAGATTAGTCTTGCATGACTTGTTTGTTACAAACCCATGCCGACTCTTTAATTGCTATATTCTTATCCAAGTACTTACATACATGCTGTTTAATAATTTGTTCAAAGAGCTTTCCTGGTATAGAAGTAAGGCTCATTGGCCTGTAATTTTATGGCTCCACCTTCTGTTCTTTTTTTAAAGATAAGGACAACATTTGCCCTTCTCCAATCTTCTGGGACTTTTCCTACTCTACAGGATTTTTCAAAGATTCTGGCTCGTCGTTCTGCAACCATATTAATAGTTGAGATAGGTCAAATGTGGTGACAAATTCCCTTTAATAAATCAGGAGAGGCACGAAGTGGCTTGTGCCTTGCCATATATTTTACTCCAGTCCCTGACAAATTAAGATGTGTGGCAGTGGCAGAAACATCATTGGTGCAACCTGTGTGATCGCACAGGGTCCCATGAGATAAGGGGGCGCATTTCCACCTCCAAAGCAAGTGGAATTGTTCATTATGATGAACTATTGGGCTGCAAAGGGCCCCTGTATATTTCTTGCACAGGGTCCATTTTCTGTCGGTGTCGGCCAGTGATGTGGTATAGTTAAAGTTGCCTTGTTCCGTAAAATGACTTTTCAGCACTTTTATTATCATCGCAGAGAGGATTTCAATCACTGTAGATAAATTCACCTTCTCCTCCTTACGTTAGAATAAGCTTGGTTATTTCTGTACAAGCTAATAGGGTCAGATCCAGTGTATTCCTGCTTGTGTCCAAGTGACTGCTGAACAGAACAGTAAGTAATAGTCTAATATTAGGCATAGTAGACACTGTAAAAATGACTTTTTTATTTAGTGATATGGAAAAGTGAAAAAAATATATTGAATTAAAAAAATCTGGTTTAAACAATTGATCATTTTCTGATGATGTACCCCATAAATGCTACTTCTGTTAAATCTTTTGAAATATGTGCTATGTATGTAAAAGTAAATAACAATATCCACACTGGTAAGAAGCTTTTCTTATAATCGTCTTAAAAAAAAACATCTTTTGCCCTCTCAGGATGCCACGGTATTCCTGAGACACCTATTAAAATACAGCGACTTAGATTTGACCATTATAACTAATAATAGTGGACATGGCATGGCATTACCACAACTCAACAGTCTGCAAAAATTAAAATTTGCTGGATTTTTGCACACCAAGATTCAATGCAATTACTTGCAATTGTGGCCTCAGGCAGGACTGGCCTACAGGAGTGCAGGACAATCCTCTGGTAGGCCTCTGGGTAACAGTAGGCCATCACCCTCTTATATAAGCAGTACTTTGCACAATATACTTGAATTACTATGTACAGACAAAGGCGGCATCTTATTCATTTAACAATCTACGCAGTTCATTGTTATGTAAATTTGTGATTGAGGATAATGTCACATTTGCATGTAGTTGAAAAGTGGGACCCTGGAGTTGATTACTGGTGGGCCCTTGGCACCCTAGTCTGACACTGGCCTCAGGAGATTGTGAGCCCAACCTAAGACTTCAGGAACATCTTGGATGGTTTTATGTATATTATGTTGTTGTGTTAATTTATTCTATTCATTGTAATATATTTTGCATATATCATATTGTAAAGTAACAAAATAAAAAATAATGTATCCATTTCAATTTACCATATTTCTGATCTATTGTTTTCACAGACCTCCCACCTGCTCCCGCTTTATTGTTTGTGCCCCAGAGAAATGTCTTTCTTGTAAATCAATCAGTGACGATTCGCTGTGACTTACCGGAAAAACAAGGTGTCACAGCAGTCTCCCTGTATCAAAATGACAGAATAATCTATGGTGCTGATAACTTTGGAGGCTTATCTCTTACAAAAACTGAAAGGAGTAATACTGGAAACTATACCTGTCGATACAAGACTGATATACCTGGACGTAATGGGGTGGACTCCCGTCCTAGTGACAGAAAGCCATTAATTGTCATAGGTACTGTTTTTTTGTTGCTTTTTTTAATCCTTTCAGTACTTTCTCCAGCAGTATTACAGATTAGGATACTGTACTTGCCGGTTTGGACTGTCCCTTAGGTGAATAGGCGAATTCTCCAGTAGTCCCCTCTACAGGAGTGCACCTCCCCTCCTCCTATATGAGCAGTAGTTGGCACAATACATTAGGGAAACATCTCATCATTCACCGAAACTACACAGTGTATTAATATAAATTAATTATTGATATATTTGCATTTAGCTCTAGTTAATGTCAGCATAATAACAACAGTACAATTCACCCTGAGGCAATGTGTGGTTGAATGTTAAAGGGCACCTGTCACCCCCTCCAGGCGTTTTTAAGTAAAAGAGCCACCTTGTGCAGCACTAATGCTGCATTCTGTCAAGGTGGCTCTTTTGTTTAGCGTCCCTTCCACCGCCAAAATTATCGTTTTTAAAATTGGTCAGACATACCTGATATTTGCCAGGGGGGCAGGGCTTTCCCCCCTGGACACATAGCCTCACATACATCAGTCATGTCCAGCTTTTGAATTTGGCGGCGCTGCCTCCTCAGCGTTCAATTCTTTTTCTCACACCTGCGCTGTATTATTCTTTCAGTGGTGCAGCAGGACCTGTGATGATGTCAGCACCATGTGACCAGTAGGGGCGGAGTTCAGCAAGCAGTGGTGCCAGCAGGGCCTGTGATGATGTCTGCGCCATGTGACCAGTAGGGGCGAAGCACAGCAGAGCAGTGGTGCCAGCAGGGCCTGTGATGATGTCTGCGCCATGTGACCAGTAGGGGCGAAGCACAGCAGAGCAGTGGTGCCAGCAGGGCCTGTGATGATGTCTGCGCCATGTGACCAGTAGGGGCGAAGCACAGCAGAGCAGTGGTGCCAGCAGGGCCTGTGATGATGTCAGCACCATGTGACCAGTAGGGGTGGAGCTAAGCAGGGCAGCAGTGCAGCAGGCACGAGAAAAAGAAAAGAACGCTGAGGTGGTGGCGTCAAATTCAAAAGCTGGACATGATTGACGTATGTGAGGTGTCTGTGTCCAGGGGGGAAAGCCCTGCCCCCTTGACAAATATCAGGTATGTCTGAAGGATTTTAACCCCTTAGTGACGGAGCCAAATTTTTTAAATCTGACCAGTGCTAATATATATGGTAATAACTCTGGAACACTTCAACAAATCCCAGTGATTTTGAGATTGTTTTTTCATGACACATTCTACTTTATGATAATGGTAAATTTAGGTCAATATGTTTTGCTTTTATTTGTAAAAAAAAATAAGAAATTTGAGAAAAATGTTAAAGAATTAGCAATTTTCAAACTTTGAATGATTTTCCATTTAATCCAGGTAGTCATACCACACAAAAACATTAATAAATGCCGCTAATTTCTGAACAGGTTACGACAGCCGTCAGACTCTAAGGCCACTATTTGGTTGTGAATTGCCATAGCAAACATCAGGACCACACAATCATGATCTCAGGGGATAAAGAGGAAGCCCCCCACACTCTTTTAACCATTTATATGATGTCACTATTGACAGCAGCATAAAAGGGGTTAAAAAGATTTGGACGGTGCAAACACGGATCGTGGCTGATGCAGCAAGTTGTCAGCTATATTGTACAGCTGACAGCTACTTTATTGTCACCTGTATGGGGATGCAATTCTCTTATATCTCACGTCAGTTAAAAGACGTATTGGCTGTCATTAAGGGTTTCAAAACGATTATTTCTGTGGTGGAACGGAAGCTAAGTAAAAGAGCCACCTTGACAGAATGCAGCATTAGTGCTGCACAAGGTGGCTCTTTTACTTAAAAACGCCTGCGGGGGGTGACAGTTTCCCTTTAAGGACTTAACCACAATCTGATGCTTTTATCATTTCGCACTGTCGCTTAGTATTGGAGTGAAATTTGTGAATAAAAAGTCCTTTTGTTTTTAATGGGGATATATTTTACCTTCCAACTGCACAAAAGCAAAATTTTAAAGCTTTAGTGATGTAGGTTTTTACACATTTTTTGATCCATTACTAGAAGTGGATGCAAAAAGAAAGTTCTTCAGCTGACAGCTATCTCTCCCGACAGCCCCATACACATTCTCAGATCAACATAACATTAATATGTCTTTAATGGCAGAGGAGAGATGACCACTGCTGGACTTGGGTATGTGAAATTAAACTGGCCGATTCCTCTCTCCCCTGGATTTGTCTCTCAGGAGAGTCAGTAGGCCTCATACACATCAGATAGTAGACCGTTCCTGCTGATATAGTGTGGATCAGTAGACTTATTTCTAATGTATATGGAGGCTCGAGCCCATTTTTTGTACTAAACGGCCGAATGGGTCAGTCTTTTATATTCCTGCAATATGTGTGCATTGAATATTTCATGTGGTATTGATATACACAGTCATATACACATGTGGTATTGAGGGTCCAGTCGCCACAGAGGTACTGCAACTCACCCAGAGGTGTGGTATCCCACGACCAGGTAAGGTGGATGCACCCGACCAGATTTCAACACCCACACCCCACACATACTAGTAGTGTAGCAGAGAGCACCTTTTATGGCTCCCTGCTTGGAACACGAAGAGTGCTGGGAGGTGGGCGGAGCGTAGTTTAGAGAGCAGGATAGAAAGTGAGATCAGATCCCTCTGAGGCAGGGAAAGCAGAGGGACGTGTCTGCAGCAGCTCTACTGCTTAGAGGCTGCTGGACGGATTGGAATACAAGGGAAGCTCCCTAGGAAAGAAGGTTCTTGTGGGACACGGCTGGAGCGAACTCCCTGTGGGTCCCTTATCCATGCTGACTACAGGTCAGGTGGAGGAAGAAACTAGTCGCAAAGGGAACGGACCCTAGCCTAGATCGCATTCTTCAGGGTGCCACTAGCAAGCCGACAGCTTTGGTTACTTTATGGACCATCGCCCCTACCACGAGTAGTCCGACTGGAAAGGTGGCTATATAGAATCACAGAGACAGTGTGGCGTTGTCTGAACAGGATTCACAGCTGTCGGCCCAGAACGATAACTGTGAAGAGCTGGAGTGGAAGTAAGGTGGGAAAAGCAGCATATTGTTTGGAGATGGCCAGGAAAGGCACACACTGACAGGGAAAGCTGGAAAGGTGCATTTCATCTTATCTGGAAGTTGGCTGGACCCCTAACCTGGAGAACACAGCATTGAAGCAGGCATCTGTGTGTACAGCAGAACTGTGAGTAAAGCCAATTGAACTGCATGCCACTGTGTCCTCCGCATTCTTTCTACGCCACTCATCCAGCACTGCTACATCTCCCTCTCTACACTACCTCACCATCTACCAACTCATCTCTACTGCCCTGGGACTACAGCTCTACCTGTGGAGAGCTTCAACATCTCAGCTGCGCCCAACATCTGTCCCAGAGAAGCAACACCGCAGCGCTGGTCAATCTGACCAGAAACCACAGGTGGTGTCACGGAATCACTTCATAGACTTTATCCCCATTCAATTCAACCCCTTTTACATGACCGCCTGAGGCCACAGACCGGGTCACAGCCACTGTGACATTTCCTATTGAAGTTAACGGGCCTCTGGGGCGCGTCATTTGTCTATTCCTGTAGGTTCTGCATAAAACAATGCCTGTCACTGTTTTGACTTTGCAGTGTAATATAGAAGCAGTCTATTGATTGCTTCTTCAAGTCCCATAATGGAATCTTAAAGGGAACCTATCATGTAAAATAGGTTCCCTGTGGTGGTGCATTACACAGAACTAGCACAGCATGGAAAAAGTCTTGGACAATTAGGTTTGGTTTAAAGAAGTTGTTAGTCTTTAATTACTCACATTGCAGAAAGCACTGGTAGACTGGTAGACAGAGATGAGGGAGGAGGTGTAGAGCAGTGCAGAATTGTGGAGAACTTTGTGAATGAGTGTGTTCACCTTATATAAGACTCTGATATAAGGACAACAAGTGCAATGAAGGGCACAGGGTGGCGGCATCATTGAAGCAGTTGAACATGCTGAATCAGTGTAGCAGATAGCCTGCTGAATTCCGGGATAGATTTGAGAGAGGAGAGTTTAACCCCTTCACCCCCAAGGGTGGTTTGCACGTTCATGACCGGGCCAATTTTTACAATTCTGACCACTGTACCTTTATGAGGTCATAACTCTCGAACGCTTCCATGGATCCCGGTGATTCTGACATTGTTTTCTCGTGACATATTGTACTTCATGTTAGTGGTAAAATTTCATTCAAATAACTTGCGTTTATTTGTGAGAAAAACGGAAATTTGGCGAAAATTTTGAAAATTTCGCAATTTTCCAACTTTGAATTTTTATGCCCTTAAATCACAGAGATAAGGCACACAAAAAACTTGATAACTAACATTTCCCACATGTTTACTTTACATCAGCACAATTTTGGAACCAAAATTTTTTTTTGTTAGGAAGTTATAAGGGTTAAAAGTTGACCAGCGATTTCTCATTTTTACAACACCATTTTATTTTTAGGACCACATCACATTTGAAGCCACTTTGAGGGGTCTATATGATAGAAAATACACAAAAGTGACACCATTCTAAAAACTGCACCCCTTAAGGTGCTCAAAACCACATTCAAGAAGTTTATTAACCCTTTAGGTGCGTCACAGGAATTTTTTTGAATATTTAAAAAAAAATGAACATCTAACTTTTTTTCATAAAAAAAATACTTCAGGTTCAATTTTTTTTATTTTACCAAGGGTAACAGGAGAAATTGAACTGCAAAAGTTATTGTGCAATTTGTCCTGAGTACGCAGATACCTGATATGTGGGGGGGAACGACTGTTTCGGCGCATGGCAGAGCTCAGAATGGAAGGAGCGCCATTTGACTTTTTCAATGCAAAATTGGCTGGAATTCAGATTGGACACCATGTCACGTTTGGAGAGTCCCTGATGTACCTAAACAGTGGAAACCCCCTACAAGTGACCCCATTTTGGAAACTAGACCCCCCAAGGAACTTATCTAGATATGTGGTGAGAACTTTGAACCCACAAGGGCTTTACAGAAGTTTATAACGTACAGCGGTACAATTAAAAAATCATATTTTTTCCACAAAAATGATCTTTTCACCCCAATTTTTATTTTCCCAAGGGTAACAGGACCCTAAAAGTTATTGTGCAATTTGTCCTGAGTACGCTGATACCCCACATGTGGGGGTAAACCACTATTTGGGCGCATGGCAGAGCTCGGAAGGGAAGCAGCGCCATTTGACGTTTTTGGCTGGAATTGAGATCGGACACCATGTCGCGTTTGGAAAACCCCTGATGTACCAAAACAGTGGAAACCCCCCACAAATGACACCATTTTGGAAACTAGACCCCCTAAGGAACTTATCTAGATGTGTGGTGAGAACTTTGAACCCCCATGGGCTTCACAGAAGTTTATAACATAAAGCCATACAATTAAAAAATCATATTTTTTAAACAAAAATGATCTTTTCACCCTCAATTCTTATTTTTCCAAGGGTAACAGGACCCTAAAAGTTATTGTGCAATTTGTCCTGAGTACGCTGATACCCCACATGTGGGGGTAAACCACTATTTGGGCGCATGGCAGAGCTCGGAAGGGAAGCAGCGCCATTTGACGTTTTTGGCTGGAATTGAGATCGGACACCATGTCGCGTTTGGAAAACCCCTGATGTACCAAAACAGTGGAAACCCCCCACAAATGACACCATTTTGGAAACTAGACACCCTAAGGAACTTATCTAGATGTGTGGTGAGAACTTTGAACCCCCATGGGCTTCACAGAAGTTTATAACATAAAGCCATACAATTAAAAAATCATATTTTTTCCACAAAAATTATCTTTTCACCCTCAATTCTTATTTTTCCAAGGGTAACAGGACCCTAAAAGTTATTGTGCAATTTGTCCTGAGTACGCTGATACCCCACATGTGGGGGTAAACCACTATTTGGGGGCATGGCAGAGCTCGGAAGGGAAGCAGCGCCATTTGACGTTTTTGGCTGGAATTGAGATCGGACACCATGTCGCGTTTGGAAAACTCCTGATGTACCAAAACAGTGGAACCCCCCACAAATGACACCATTTTGGAAACTAGACCCCCCATGGAACTTATCTAGATGTGTGGTGAGCACTTTGACCCCCCCAGTGCTTCACAGAAGTTTACAACGCCCGGGCGTGAAAATAAAAAATTCGTATTTTTTCCACAAACATGATCTTTTAGTCACCATTTTTTTATTTTCCCAAGGGTACCAGGAGAAATTGGACCCCAAAAGTTGTTGTCCAATTTGTCCTGAGTATGCTGATACCCCATATGTGGGAGAAAACTACTGTATGGGCACACGTCGGGGCTCGGAAGGGAAGTAGTGACGTTTTGGAATGCAGACTTTGATGGAATGGTCTGCGGGTGTGATATTGCCTTTGGAGAGCCCCTAATGTACCTAAACAGTGGAAACCCCCCACAAATGACACCATTTTGTAAACTAGACCCCCCAAGGAACTTATCTAGATGTGTGGTGAGCACTTTGACCCCCCCAGTGCTTCACAGAAGTTTACAACGCCTGGGCGTGAAAATAAAAAATTCGTATTTTTTCCACAAACATGATCTTTTAGTCACCATTTTTTTATTTTCCCAAGGGTACCAGGAGAAATTGGACCCCAAAAGTTGTTTTCCAATTTGTCCTGAGTACGCTGCTACCCCATATGTGGGAGAAAACTACTGTATGGGCACACGTCAGGGCTCGGAAGGGAAGTAGTGACGTTTTGGAATGCAGACTTTGATGGAATGGTCTGCGGGTGTCATGTTGCCTTTGGAGAGCCCCTAATGTACCTAAACAGTGGAAACCCCCCACAAATGACACCATTTTGTAAACTAGACCCCCCAAGGAACTTATCTAGATGTGTGGTGAGCACTTTGACCCCCCCAGTGCTTCACAGAAGTTTACAACGCCCGGGCGTGAAAATAAAAAATTCGTATTTTTTCCACAAACATGATCTTTTAGTCACCATTTTTTTATTTTCCCAAGGGTACCAGGAGAAATTGGACCCCAAAAGTTGTTTTCCAATTTGTCCTGAGTACGCTGCTACCCCATATGTGGGAGAAAACTACTGTATGGGCACACGTCAGGGCTCGGAAGGGAAGTAGTGACGTTTTGGAATGCAGACTTTGATGGAATGGTCTGCGGGTGTCATGTTGCCTTTGGAGAGCCCCTAATGTACCTAAACAGTGGAAACCCCCCACAAATGACACCATTTTGTAAACTAGACCCCCCAAGGAACATATCTAGATGTGTGGTGAGCACTTTGACCCCCCCAGTGCTTCACAGAAGTTTACAACGCCCGGGCGTGAAAATAAAAAATTCGTATTTTTTCCACAAACATGATCTTTTAGTCACCATTTTTTTTATTTTCCCAAGGGTACCAGGAGAAATTGGACCCCAAAAGTTGTTTTCCAATTTGTCCTGAGTACGCTGCTACCCCATATGTGGGAGAAAACTACTGTATGGGCACACGTCAGGGCTCGGAAGGGAAGTAGTGACGTTTTGGAATGCAGACTTTGATGGAATGGTCTGCGGGTGTCATGTTGCCTTTGGAGAGCCCCTAATGTACCTAAACAGTGGAAACCCCCCACAAATGACACCATTTTGTAAACTAGACCCCCCAAGGAACTTATCTAGATGTGTGGTGAGCACTTTGACCCCCCCAGTGCTTCACAGAAGTTTACAACGCCCGGGCGTGAAAATAAAAAATTCGTATTTTTTCCACAAACATGATCTTTTAGTCACCATTTTTTTTATTTTCCCAAGGGTACCAGGAGAAATTGGACCCCAAAAGTTGTTGTCCAATTTGTCCTGAGTACGCTGACACCCCATATGTGGGAGAAAACTACTGTATGGACACACGTCGGGGCTCGGAAGGGAAGCAGTGACGTTTTGGAACGCAGACTTTGATGGAATGGTCTGCGGTTGTCATGTGCGTTTGGAGAGCCCCTGATGTACCTAAACTATTGAAACTCCCCACAAGTGACCCCATTTTGGACACTAGACCCCCCACGGAACTTATCTAGATGTGTGGTGAGCACTTTGAACCCCCAAGTGCTTCACAGAAGTTTATAACACTCGGACGTGAAAATAAAAAAATCATTTTTCTTCCACAAAAATGATATTTTTGCCCCCAATTTTTTATTTTCCTAAGGGTAACAGGAGAAATTGGACCCCAAAAATTGTTTTGCAATTTGTCCTGAGTAGGCTGATACCCTACATGAGGGGGTAAAACACTGTTTGGGCGCATAGCAGAGCTTGGAAGGGAAGGAGCACCATTTGACTTTTTCAACTCAGAATTGGCTGGAATTGAGATCAGACGCCATGTTGCATTTGGAGAGCCCCTGATGTGCCCAAACAGTGGAAACCCCCAATTCTAACTCCAACCCGAACCCCAACACGCCCCTAACCCTAGCCCTAACCCTAGCCCTAACCCTAGCCCTAACCCTAGCCCTAGCCCTAGCCCTAACCCTAACCCTAGCCCTAACCCTAGCCCTAACCCTACCCCAACACACCCCTAGCCCTAACCCTAGCCCTAACCCTAATGGAAAAATGGAAATAAATACATTTTTTTTATTTTATTATTTTTCCCTAACTAAGGGGGTGATAACGGGGGGTTTGATTTACTATTTATGGCGGTTTTTATGTTTGGCGGCTGTCGCACGCTAAAAGACGCTTTTTATTGTAAAAATAGTTTTTGCATCACCACATATTGAGAGCTATAATTTTTCCGTATTTTGACCCACCGAGTCATGTGAGGTCTTATTTTTTGCGGGACGAGTTGACGTTTTTATTGGTACCATTTTCGGGCACGTGAAATTTTTTGATCGCTTTTTATTCCGATTTTTGGGACGCAGAATGAACAAAAACCAGCGTTTCATGAATTTCTTTTGGGGGGGGTGCGTTTACACCGTTCCGCGTGCGGTAAAATTGATAAAGCGCTTTTATTCTTCGGGTCAGTACGGTTACAGCGATACCTCATTTAGGTCGTTTTTTTATGTTTTTGTCGGTTTTATGCAATGAAAACTATTTTATATAAAAAATAATTATTTTTGCATCGCTTTATTCTGCGAGTTATAACTTTTTTATTTTTTTGCTGATGATGCTGTGTGGCGGCTTGTTTTTTGCGGGACAAGATGACGTTTTCAGCGGTACCATGGATATTTATATGCGTCTTTTTGATCTCGCGTTATTGCACTTTTTGTTTGGCGGTATGATAATAAATCATTATTTTTTGCTTCGTTTTTTATTTTTATTTTTTAAGGGGTTCGCTAAAGGGGTTAACTAATGGGACAGTTTTATAGGGCAGGTCGTTACGGACGCGGCGATACCTAATATGTGTACATTTATTGTTTTTTTTTTTATTATTTTAAAAAAATGAATTTATTGGGGAATATTTTTTTTTTTTTTTACTAATTTATTTGGCGATTTTTTTTAATTTATTTTTACACTTTTTTTTAAATTTTTTTTTACTTTATTACATAGTCCCAGGTGGGACATCACTGTCCTGTGACAGATCGCTGATCTGTCACATCACAGATCACTGTGACAGATCAGCAATCTGTCACAGGCAGTGCACAAGGCTTCCTCATGCCTGCGCTTTGCAGGCACTGAGGAAGCCAGCTTCCCCAGGCCCCCGAAGGCCCCCGTCGCCATCTTGGATTCGGGGGCCTGGAGGATAGGAGTCCCCCGCAGCAGCGCTGCACATTGCGCTGCCGTGGGGGGCTCAGGGAAGCACGGAGGGAGCCCCCTCCCTGCCGATGCTTCCCTTTAACTCCCGGTACACCGCGATCGCGTTTGATCGCGGTGTGCAAGGGGTTAATGTGTCGGGGGCGGTCCGTGACCGCCCCTGACACATAGTGCCGGGTGTCAGCTGTGATAATCAGCTGACACCCGGCCGCGATCAGCGGCGCTCACCACGTGGGCGCCGCTGATCGCGGTAGACGTACTATCCCGTCCCCGGTCATACGGGCCCGGGTACCGTGGACGGGATAGTACGTCTCATGTCAGGAAGGGGTTAAAGTGAACCTGTCAGCAGGATTGTGCTCAGTAAACTACAGAGTCAGGTTGGCACCGTTATACTGTAGAAAATGATACCTGGGGTGATGAAATCCGTCTTGTGGTTGTTATTTAATCTTTATTTGCAGTTTTCAGTTAATGAGATTCTCGTGCTCCGAGGTGGCCTGTGGGCGCCAACCTGACAGTGTCTGTAGTTTACCGAGCACAATCCTGCTGACAGGTTCACTTTAATAAGAGAGAGACCTATTAAAAGAGAAGCGAATAAATCCAAGCAACAGTAAAGGTTTTAGTAGTGTCAGAGGTAAGAAAAATTTGAGAGATACAGACATTTTGAGGTGCAGGCCATAGTTTAGAGAGACTTAGGGCAGAGGTTGTATATTATGAGCATAAATTTAAAAGGGATGAAGTCTTCAGCCATCAGTGATTTTCTTCATAGACATTAAGCACACCTGGAGCACAGCTGGAGAAAATATGTATGCCGTGTGTGCCAGGATTGCCGTCGTATGTGCTGGGTTGTTCTGTGTGTAGGAGGTGCAGCTTCATGAAGGGCTTATTATAATGCATTAAAGCTAACTTAGGACATGAGAGGGAGGAGATTATGTCCAGTAATGATTGTACATTTGTGAGGTAGGGCCAGGGCCATAGTCGTGGCTGAGACTAGTGGCTCTGGCGCACCCTGGCCTCCAATCACATGAAGACAATGTCCCTTCTGCAGCATACCTTCTGCACCATCAGGGTCCCATCTGGCTGGCTGAAGTTCCACTGCTTCCGTGGTTGTACAATACCGTGCTTGCGAAAGTATTCTGCCCCCTGGAACTTTTCAACTTTTTCTCACATATCATGCTTCAAACATAAAGATACTAAATGTAAATTTTTGGTGAAGAATCAACAACAAGTGGGGCAGAATTGTGAAGTTGAACAAAATTTATTGCTTATTTTAAATTTTTGTGGAAATGCAAAAACTGAAAAGTGAAAAATTCAGCCCCTTTACTTTCAGTGCAGCAAAATCACTCCAGAAGTTCATTGTGGATCTCTGAATGATCCAATGCTGACCTAAATGACTAATGATGATAAATATAATCCACCTGTTTGTAATCAAGTCTCCGTATAAATGCACCTGCTCTGTTATAGTCTCAGGGTTCTGTTTGATGCACAGAGAACATCATGAAGACCAAGGAACACAACAGGCAGGTCCGTGATACTGTTGTGGAGAAGTTTAAAGCTGGATTTGGATACAAAATGATTTCCAAAACGTTAAACATCCCAAGGAGAACTGAGCGATCATATTGAAATGGAAGGAGTATCATACCACTGTAAATCTACCAAGACCCGGGCGTCTCTCTAAACTTTCATCTCAAGCAAGGAGAAGACTGATTAGAGATGCAGCCAAGAGGCCCATGATCACTCTGGATGAACTGCAGAGATTTACAGCTGAGGTGGGACAGTCTGTCCATAGGACAACAATCAGTCGTACACTGCACAAATCTGGCCTTTATGGAAGAGTGGCAAGAAGAAAGCCATTTCTCAAAGATATCCATAAGAAGTGTTGTTTAAAGTTTGCAACAAGCCACCTGGGAGACACACCAAACATGTGGAAGAAGGTGCTCTGGTCAGATGAAACTAAAATCAAACTTTTTAGCAACAATGCTAAACGATATGTTTGACGTAATGGCAACACAGCTCATCACTCTGAACACACCATCCCCACTGTCAAACATGGTGGTGGCAGCATCATGATATGGGCCTGCTTTTCTTCAGCAGGGACAGGGAAGATGGTTAAAATTGATGGGAAGATGGATGGAGCCAAATACAGGGCCATTCTTGAAGAAAACCTGTTGGAGTCTGCAAAAGACCTGAGACTGGGACAGAGATTTGTCTTCCAACAAGACAATGATCCCAAACATAAAGCAAAATCTACGATGGAATGGTTCACAAATAAATGTATCCAGTGTTAGAATGGCCAAGTCAAAGTCCAGACCTCAATCCAATCGAGAATCTGTGGAAAGAGCTGAAAACTGCTGTTCACAAACGATCTCCATCAAACCTCACTGAGCTCGAGCTGTTTGCCAAGGAAGAATGGGCAAAAATTTCAGTCTCTCGATGTACAAAACTGATAGAGACATACCCCAAGCGACATTCAGCTGTAATCGCAGCAAAAGGTGGCGCAACAAAGTATTAAGTTAAAGGGGCCGAATAATATTGCACGTCCCACTTTTCAGTTTTTGGATTTCCACAGAAATTTAAAATAACCAATAAATTTCGTTCAACTTCAAAATTGTGTCCCACTTGTTGTTGATTCTTCACTAAAAATTTACATTTGGTATCTTTATGTTTGAAGTATGATATGTAGGAAAAGGTTGAAAAGTTCCAGGGGGCCGAATACTTTCGCAAGGCACTGTAAGAGACAGTCCATTTCAAACTTAAAAGAAGACCTTTACTCTTTTCCTGGCGCAGCACATTCTTGTCAGTTACAACATCAGCATTAAGTTCCACACAGTCCACGTTCTCCGCTTTCCCTACACTTTCTCCTACGTCCTTCAGTACATTACTGAGTCATACCGCCTCTTGCGATAACACAGCGTCCTCCCTGTACAAGCTCAGTACTCCTGGGAGTTCCCTCGTCCATTTCGCTCCAGAACGGAGGGCGTCAGCCCATGCAATGATTTGCCACATGGTGAAAGACCTGTGTCCCTGTACTGGTCCATGAACATGTATCAAGCTCCTGTTCTCAACTGCGGTCACGCTGCTGCTTCAGCTGCACTTCTGTTCCTAAGGACTCTGCAAGTACTGGGCATCTGGTTAATGTAACGGAGCTATGCGCTCAACATGGGCAATAGGCCCTTACTGACTAACAACAGGAAGACACTTTCTTCTTAACACTCCTAGCTCCTCCTAAGTAACTATGTACACTAATGTGCCCCCATCTAGTGTCCGATCCGGGGTGCTACGCTTTCCTTATCTCTACGTAGATACATAACTATACAACATAGCAACAAGGCATACACATATACAGTAATTAGAAATTAGTAAGGGGGTAAGGGCATGTATCAGTCTCTGTACTCCCTAACACATTCTTCATAAGTTGCTGGGCATTCATGGCACATAGATTTCTATTTATGTATTACGTAGGAATATCCTGATTGAGGAACAAATCTTGACAACAAAGGAAAAAAGGTTGTAGTCAGAGAGTGAGAGAGGGAATTTGAAAAAATTATACTGTATACTGAGCAGAGCTGGGAGAGGACCAGGTTCTGTGTATTCCTATCGTCATATAAAAGAGCTTTAGCATGCTGTGAATGGCCTAGCGAGGAGGTTTAAGGTACTGTCACACTTAGTGATGCACCAGCGATCCCGACCAGCGATATGACTCAGTCAGGATCGCTGGTACATCGCTAAGTGGTCGCTAGTGAGCTGCCACACAGGCAGATCTCACCAGCGACATAGCAGCGGTCGGGGGTCGTTACTTACCTGTCAGACGAGGCGATCCTGTCGTCCTCCCGCCCGCGTCCACGCGTCGCTCGTCGGCATCACAGGAAG
Source organism: Dendrobates tinctorius (assembly GCF_039654945.1). Classification (NCBI taxonomy): domain Eukaryota; kingdom Metazoa; phylum Chordata; class Amphibia; order Anura; family Dendrobatidae; genus Dendrobates; species Dendrobates tinctorius. Next base: position 32,306,313 of record NW_027361712.1, on the reverse strand, counting down.
CCCAGCAGGAAGCTGACGACGAGAAACGGTCCAGGATGTTCTCGCGCGATCTGCGATAATCAGCGGCGGAGCCGGTCGGAGGTAAGTATCAGACATAGCGATATCGCTAGCTATATCGCTGCTGCATCACAAAAACCAGTGACGTTATAGCGATATTGCTAGCGATATCGCTTAGTGTGACAGGCCCTTAAGGATAGAAAATGAGTGGGGACAGAGGACTATCAATGGATGTGTTAAATAGTTCCTTGATAAGAGTGGGAATGACACAGGATAGAAAGTGTGGAAGACAGGTTTCAAAATGATCAAAGAAGTGGTGGGATTGGCCAATGAGCGGTACACAACCACCGCTCGCTGGGAGATGGGGCAGAAAAGTCTGACAGTGTTGACCTCAACTACATAAATGATAATAAGTGATAAGGCACTGGGGGGGTGACTTGAAGTGCACATTTTGATTAAAAAAAAAAAAAACAGATTAACACTTATAACGTATGTTTTCCATTATGGAGACATTAGAAACATGTACGCCAGCGTATAAGACAGCAGGAATGAAGGTGGCATCTGACTTCTGGATCAAGGTTTCAGCGAGAGCCGGAAGGGTAAAAGAATTAGAATGGAAGAAGTCGTAAATTAAGGGGAGTTTGTTACATGCTGACAGTGAATTCCAGAGGGCATAAGAGACAGGAAAAGACAAGCAATGGATGTTAATTACATTAGCAGGTTTTCTGTATGGAGCAGGCCAGGAGTTAACTTTAATGTGTCAGGATTAGAGGATATATCTCCTGCAACTAACAGAAGAAGTATTGAGAGAGTGACCAGATGGTTTGTGATTTGTGAGAGCGTTTCCTATGTTGTATGATGGAAGAACGTGGCATAGAGCATTTTAAGAATGTAGAGTCTGTGAGTTGTACAGTGAAAAGAGAGGGACTGATGTGAATTACAGTGCACTGCAGCAGAGAGAACATAAAAGATGGTATCTCATTGTAATTATCATAGTTACATTCTCTCATCATTTCCCATCCACTGTTTTTGTTGTGCAATGCTGTGTGATATGGTTCAGTAAAGCTTGAAGCCCAAACCTACATGCACATATCATACAATATTTTTTGTTTTTTTTTCAGACATGCCTCCAACTCCATCTTTAAGGTATGGAAAGAATATTCTAAATCAAAGTGACCAAGTAGAGATTGTGTGTGAGATATCAAATCCTTCCTTCTCCCTAATCACCGGATATCGTTTGTATCGAAACGGAGGGGAAATTTTCTCAGTTAGGCAAAAAAATCAATTTGTTATTAACTACAGTCTGGAATTTGATGGATGCTACTCCTGTAGAAGCTTTGTAGAGATGTTAGGAGAGGAAATCCTATCACCTAAGAGTGCTGAGATCTTCTTGACATTAGAAGGTGAGATACATTTAATATCTATGTTCAAAATATTTCAAATGAATAATCTTCTGATCGAGACGGTAGATTCCCAAGAACATAGTTCTGAAAACCCTTTGGGACTGCTGTAGATATTTGAGAACAGCTCACATAGAATGAATCCAGAGTTTTTGGGCCACAGCTTCATCTGGACGGGATGATGATTTCGGCACCAAGATCTCGAGAGATGAGATTTCAGCACTGAGATCTCATCTCTCGAGATCTTGGTCCCGAGATCACCATCTGCACATGCGCCGCTCCCAGCGACCATATTCCCGGAGTCCACCGCACAGGGAACAGGTGAAGTGCCCGGGCTCTGGCCTGTTGCAAAATGTCGGCAGAGCCCCGAGCAAGCGCGGGACACCTACGCAGCACCGCTGGGCACCAGAGACACCCGCAGCACTGGCCAGCAACTGGAGTCCACCACACAGGGAACAGGTGAAGTGCCGGGGCTCTGGCCTGTTGCAAAATGTCGGCAGAGCCCCGGGCAAGCGCGGGACACCTACGCAGCACTGCTGCGCACCGGAGACACCCGTAGCACTGGCTAGCAACCGCCAGGCACCTGGAGACACCTGGCAGCAGCACCAGACACCGCAGCAGCACAAGACCCCTGCAGCAGCTCGCCACACATCGGAGCCCTTCCTGACTGCGGACTGCAGCATCACCCCACTCCTGCCTCCTCCAGCAGCGACCCTGGGACCCCGCTTCACTGCAGCCACCACCCCTGGTAAGCAATAAGATGCATGGATTATAAGAAGCACCAACATTTTATTACAAAAATATTTTTTTCTCCTCAAAATTTGGGGTGCGTCTTATAATCTGAAAAATACGGTAAGCCTTGCCGCCGCCATTTTCTGCACATTGCATCAAGCACACAGCTTGTGTTAGCATAGGGAAAGTGTGAGCCGCTGCTAGGGAGAGTTGTGCTTTTGCAAATCATCCATGAATCATCTCAAAAACACAAAAGCTCTTGTGAGAGCTACCTGGAATATTTTAGTAGTAGGTGACTGTAGTGCAGGGAGATAGGCAGGAGAGTTACAGTACATACATAGTACCTCAATATCTCAGCTCTTCTGAGAGGTGAAAGTGCTATATAAGGTCAAGGAGTAGTGACAGTTTTGCCAGCTATTTTTGGGGTCACATTTACCCCTGCAGGCCAATTTTTTTGCCCTTGCGGTGCTGTTTCACACCAAATAGCACTCACGGTACTGCACAACTGAGACGCAGGCAGCACCAACCTCTGTCTTCTGTGGTGACTGTTTTTGTAAATCTTTGGTTTTAACCTCAGGCCAATTTTTTTGCCTTTGTGGTGCTGTTTGCACACCGAATAGCATGCACGGTACTGCACAACTGAGACACAGGCAGCAACCACGGCTGTCTTCGGTGGTGACTGTTTTTCTAAATCTTCGGCTTTAACCTCAGGCCAATTTTTTTGCCCTTGCGGTGCTGTTTGCACACTGAATAGCATGCACGGTACTGCACAAATGAGATGCAGGCAGCAACCACCCATCAAGGGCACCAAAGGCTACTGGTTTGAGCAGAGTGCAAAGTTTGTCAACTGTTGCCAAGAGCAATCCCTCTCTGTCCCAAGTCAAGGCAAGGCGGCGTTCAGCCTTTGTCTGGAATTTTTGTTTTTTGGATAGTCCTTCTGAACCAAACATTGTCATCTGTAGCATCTGCCACACAAAGCTGAGCAGAGGCCAGGGCAAAGGCAACCAGAACACCACCAGTATGCGGAAACACATGGCATCCAAGCACCCTAGTCGGTGGGTGGAACAACAGGGTACCAAATCAGTGTCTGCGGGTCAAACCACAGCCATGTCGCCTGTGATCCATCCTTCCCAATCTACTGACCAGGAAGCAGGTGCTCATACCTCCTGCTAACAAGCTGCAGTTGCAGAGACACAGGACACAACAATCTCATCCAATTGTTTGTCCCAGCCAAGCATCCAGTTGCCCGTGCCCCAGATCTATGAAAGGAAGCATATAAATACCAACCAACGCACCCACAAGCACAAATACTAAATGTGCACATTGCCAAGTTGCTAGCCATGGAGACGTTGCCGTTTTGGCTTGACAGTCTTTCCGTGATCTCTAGGCTGTGGCTGTGGCTGCCCCACGATACTCTGTTCCCAGCCAGAACTATTTTTCCCAGCCCAGTGTGCCATCCCCGCGTTACAACAGCACATGTTAAAGAATCTAAAGCGTGCTCTCACCAACCACAAGTAGTTGTGGACAGGGATGATACATTTCTGTCACGGCACACTGTCTGGACCTGGTGGAGGGTGGGACAAGTCGCAAAATGGAAGATCACATATCCTACCCACGCCACGAATAGCGGGCCCAACCTCAATCATGGTTTCTGCCTCATTATATTTGTCCTGTCTCCCCTCTTCCTCCTCCTCTTCGCTTCCTCATCCTATGCTGAATTACCCTCCACATCACTCCCAAGTTGGGAGCTGGGCAGCAGCGCGTCGGCAAAGTGGCAACACGCTCTGCTGAAGCTGATCTGTTTAGGTCAAACACCACACACTGCAGCAGAGCTGTGGCAAAGAATAAAACAACAAACCGATCAGTAGCTCTCCGCACTGCAACTCGAACCGGGTCTGGTTGTCTGCGATAATGGGCGGAACCTGGTGGCGGCTTTAAAGCTTGGGAAGCTGGTACACATGCCATGCATAACTCACGTGCTGAACCTAGTGGTTCAGAAATTTATCAAAACATACCCTCACTTGCTGTACATACTTGAGAAGGTGCGCCGTATTTGCGCCCATTTCCGCCATTCCTCTACCACTGTTGCCGATCTTGCAGCACTTCAAAAGCAATTTAATTTGCCAAATCACCAACTCATTGGTGACCTGCCCACATGGTGGAACTCAACATATGATATGTTGTCAAGTATTAGTGAGCAGCAGAGGGCACTTGCTGCATACCAGCTTAAATGTGCCCGTCAGACTGCGACTCAGCCAAGACACATAACTGTCGAGTGGATGTGGATCGCTGACATTTGTGAGATGTTTGATAACTTTGAGTACTGCACCAATCTCATGAGCCGTGATCAGGCTATTATCAGAGTTACCATCCCAATGCTATGTACGTTGAAAGAATTGCTGCAAACAGACACAGAACCAAGACGTTCAATGAGAGAAAGCAAAGGTAAACCAACAAAACGTCTCTCATACAAGACAAGCACAAGTAAAATTTACTACTTCTTGGGAAGGCATATCTAAACTCCCTAAAGAAGAAACTAATAAATGGATAGAAGCAACAGAAACAGAAATGAAATCCATGCATGACTCAAATAGAAGGACACTGACAGATTTACCAGAAGGAAGGAAAGCCATAGGATGTAAATGGATTTTTAAAGTAAAATACCAAACAGATGGCACACCTGAAAGATACCGAGCAAGACTCATAGCTAAAGGATATTCTCAAAAATATGGAGAAGACTATGATGAGACATTCGCTCCAGTTGTCAAACATACTAAAATAAGAACTTTACTTACAGTTGCAGCAATGAATCAGATGAAACTGATACATCTGGATGTAAAGACAGCATTTTTGAATGGAGATTTAACAGAAGACATTTACATGGAACAACCTCCAGGATTCAAAGATGAAAGAAACTCAAACAAAGTTTGCAAACTACAGAAAAGCATATATGGTTTAAAGCAAGCAGCTAAAGCGTGGGATGACAAAATCACAGAAGTGCTTACAAATTAAAAATTTCAAAGAAGCAAAGTTGATCCATGCTTGTACACAAAAAGGCTGATGAATAGATGGATTTATGTACTTATATATGTAGATGACATTTTCATTTGTTCTGAACAAGAAAGGGATAAAGAAAACATTCTAAAAATCCTGAAGCGACATTTTGAAATCGAAGACTTGGGAAATGTGAAACAGTACCTAGGAACACAGATAGAAAGAGAAGACGGAAGTTTCCTACTGAATCAAAATCACATGATTCAAGACATAACAGAAAAATTTGGATAGAAGGATGCAAAAACTATAAAGTCTCCAATGGAAACTAATTATCTTAAAGAGATGAATAGTGAAATCCAGCTGTGTTTAATTAAACTGATAGGACTTGAATTGTAAATTCACACACCCTGTCTATATAAGACAGGGTGTGTGAATTTACAATCATGAGGTCAAAGGAACAGGCCAAGAAGCTCAGAGACAAAACTGTAGCAAGGCACAGATCTGGCCAAGGTTACAAAAGAATATCTGCCGTACTCAAAGTTCCTAACAATGAGAAAGGCCGTGACTGGCTGTTCAGAATTGAACAGCCAATCACAGCAATCAGGAGGCTGCATGGGGGAGGACGCAACCCAGGATCCTGACACCATCTTCCTACAGGTAAGATAGTGTCGGAATTTTAATGCGATCACTGCGACTTAAGTCGTGATGTCACATTAAAGGGCACGACGTACTATTCTGTCCATGGGAATTAATTCCCAGGTCTCATGGATGGAATAGTACGTCAGATGACACAGAGGGGATAAGTCGCATGCTGTCCATTTCCTTGTGATCCTCTTTGAGATGGTTCTACTCCTTCATTGCAGTCCAGCTGTGTTTAATTATACTGATAGGACTTGATTTGTAAATTCATACACCCTGTCTATATAAGACCTCACAGCTCACTGCATGTCAGACTAAATGAGAATCATGAGGTCAAAGGAACAGGCCAAGAAGCTCAGAGACAAAATTGTAGCAAGGCACAGATCTGGCCAAGGTTACAAAAGAATATCTGCAGTACTCAAGGTTCCTAAGAGCACAGTGGCTTACATAATCCTTAAATGGAAGTAGTTTGGGACCACCATTCACCAGAAGTCTTCCTAGACCTGGCCGTCCAGCCAAACTGAGCAATCGTGGGAGAAGAGCCTTGGTGAGAGAGGTAAAGAAGAACCCCAAGATCACTGTGGCTGAGCTCCACAGAAGTAGTAGGGAGATGGGAGAAAGTTCCACAAAGTCAAGTATCAATGCAGCCCTCCACCAATTGGGCCTTTATGGCAGAGTGGCCCGACGGAAGCCTCTCCTCAGTGCCAGACATATGATAGCCCGCATAGAGTTTGCGAGTTTGCTAAAAACACATGAATGACTCCCAGACTATTTGAAATAAGATTCTCTCATCTGATGAGACAAAGAGAGAACTTTTTGGTGATAATTCTAAGCGGTATGTGTGGAGAAAACCAGGCATTTCTCATCACCTGCCCAATACAATCCCAAAAGTGAAACATGGTGGTGACAGCATCATGTTATGGGGGTATTTTTCAGCTGCAGGGACAGAATGACTGGTTTCCATTGAAAGAAACATGAATGCAGCCAAGTACAGAGTTATCCTGGATGAAAACCTCTTCCAGAAACTTGGTTGAAGGTTCACCTTAAAACAAGACAATGACCCTAAGCACATAGCTAAAATAACAAAGGAGTGGCTTCAAAACAACTCTGTGACCATTCTTGACTGGCCCAGAAAGAGCCGTGACCTAAACTCAATTGAGCATCTCCGGAAAGACCTGAAAATGACTGTCCACCTTCGTTCACCATCCAACCTGTCCGAACTGGAGAGGATCTGCAAGTGGGAATGGCAGAGGATCCCCAAATCCAGGTGTGAAAAACTTCTTCCATCATTCCCAAGACGACTCATGGCTGTACTAGCTCAAAAGCGTGCTTCTACTCAATACTGAGTAAAGGGTCTGAATACTTATGGCCATGTGATATTTCAGTTTTTCTTTTTTAATAAATTTGCAAAACATTCTACATTTCTGTTTTTTTTCTGTCAAGATGGGGTGCAGAGTGTAAATTAATGAGGAAAAAATGAACTTTTTCGAATTTGCCAAATGGCTGCAATGAAACAAAGAGTGACAAATTTAAAGGGGTCTGAATACTTTCTGTACCCACTGTTTGTCTTGCACCCAGTATTTATTACTAATCTTCCATTTAATACTTTGGTTCCTGCTGTTACAACCAGACTTACAGAGTTTTAGAAAGCTCAAAAAGAACTACCGTATATACTCTAATATAAGCCGAGATTTTCAGCCCATTTTTTTGGGCTGAATGTCCCCCTCTCGGCTTATATTCGAGTCATATACACCGGGGGGTCGGAGGGGGAAGGGGGGGCGTGGGTGTCAGGTCATACTTACCCGTCCTGACACTGTCACTTGAGCCCCCAGCTTCTCCGCGCCCTCTCTTCCTGCCTTCAGCGGTCACGCTCATTAAAACTCATGAATATGCGCATATTCATGAGTTTTAATGAGCGGTATCACATGACCGCTGAACGCAGGAAGAGAGAGCGTGGAGAAGCTGGGGGCTCAAGCGACAGCGTCAGGACGGGTAAGTGTTATGCGGGGCTTAGGTCAAAGGAGGCTGACATACCCGGGGCCCCTGCGGAGTCCCTCATACTAGGGAAAACCCTGTCTGACCCTCAACCTAGGGTTTTTGCTAATGGTGCAAATGCCTGAGCCTCCAGCCTTTCCTTATCTCCTGCTCAGCCCTAAGCTGAACCCTCCACCCAGTGAGTTGTCAAACCACCAAAGCCCACACAGTAATGACAGACAGGGAGAACTTAAACCACACCGCGCCGCAAACACACAGGACAATACTGTAATGTGAACAGGGCAAAACAAAGCACAAATATAGGAAGGCGAAAAGGTAACAACGGATCTAACGACACCAGATATGAATTTCTCTCTCCAACACCTCCTCTCCAGACCGGAACCACTTGGCATAAAACACAAGCTATAATCGGCAACGCCCACAGGCCAGCACGACTATTTAAAGAACGTGGGCGTGACCAAACATCCCACCTGATTTCCAGCTAGATTAACCCCAGATAACCTGAGTAAAATCAAGCCGGCGCCACTGAGGCTATAGCGGACGGAGATGGAACTACCGCTGCCTGCCGGACGCTGTGGTGTGAATAGCGTCCATGGTTGCTTCCTGCTGTCTGTCATCGATCAGTGACTTCAGACAGCAGAGGGCGCGGTGACGTGATTAGTGCGCGCTGCACCTCCTGCAGTCTGAACGTCATTGACTGATGATGTGGCAGATAGCGGTGAGCAGCCATGGATGCAGGACAGGTGAGTATCTGATACCCAGCGACGGAGAGGTGAGTATGTCATATTTTTTATTTTTACAAGCAGCAGCAGTGACAGCACATGGGGGAATAATCTAAGGAGCTTCTTATGGGGGCATTATATGAGGGAACAATCTATGGAGCTTCTTATGGGGGCAGTATATGGGGGAACAATCTATGGAGCTTCTTATGGGGGCAGCATATGGGGGAATAATCTATGGAGCTTCTTCTGGGGACACCATATGGGGGAATAATCTATGGATCATTTCCCACCCTAGGCTTATACTCGAGTCAATAAGTTTTCCCAGTTTTTTGTGGCAAAATTAGGGGGTCGGCTTATACTCAAGTATATACGGTAACTGAAATGTTACAAAAGGCCCAAGAAGATTATAAAGAAATAGCAGATAAACATCGCAAAGGCCCTCCTATCCTTCAGGTCGACAAGGTTTGACTTTTCACCAAAAATCTGAAAACAAAACGTACCATCTTCTAAATTGGGTCAAAGATTCATAGGACCTTTTCAAATTTCTGCACATATTAGCTCAGTTGATTTCTGTTTAAAACTTCCTAACAGCCTTAAAATTCCAGGAAGAACTCAGCCATTTCCTCCACCAGAAAAAGTCCAAGGCGAAGAAGAGCACATTCTGGATGAAATTCGGTATTCTAGAAGATTTAGGCGGAGACTACAATATTTGGTGCAATGTAGAGGTTACATACCAAAAGATTATTCATGGGAGCCGGAGGACAACATCCATGCATCCAGGCTTACAAGAGCTTTTCATCTGAAACATCCAGTGAAGCCAGCACCTGAGATGTCCAGAGGCCATCCTGGAAGGAGGGGAGTACTATCAGAATTCGAACACAACAGCTTCTGTGCACCAGACAGCAGGTTTTCTTTCTTTCAATCCTCTTTTTATTGGTTTTAATACAACAAACAAAAGAAGACAAGCAATTTAAATATACACAAGGTTACAAGATATGCACTTCCTTGGAACATTCTTCCATTGATTACTATCACCACCTAAAGATCATATTTCAAGATATCGCCCTGAAGCCCCGGGCCGAAATGGCCAAACTAGTGAAGCCTTTGGAGGAGATGCTGCCGGACCCCGCGGTCCAGTTGAAGGTGCAGCCCGAAGATCCTTGGGCAGTAACGGTACGAACCCAACAGACTGCCGTATCCTCGACCCAGGAGAAAGGTCGAGCCATCCTGGAGAGAATGCGGGCCGAACTTTCCGGCCTAGCGCCAGCCCAACTTCTCCAGGTAGAGACACTTCTTGGACAATTTTACAGTGTCTTCGCCAGCCACGAGGACGACTTCGGATGTACCACGGCCATCACGCATGGGATCCCCACGGCAGGAGCGGCCCCCATCCGGGAGCGATATCGGCAAATACCACCGCAGCTATACCAGGAAGTGAAGACTCTATTAGCTCAAATGCTCCAGAAGGGGGTCATACGAGAAAGCCAGAGCCCTTGGGCGGCCCCTATTGTCCTGGTTCGGAAAAAAAGATGGCACTCTGCGTTTTTGCGTGGATTATCGGAAGTTGAACGCCTGCACCATCAAGGATTCGTATCCATTGCCTCGCATAGAAGAGTCTCTGTCCGCCCTGGGGAACGCAACATACTTCTCAACCCTAGACCTGGCCAGTGGGTACTGGCAGGTGCCGATGTTGGAGGAAGACAGAGCCAAGACGGCATTCATCCTTCCCATGGGACTGTTCGAGTTCAATAGGATGCCGTTTGGGCTGGCCAATGCCTCAGGAACTTTTCAGCGGCTCATGGAGCGGTGTCTGGGAGACCTCAACTTTGAAGCCACGTTGATATACCTGGATGATATTATCATCTATTCTGCCATTTTCGAGGACCACCTGTAGCGGTTGGGGCAGGTGCTCGGCCGGCTACAGAAGTATGGGCTAAAGGTAAAGCCCCAGAAATGCCACCTGTTCCGCACCCAGATCAAATACCTGGGGCACACTGTCTCGGCAGAGGGCGTCCGACCATCCCAGGAAAAGGTCGCTGCCATCCACGGGTGGCCTACCCCCGAAACGGTAAAGGACGTGCGGGCCTTCTTGGGGTTGGCCGGCTACTACCGTCGATTTGTGAAGAATTTTGCACACCGAGCTCGATTCCTGCAAGACCTGCTGAAGGGGGCTCTCGCCGGGGTGAATGGACAGAAGATCCAGTGGCAGCAACCACAAGAGGATGCGTTTCAAGATCTCAAAGCTGCTCTCTCGGACGCCCCGGTATTGACGTATGCGGATATCTCGCAACCGTTTATCCTGCATACCGACGGGAGCCTCCAGGGACTAGGAGCTGTGTTGTCACAGGTGCAGGACGGCCTGGAGAAAGTGATCGCCTACGGTAGCCAGTCGCTGCACGACTCAGAACGTAACCCGGACAATTACAGCTCCTTTAAGCTCGAGCTCCTCGCGGTAGTGTGGGCAATGACGGAGCGATTCGCAAAGTACCTGGCAGGCTCCGAAGTAGTAGTGCGGACCGATAACAACCCGTTAGCCCTTTTGGAGAACGCCAAACTGGGGGCCCTAGAGCAGCGGTGGGTGGCTCGAATGGCCTAATTCAAGTATAAGATCATCTACAAACGGGGTGCTGAAAACGTGCACGCCGACGCGCTCTCCAGAATCTGACACACTACCCCAGGAAGAAGTCGAGACGACGAATTAGAAGCAGACGAGACGCCATTTGCCCTCACCACCGCTGCGCCTACAGTCAATACGCAGGAAGTGCCTCATCCGGGGCTCCTAGGAGAGATGCTGGAGCATCCCCGTGACAAATGGATTCAGCAGCAACAGGAAGATACAGAAGTTGGACTCCTGCGCAGATGGGTGGCCACCGGTAAATTGCCCACGGGCTCACAGAGACAGGATTTGACCCAAGATTAGTGTTGAGCGATACCATCCGATATCGTGAAGTATCGGATCGGATTGGATCGGACCGATACCCAAAAAGTATCGGGTATCGCCGATTCCGATACCGGAAACCCATGCAAGTCAATGGGGCACAAATATCGGAATTAAAAAATCCCTTTCTTTACTTGCACATCCAGTTTGGGAGTGGGGAAGAGTGTGGGCGGTGTGTGGGCGGGGTCTGTACGGGCCTCTCGGGGGACTGTGCGGGGCCTGCCGGGGGCCTGTATGGTCCTGCCGGGGGTCTGTGCGGGCCTGCCAGGGGTCTGTGTGGGCTGCCGGGGGTCTGTGCGGGCCTGCCGGGGGTCTGTGCGGGCCTGCCGGGGGTCTGTGCGGACTGCCGGGGGTCTGTGCGGGCTGCCGGGGGTCTGTGCGGGCCTGCCGGGGGTCTGTGCGGGCTGTCGGGGGTCTGTGCGGGCCTGCCGGGGGTCTGTGCGGGCCTGCCGGGGGTCTGTGCGGGCCTGACGGGGGGTCTGTGCGGGCTGCCGGGGGTCTGTGCGGGCCTGCTGGGGGTCTGTACGGGCCTGCCGGGGGTTTGTGCGGGCCTGCCGGGGGTTGTGTGTGTGTGCAGGCATCGTCCGATGGGACTAAAAGTCCCATAGGGCTATGCCTGCTAAAATGACAGTGATTGACACATTAGCCAATGATGGGACAGTAGTAGTCCCATCATCCGGCTAATGTGTTGAATGTAAAAAAAAAAAAAATACATACTACATATATACTACATTCATACAACATACATACATACTACATTCATACAACATATATACATACATACTACATACATACTACATATACAGTCATATGTTAAAGTTTGGGCACCCCTATTAATGTTAACCTTTTTTCTTTATAATAATTTTGGTTTTTGCAACAGCTATTTCAGTTTCATATATCTAATAACTGATGGACTCAGTTACATTTCTGGATTCAAATGAGGTTTATTGTACTAACAGAAAATACGCAAGTATGGGCACCCTTATCATTTTCTTGATTTGAACACTCCTAACTACTTTTTACTGACTTCCTGAAGCACTAAGGCCTCTTTCACACATCCGGTTTTCAGCATCAGGCGCGATGCGGCGAAAAGTGTAAAAACCGGATCCGGCGCCGGTTGCCACCGGATCCGGTTTTTCCCCCATTCAGTTTCATTATTGCCGCATCGCGCCGGATACCTATGCGGCGTATCCGGTTTTTGCCTGATCCGGCAAAAACAGCCTGTCCGGCGTCTGGAAAAAACGTTCCATGTAACGTTTTTTTGCAGCGCCGGACCGGCTTTTTCCACAGCGCATGCCCGGACTCTGTGAATGTTAACCCCACAAGTGCCCGGCGAGAGAGAGAGAGATCTCTCTCTGTCACCCAGACACTTGTGAGAGATCTCTCTCGCCGGGCACTTGTGGGGTTAACACTCACAGTGTCTGGGTGAGAGAGAGAGATCTCTCTGTGGGGTTAACCCCACAAGTGCCCAGCAAGAGAGAGAGATTCTCTTGCCTGGACACTAATGTTAACCCCCCATGTCTCTCTCTCTCCACCCCCCTCCCCTCTCCTCCCCTCCCCTCTCCTATCCTCTCCTCCCCTCACCTCCCTTTCAGCAGCTGTCTCATTGGCTGCCTCTGTCCTGCGGCTCCTTTAATAATGTCCGAGCCGTATCATCTCGCCGCACACACATCCGGTGTCATGGCTGCAGGCCGGATCCGGCGGCCCGGCTTTTCGCCGCACGCCGCCGGACCCCACACACCGGATGTGTGAAAGTAGCCTAAATTGGTTTTGTAACCTCATTGAGCTTTGAACTTCATGGCCAGGTGTATCAAATCATGAGAAAAGGTATTTAAGGTGGCCACTTGCAAGTAGTTCTCCTATTTGATTCTCCTATGAAGAGTGGCATCATGGGCTCCTCAAAACAACTCTCAAATGATCTGAAAACAAAGATTATTCAACATAGCTTTTCAGTGGAAGGATACAAAAAGTTGTCTCAGAGATTTAACCTGTCAGTTTCCACTGTGAGGAACATAGTAAGGAAATGGAAGAACACAGGTACAGTTCTTGTTAAGCCCAGAAGTGGCAGGCCAAGAAAAATATCAGAAAGGCAGAGAAGAAGAATGGTGAGAACAGTCAAGAACAATCCACAGACCACCTCCAAAGACCTGCAGCATCATCTTGCTGCAGATGGTGTCACTGTGCATCGGTCAACAATACAGCGCACTTTGCACAAGGAGAAGCTGTATGGGAGAGTGATGCGAAAGAAGCCGTTTCTGCAAGCACGCCACAAACAGAGTTGCCTGAGGTATGCAAAAGAACATTTGGACAAGCCAGTTACATTTTGGAAGAAGGTCCTATGGACTGATGAAACAAAGATTGAGTTGTTTGGTCATACTAAAAGGCGTTATGCATGGAGGCTAAAAAACACAGCATTCCAAGAAAAACACTTGCTACCCACAGTAAAATTTGGTGGAGGTTCCATCATGCTTTGGGGCTGTGTGGCCAATGCCGGCATCGGGAATCTTGTTAAAGTTGAGGGTCGTATGGATTCAACTCAGTATCAGCAGATTCTTGACAATAATGTGCAAGAATCAGTGACGAAGTTGAAGTTACGCAGGGGATGGATATTTCAGCAAGACAATGATCCAAAACACCGCTCCAAATCTACTCAGGCATTCATGCAGAGGAACAATTACAATGTTCTGGAATGGCCATCCCAGTCCCCAGACCTGAATATCATTGCACATCTGTGGGATGATTTGAAGCGGGTTGTCCATGCTCGGCGACCATCAAACTTAACTGAACTGGAATTGTTTTGTAAACAGGAATGGTCACAAATACCTTCATCCAGGATCCAGGAACTCATTAATAGCTACAGGAAGCGACTAGAGGCTGCTATTTTTGCAAAAGGAGGATCTGCGAAATATTAATGTCACTTTTATGTTGAGGTGCCCATACTTTTGCACCGGTCAAATTTTGTTAAAATGCAGAATGCACATTTTCTGTTGGTACAATAAACCTCATTTGAATCCAGAAATATAACTGAGTCCATCAGTTATTAGATATATGAAACTGAAATAGCTGTTGCAAAAACCAAAATTGTTATAAAGAAAAAAGGTTAACATTAATAGGGGTGCCCAAACTTTAACATATGACTGTATACTACATTCATACAGCATACATACATACTACATACATACTTCTTATATACTACATTCATACAACATACATACATACTACATATATACTACATTCATACAAAATACATACATACATACTACATTCATACAACATACATACTACATATATACTACATTCATACAACATACATACACACTACATACATACTACGTATATACTACATTCATACAACATACATACATACTACATACATACTACATATATACTATATTCATACAACATACTGTACATACTACATACATACTTCATATATACTACATTCATACAACATACATACTACATACATACTACATATATGCTACATGCATACAACATATATGCTACATTCATACAACATACATACTACATATATACTACATTCATACAACATACATACTACATATATACTACATTCATACAACATACATACTTCATATATACTACATTCATACAACATACATACTACATACATACTACATACAGTATATACTACATTCATACAACATACATACATACTACAGACATACTACATATATACTACATTCATACAACATACATAAAACATGATACAGACACACAACATACATACTACATACATACTACATACAATACATTCATACAATACTTACATATAGACATACAGTATATACAACATAGAGTACATACTCACCATCACATGTCACTTTGATCCCTGAAGCCAGTGTCATCTGTAAAAAATATTAAAATAACAAACAAGCAATATACTCCCTGATCCGCAGAAATCCACGAGTGTCCCACGACAATCTCCTATGGAGAACAGCAGCATCAGCTGATGCGACCGCTCTCTAGGGGCCCCAGGAATACAATGACGGGAGGTAGGTATCCTTCCGCACTGTATTCCTCCGCCACTGTAAAAAAATAGTCCCTAGTCTCACTTTTGGCATTGCTGTGTGAGAAAGTTCCCACGCAGCTTTTGCCATAAAGTGAGACCAGTGAACTATAGTAACCTCTCAGTGACGCACTGCAGGAGATTGTCGTGGGACACTCGTGGATTTCTGCAGATTAGGGAGTATATCGGTTGTTTGTTATTTTAATATTTTTTACAGTGAGATGACACTGGCTTTGGGGACCAAAGTGACAAGTGATGGTGAGTATGTACTCTATGTTATATGTACTGTATGTCTATATGTATGTATTGTATGAATGTATGAATGTATTGTATGTTGTATGTAGTATGTATGTTGTATGTATGTAGCATGTTGTATGTATGTAGTATATATGTAGTATGTATGTATTATGTAGTATGTATGCTGTATGAATGTTGTATATATGTAGTATGTACAGTCATGGCCAAAAGTATTGACACCCCTGCAATTCTGTCAGATAATACTCAGTTTCTTCCTGAAAATTATTGCAAACACAAATTCTTTGGTATTATTATCTTCATTTAATTTGTCTTAAATGAAAAAACACAAAAAGAATTGTCCTAAAGCCAAATTGGATATAATTCCACACCAAACATAACAAAGAGGGTGGACAAAAGTATTGGCACTGTTCGAAAAATCATGTGATGCTTCTCTAATTTGTGTAATTAACAGCACCTATAACTTACCTGTGGCACCGAACAGGTGTTGGCAATAACTAAATCACACTTGCAGCCAGTTGACATGGATTAAAGTTGACTCAACCTCTGTCCTGTGTCCTTGTGTGTACCACATTGAGCATGGACAAAAGAAAGAAGACCAAAGAACTGTCTGAGGACTTGAGAAACCAAATTGTGAGGAAGCATGAGCAATATCAAGGCTACAAGTCCATCTCCAAAGACCTGAATGTTCCTGTGTCTACCGTGCGCAGTGTCATCAAGAAGTTTAAAGCCCATGGCACTGTGGCTAACCTCTCTAGATGTGGCCAGAAAAGAAAAATTGACAAGAGATTTCAATGCAAGATTGTGCGGATATTGGATAAAGAACCTCCACTAACATCCAAACAAGTTCAAGCTGCCCTGCAGTCCGAGGGTACAACGGTGTCAACCCGTACTATCCGTCGGCATCTGAATGAAAAGGGACTGTATGGTAGGAGACCCAGGAAGACTCCACTTCTTACCCCGAGACATAAAAAAGCCAGGCTGGAGTTTGCCAAAACTTACCTGAAAAAGCCTAAAACATTTTGGAAGAATGTTCTCTGGTCAGATGAGACAAAAGTAGAGCTTTTAGGGTAAAAGCATCAACATAGAGTTTACAGGAGAAAAAAGAGGCATTCAAAGAAAAGTACACGGTCCCTACAGTCAAACATGGCGGAGGTTCCCTGATGTTTTGGGGTTGCTTTGCTGCCTCTGGCACTGGACTGCTTGACCGTGTGCATGGCATTATGAAGTCAGAAGACTACCAACAAATTTTGCAGCATAATTTAGGGCCCAGTGTGAGAAAGCTGGATCTACCTCAGAGGTCATGGGTCTTCCAGCAGGACAATAACCCAAAACACTTCAAAAAGCACTAGAAAATGGTTTGAGAGAAAGCACTGGAGACTTCTAAGGTGGCCAGCAATGAGTCCAGACCTGAATCCCATAGAACACCTGTGGAGAGATCTAAAAATGGCAGTTTGGAGAAGGCACCCTTCAAATATCAGGGACCTGGAGCAGTTTGCCAAAGAAGAATGGTCTAAAATTCCAGCAGAGCATTGTAAGAAACTCATTGATGGTTACCGGAAGCAGTTGGTCGCAGTTATTTTGGCTAAAGGTTGTGCAACCAAGTATTAGGCTGAGGGTGCCAATACTTTTGTCCGGCCCATTTTTGGAGTTTTGTGTGAAATGAGCAATGTTTTGCTTTTTGCTTCATTCTCTTTTGTGTTTTTTCATTTAAGACAAATTAAATGAAGATAATAATACCAAAGAATTTGTGTTTGCAATCATTTTCAGGAAGAAACTGAGTATTATCTGACAGAATTGCAGGGGTGTCAATACTTTTGGCCATGACTGTATGTAGTATGTATGTTGTATGAATGTAGTATGTATGTATGCTGTATGAATGTAGTATATATGTAGTATGTATGTTGTATGAAGGTAGTATATATGAAGTATGTATGTAGTATGTATGTATGTTGTATGAATGTAGTATATATGTAGTATGTATGTAGTATGTATGTATGTATGCTGTATGAATGTAGTATATATGTAGTATGTATGTTGTGTGTAGTATGTATGTATGCTGTATGAATGTAGTATATGTAGTATGTATGTAGTATGTATGTATGTTGTATGAATGTAGTATATATGAAGTATGTATGTAGTATGTATGTATGTTGTATGAATGTAGTATATATGTAGTATGTATGTAGTATGTGGTATGTATGCTGTATGAATGTAGTATGTATGTAGTATGTATGTTGTATGAATGTAGTATATATCAAGTATGTATATAGTATATGTATGCTGTATGAATGTAGTATATATGTAGTATGTATGTAGTATGTATGTTGTATGAATGTAGCATATATGAAGTATGTATGTAGTATGTATGTTGTATGAATGTAGTATATATGTAGTATGGATGTAGTATGTGGTATGTATGTATGCTGTATGAATGTAGTATATATGTAGTATGTATGTAGTATGTATGTTGTATGAATGTAGTATATATTAAGTATATATGTAGTATGTATGTATGCTGTATGAATGTAGTATATATGTAGTATGTATGTTGCATGTAGTATGTATGTATGCTGTATGAATGTAGTATATATGTAGTATGTATGTAGTATGTATGTTGTATGAATGTAGTATATATTAAGTATGTATGTAGTATGTATGTATGTTGTATGATTGTAGTATATGTGTAGTATGTATGTATGTAGTATGTAGTATGTATGTTTTTTCTTTTTACATTCAACACATTAGCCAGATGATGGGACTACTACTGTCCCATCATTGGCTAATGTGTCAATCACTGTCAGTGTAGCAGGCATAGCCCGATGGGACTTGTAGTCCCATCGGACGATGCCTGCACACACACACAGCCCCCGGCAGGCCCGCACAGACCCCCGGCAGGCCCGCACAGACCCCCGGCAGGCCCGCACAGACCCCCGGCAGGCCCGCACAGACCCCCGGCAGCCCGCACAGACCCCCGGCAGGCCCGCACAGACCCCCGGCAGGCCCGCACAGACCCCCGGCAGGCCCGCACAGACCCCCGGCAGGCTCGCACAGACCGCGCATCATGATGACATCATTTCAGCAGCCATTCACAGCCACAACACTGGCTCATTCTATTATGGGAACTTCCGATTCCGGTATTCGATATTGTAAAAATATTGGTACTCTGTATTGGAATTCCAATACAGCGAATATTGGCCGATACCTGATATTTGCAGTATCGGAATGCTCAACACTACCCAAGATATGTTGCTAATGTTGCGCCAATGGGAAAAACTAATCATCAAACAGGGACTTTTATATCGAAAAGCCATGTCACAAACCACGTCAGCTACAATATGGCTGGTGATCGTGCCGGGAGCCCATCTCAACCAACTGGCCCGGGAAGCCCATGAGAAGGGGGCTCATTTTGGGGCTCAAAAGACTTTACAATGGTTGCAGCAGATAGCATACCACTCAAGCTTGCATGCTGCTGTAGAAGAAGTTTGCCGAACCTGCCGCTCGTGCGAGCTTGCTAAACCCCCCGCGCAACGAGGCAAAGGAATTACGGGAGTGGAATTGAACCCAGAGGAGCCCCAACCCTGGACCGGGATATCCTCGTGGGTCCGCAACCACCGGCACCGGCTGCAGACCCTCCACCATATCATCCATACGAAGCTCCAGGATCTAGAACACGAAGGGGGAGCACTGCCCCGCCCATTGACTTTCAGACTGGAGATCGGGTACTCGTACTTGATCAACGTCCCCAAAACAAGTTAGATCCATGGTGAGAGGTCAACCCATACCGAGTGTTGCACCGAATAAGCCCCAACGGGCCTGTGTATGAAATACAATCTGAAGGAAGCAACGCGCTCCTCACTCGGGTTGTGCACCGTAACATGTTACGGCCTTGTACGTCTACTGATCCCCCCACGGCTCGAATCGACCCTCCAGGTCCCCGACCCCCTGCCCACGGTCTATGATCTGGATGACGAAGAGGACTTCCCCGTCGCAGCTGCGGGTTGCCCCAGTAGTGGCACGACAATAGACCCGGGAATTCCACCAGAACCAACTATGTGACCACCCTCCTCCACCCCAGAAGACTCCACTACACCCGAGCTTCGACGTTCCGAGCGGTCAACAGCTGGCAAACCCCCTGAACGTTACGAACAGGACCAGTTCGTATGGCGACAAGGACTGTCGTCCCAAAAAACTAACCTGAGTCTACGAAAACCCTCGCCCGAGGACTGGCAAGCATACAGGGCGGGGGAGTGTGGGAGGAACGGCCCCCGTCGAGTGTCCGGGCCGGAACCTAGGGAGCAGTCATCTGGGTTCCGGGGGAAACTGTCCCCGGGGGACAGAGTTCGAGGACGGACTGTTGTGACAGACAGATGGGCTGGGAGAGGGACAAGTATAAAGGAGGCGGGGGCGATCATCCGTGATTTGCTGCCCCGCTCCAGCCTGCAGCCACTGCGGCCCCAGTTCGACCCGCGGCCACTGCTGCCTCACCTCAGCTCGTGGCTGCGGCCTACCTGCGGTCGCCCGCGGCCGCTGCCATCTCGCTCCAGCCCACAGCTGCGGCCTGTTCCCCGCCACCCGCAGCCGCCCTGCTCTCACCAGTGGCCGCGGCAAGTACAGTGCCGCCGCCGGCCACCACTGTCCCGGTCCGCAGCAGGGGCCGAGCCTCTGCTGGCCGCGGACTCCCCATCGCAGCCGTTAGCTGCGCAGGTGGTCTGTGATTCGCCACCCTACATCGCTGCCGCTTGCCCCAGTCCGGGGACTGCGGCTCATCCCTCCAAGGACTCCGCCGGGGCCTGTGAGGCTCCAGTGTCATCAGCATGCCGGAGCGTGCGAAGACTTCGCCAACGCCTCAGCAACTGGGCCCAGCGACTACTACGCCGAAAGACCACTATCCCGAACGGCGAGGGACGTCTGGACTGCTAAGTTGACTATATATTTACGGACCCGTAGTCGGCCATACCACGGCCCTATAGTGACCGGCTATTACCGGAAGTAGTCGTGTTCTACCTCTTTGTGTTTGCTTGTTTTAGAGCCTCTGCGAGGGCAACCCGTGTTACCCCTTTTGGTGATCAAGCCGTGATTGAGGAAAGTTCCCTCTAGTCTTATAAACGTTATTATAGAAAGCACCAAATTGTCTCGCGACTTGTCACTGCATCTTGCGTACCTGCAATTACCACAACAGAATGGACAGCCACTAGTCTCTGTTGTCGTATATTCCTGTCTGGACTGGAAACCTTTACTTATACAAATACACACAAGAGCTGTAACCACATGAACAATTCAAACAATAACATAAGATTAGAAGGCGAGGAACAGATTAGGGAAAATAGGGGAGAAGAAAATGGTGTGACTAGAGAGCCCCTCAACTACCAGTGAAGAGCAAAGATAGTGGTGTGTTGCAATATAACAGCAGAACCCTAGGGGGATTCAACACTATTCTATAAAAGGCCAAGATCTGAAAAGTTAATCAACTAAAGCCCCCGTTACACATAACGATGTCCCAGCAATCCCACCAACGATCCGACATGATGGGATCGCTGGGACATCGTCAGGCTGATCGCTGGTGAGCCATCACGTAGACAGCCCCAGCGATCAGGAACAGCGACGCTGGACGCCGGACCCCAATGCAAACGTCAGGCATCCAGGAGCCGCGGCTCCCGGATACCCGCCGACAGCAGGTTTTCCCTCTGAACTATTCAGCTCGCTTGGATTCACCTCATAAAAAAAGTGAAGGCCTACATCATTAAAATTTAGGCCTTCAACAAAGACACCAAAATCTTCCATACATCTTTTCCATATGACCAGGATGTCGTTAAAATATCATAACCACAAGAGAATCCTGTCATCCGGGCATTGTATGGACTCACCAAATACCACAGTCTCCTCCCACCAGCCCAGGAGCAGATTTGCAAACAAAGGTGCACAAGGATTGCACATCACAGTGCCCCTGAGCTGGTGGAAGTACTTTCGGTCAAATAGAAAAACATTCCTTGTAAGGCAAAATTTTAGGGCTTCCCACACAAATTGGTTGTGTCTAACATATTGTATGCCTCTTGTATTCAAATATTGCTCCACTGCCATCAACCCCTTTTCATGGGGAATTGAGGAATATAATGACTCCACATCAATGCCACCCAACGCCTAGCCAACCAGTTTAAAAAAAATGCCATCCAGTTTACACAATAGGTTAGTAGTGTCTCATACATGCGAGTTCAAAGCTCCTACAAACGGTTTGAGGATTTTGTCTATATATATCCCACGATTCTCAGTAAGATTATTGTTCATCGAGACAATGAGTCTACCCCTGGGGGGATTCGTACCCTTATGTACTTTGGGAAGATAATAGAAAGCTGACATGACCAGATGTCTAGGTACCAAAAAATCTTTCTCATCCTTTCCTAGGACACCATCTGTGAATCCTTTCTCAACCAAAGATCTCAATTCATCAAAAAACTGCATAAGAGGGTGTTGTGTCTAGGACCTCATAATCTTCTCTTCTCTCCAATAAGGAAAGACACATTATTTGGTAATCATTACTGTCCATAATCACTACATTCCCCCTTTGTCAGAAGGTTTATTGTGACACTGGTATCTTTCTCTAAATTGCAGAGACAATCCATTTCAGTCTTAGATAAATGGAAAAAAGTAGTTTGGTACCGTGTTAGCCAGTAGAAAAAATATATATAAAGTGCTCTCAGTGCGAGAAACAAAATAGCAATCTTGTGGGTGTGATACCTTTTAATGGCTAACAAAACATAGTGAATGATGTTACAAAGCAAGCTTACGGGACTGCTTATATCCCTTCATCAGGCTGGATATAACAAAATATTTGAAGAAACCTAATTATATACAAAAAAGAGTACAGGCATGGTGTGATACATGGACATTTCAATAAACAAACACTGAGCTTAAAGAGAGAATCCTTACTTAGGTAAGATTAGATAAGTGGTGTGAAAGTTTTATGGACCCCATATGCAGGTGAGATCAAAGGGCTGGTGGTGCCTTCATTGTTTTTGGAGGAAATAGCTCAGATTTGGTAGTGAGCCATAACTCCTTCTGACAAATTGAGTCCTGTGTGAACAGAATCAAAGATTGTAATGAATTTGTATTCCCAAACTCTGTGATGCTTCTGTGATGTGAAATTGCCTTTCAAAATGACAACTTTCATATTGTCTATGTTGTGTCCTGGACCACAGAAATGTTTGGCCACAGGTAAATGTTTTTTTTTTGTCTGTAATTGTATGACGGTGGGACCTCATCCTTGCTCTCAGTCTCTGTTCTGTTTCCCCAACATAGAGGCCACCCACAGGACATATATTGCATAGAATTAAATACACCACATTGGAAGAGGACCATGTGAATGTCTTGGGGATCTTATAGTCCTGCTGTGTGTTGGGGATTTGGATCTTGTCGTTGGTCTCTATATGAATGCAGGTTTTGCATCTTCTCCCATTGCAAGGATATGTCCCTCTTGGTGAATCTGAGGGCATCGAACTTCAGATAATGATGTTTCTTGGATTAGGAGGTTGCCTGTAACATAGCAAGGGGGGTCTTTGAATAATATTTTTAACCAATCATCCTTGTGTAGGATATGGTGAAGTTTTTTAGCCGTTTTTCTCAGTATTTCAAGCTGTGGGTTGTAAGTCACTACCAGAGGTACACGATGATTTTCCTCTTTTTTTCTGTATTGAAGTACTTGACTTCTAGGGATCATTGTGGCCCTAATGATCTGATCATCATTGGAGGTGGGATGGTAACCTTGATTTAAAAATGACGTTTTAAGCTGGGTTAGGTGTTCATGCCTGTCCTTAGGACTGGAACAGATAAGGATATATCTGAGGGCCTGGCTGTAGACAATGGACTTTTTAATGTGCTTAAGGGCCTGTCACACTAAAGGGGGTTTTACACATAGCGATATCGCTAGCGATATCGCTATGTGTGATACTTACCTCCGACCGGCTCCCCCGCTGGTTATCACTGATCGCGCGAGAATGTCCGGCTCCATTTCTCGCCGTTCGCTTCCTGCTGGGGCTTCCTGCTGTGACGACGAGCGACGCGTGGAGGCGGGCGGGAGGACGTCTTCATCACTGTGTGTGAAAGGTGAGTATTGTGCGCTGCGTCGCTGCTGCATCGCTGTGAGATCTTTCTGTGTGAAAGCTCACTAGCGATCATTTAGCGATGGTGCATCGCTAAATGTAAAAGGGCCTTAAGCGATATCACTAGCAATATCGCTATAACATCACTGGTTTTTGTGACATTATAGCGATATCGCTATGTCTGATACTTACCTCCGACCGCTCCCCCGCTGGTTATCGCTGATCGCGCGAGAACGTCCTGGACTGTCGTCAGCTTCCTGCTGGGCTTCCTGTGGCGCCGACGAGCGACGCGTGGACGCGGGTGGGAGGACGTCAGGATCGCCTCGTCTGACAGGTAAGTAGCGACCCCCAACCCCTGCTATGTCGCTGGTGAGATCTGCCTGTGTGGCAGCTCACTAGCGACCACTTAGCGATGCACCAGCGATCCTGACCGCGTCATATCGCTGGTCGGGATCGCTGGTGCATCGCTAAGTGTGACAGTACCTTTAAGATGGAAGCTGTCCCATCTGAGGTATGTGGGACATAGATAAGTTATGTTGACTCCTGTATTGTGTTGTTGACAATTTTATTAAGTCCTCAGTAACCAAATTAAGAAAGATATCAATCGAACTCATATCCCCCATTGGTGGAGGCATTTTAGAACTTTTGTTCTTCAGATTGGTGAAGGGACCCAGACCTTCAGAATTAGGATCGGGATCACCTATTTGATATAAAAAATGGACATCATGTAAAAGATCATCCGGTATTCCCCACTCTCCACATTCCCTTTTTTCTTCTCTCAAAAATATTTTTTACATTTTAGGCATCTAGCAAACAAATTTAAATCTTTGACCACTTCAAAAGTATCCATATCCGAGGTGGGTACAAATGACAGACCTCTACTAAGTAATTAAGCCTCCCCATTTTCAAAGGTCCAGAGGATAGATTAATAACCTGCAGACCTACATAGGATTGTGAGAGATGGTGCGATTCCTGAGGGGGTAATTCAGTTCTAAAAAACTATTATTTTGGGGAGACTTTCTATTGGTGCCTCATCCTATATTTGTACCTCTCCCTCTACCCCTTCCTCTTAAAGGGAAGGTGCCGCAATTTTATATAATTTGCAAAAAAATAGTAAGTAACAAAACATGTTGTTAAAGCAAATGTTGTACTAACTAGGATTTATGGTTTGTTTGTAATAATGTTTTAATGTAGCCACTGGGCGCTGCCATCTTGATTTGCAGATCTGTGGAGGACTCATACAGTCTGCAAATATGGCCGTCCCTGGACATAGGAGACTGCGGTCGGCTCCCGACCCCACCATGCAGCCTCATTAGCAGTGAACTGGGCACGCCCCTGTGGGCTGCACCATTCACTGCTGTAGGTGTGGCTGGGCGCCATTTTACTGTAGCCCAGTGCTATCTGCTGAGCTTTTCTGCACCGTGCTTCCTGCTCTGTCTCCGCCTCCTCACAGCCCCAGTGATCCCCGGTAATCTGACACCTTTGCTTGACAGTAACATATGCAGCCCATAGTCTAGTGTATTGGGGGGGGGCAGTTACACCAGTGTGGGCATATCTGTAATACTGTCTCCTGTGATACTGCCTGCTGAGCCGTGTATCTAATCCTCTCCTGTGTGATACTGCCTGCTGAGCCGTGTATCTAATCCTCTCCTGTGTGATACTGACTGCTGAGCCGTGTATCTATTCCTCTCCTGTGTGATACTGCCTGCTGAGCCATGTATCTAATCCTCTCCTGTGTGATACTGCCTGCTGAGCCGTGTATCTAATCCTCTCCTGTGTGATACTGACTGCTGAGCCGTGTATCTAATCCTCTCCTGTGTGATACTGACTGCTGAACCGTGTATATAATCCTCTCTTGTGTGATACTGACTGCTGAACCGTGTATCTAATCCTCTCCTGTGTGATACTGTCTGCTGAGCCGTGTATCTAATTCTATCCTGTGTGATACTGACTGCTGAGCCGTGTATCTAATCCTATCCAGTGTGATACTGACTGCTGAGCCGTGTATCTAATCCTATCCTGTGTGATACTGACTGCTGAGCCATGTATCTAATCCTCCCCTGTGTGATACTGACTGCTGAGCCGTGTATCTAATCCTCTCCTGTGTGATACTGACTGCTGAACCGTGTATCTAATCCTCTCCTGTGTGATACTGTCTGCTGAGCCGTGTATCTAATTCTCTGCCATGTGATACTGCTATCCTGAAATACTCTGTGCTGCTGTCACCCTGCTGGTTTTATGTGTGATCTACATGGTGGTATTGTGTATGATCTATATGGCGGCATTGTGTGTGAAGTATATGGCGGTATTATTTGTGATCTGCTAAAAGGGGACCCATTCTAGGGTGGTTCTGGCTGAGCACCTGCACACGGGTCAGGGGTAATAGGTGCAGTCAGGGGAGGGCTGGGGAGGCAGCTGAAAAGAGGGGTCTCATTTTTATCGTTACTGTATGGCTCCATTCCCCCCCAGCCTGCTTCCCAGCGTCACCCCGGATTGCGCCTGTCGCCTCGCTTTCACACATCGCCAGGACAGAATCTGAGGAGGGGAATGGGGTCTTTGCATGCAAATACTGGATCAGAACAGGCCATCAATCAGCAGAAATGTTTCCTGGATTTCTGTGCTGCTGTCTCCCTGCTCCTCTCCCATATATCTCCCTCTGTGCCCCCCATAGACCAGCACACTGCTCTCCTGAAATACTCTGTGGTGTTGTCACCCTGCTCCTCTCCCATATATCTCCCTCTGTGCCCCCCATAGACCAGCACACTGCTCTCCTGAAATACTGTGTGCTGCTGTCACTCTGCTCCCTCTACCATATATCTCTCTGTGTGCCCCCCATAGACCAGCACACTGCTCTCCTGAAATACTCTGTGCTGCTGTCACCCTGCTCCCTCCACCATATATCTCTCTTTGTGCCCCCCATAGACCAGCACACTGCTCTCCTGAAATACTCTGTGCTGCTGTCACCCTGCTCCTTCCACCATATATCTCCCTCTGTGCCCCCCATAGACCAGCACACTGCTCTCCTGAAATACTCTGTGCTCCTGTCACCCTGCTCCAAGAATCCTTGCTGCCTGCCATCCTCGGTGACCCAAAACCCCATTCCTCTCCTCAGATCCTGTCCTGGCGATGTGTGAAAGCGAGGCGACAGGGCCTGATATATGGTGGAGGAGCAGGGTGACAGCAGCACAGAGTATTTCAGGAGAGCAGTGTTCTGGTCTGTGGGGGGCACCCTGTTCGGTGCCAGGGATTGTACATAGAGCGCTGTGTTTTATACATATGGATGGACCGTCTTCTTGTCTGCTCCACAGATATCCAGGAAACATTTCTGCTGATTGATGACCTGTTCTGATCCAGACTTTACATGAAAAGACAGGAACTTTGCAGGCCCCATCAAAATGGCTGCTCACTGCGTTCCTAAATGTCATCCTCTCTTTACCCTTAGCAAACACCCAGAAGGGGAGGAGAGGAGTGACATCACACCCATGTCAGCAGATTCCACCCATACAGTGTCCATTTTAGGGCATGATCATATATCAAAATCAAACATCATGAACACTGTACGCCCATAATTACTGCAGGACAGTAATGTGAGCTAGTTGTACACTAGGTTTTTGTGCCAAACTTCAGTAGCTGCTCCCCCTAGTGTTAACAAGTGGAAATGCCAAACTTTTTAAAATTATTTTTCATATTTTACAATATTAAAAACAAATGATAATATTTTTTAAGAAAATGTAAACATTAATTCTTTACATTTTTTCAATTGCTGAAATTTTTTTTTGGGATGGCACCTTCCCTTTAAACTACTCAGCCTAGTATCACTATCTGAGACTTCTGCTTCTGAGGAAGAAATATCAGTTTCAGTTTTCTTAGAAAATCTAACTGTTGAAAAAGAATATGCTTTATTTTCTTTAAATTCCTGAATATCCCTTATAAAGAATTTGTGTTTTTCTCCTTCAAATGATACTGAAATCTTTCTACAGTGTTCTGTAATTGTGTTTCTTTTTTAATTAAATCTGGCTCAGAAGAGAGTTTTTTTGTTACCTCTATCTGTTCTCTCAGATTTTAATTTAGAACAGATAACTTCTGCTTTTCTTCAGGGCCTGTCACACTAAGCGATATCGCTAGCAATATCGCTATAACGTCACTGGTTTTGTGACGTTATAGCGATATTGCTAGCGATATCGCTATGTGTGATACTTACCGCCGGCTCCCCCGCTGGTTATCGCTGATCGCGCGAGAACGGCCTGGGCCGTTTCTCGTCGTCAGCTTCCTGCTGGGCTTTCTGTGGCGCTGACGAGCGACGCGTGGACGCGGGCGGGAGGACTTCAGGATCGTCGCGTCTGACAGGTAAGTAGTGACCCCCGACCGCTGCTATGTCGCTGGTGAGATCTGCCTGTGTGGCAGCTCACCAGCGACCACTTAGCGATTCACCAGCGATCCATATCGTTGTCAGGATCGCTGGTGCATCGCTAAGTGTGACAGTACCCTTCATCTAGCAGAAGTCTCATTAGTCTGATTGAACACTATGTAGCTTCTTTTTCTCATCTTATAATGAGACTGGGATTCTTATAGCGATAACCTGGTGAGAGTGTGATTCTCAGATGTATTGGCACAATGCCTGATTTTATATAGTTGTCAAGACTCCCACCAGGAAGCTATTTGATCTTTATAAGTTTTAGTTAATTCTTTGAAAGCCACATTAAAGGAGGGGACATATTTCTTTTGAGTAAAGGTACTATCCAAAAACACATCTCTAGAAGTTTAGAACCACTGGAAGTCTTCTTAGACCTGGCCATCCAGCCTAACTGAGCGATCGTGGGAGAAGAGCCTTGGTGAAAGATGTAAAGAAGAACCCCAAGATCACTGTGGCTGAGCTCTACAGATGCAGTAGGGAGATGGGAGAAAGTTCCACAAAGTCAACTATCACTGCAGCCAGTCGGGCCTTTATGGCAGAGTGGCCTGACGTACGCCTCTCCTCAGTGCCAGACATGAAAGCCCGCATAGAATTTGCTGAAAAAAATACATGATGGACTCCCAGACTATGAGAAATAAGATTCTCTTGTCTGATGAGACAAAGATAGAACTTTTTGGTGATAATTCTAAGCGGTATGTGTGGAGATACCAGGCACTGCTCATCACCTGCCCAATACAATCCCAAAAGTGAAACATGGTGCTGGCAGCATAATGCTATGAGGGTGTTTTTCAGCTACAGGGACAGGACAACTGGTTTCAATTGAAGGAAACATTAATGCGGCCAAGTACAGAGATATCCTGGATGAAAACCTCTTCCAGAGTGCTCTGGACCTCAGACTTCACCTTCCAACAAGACAATGACCCTAAGCACACAGCTAAAATAACAAAGGAGTGGATTCAGAACATTCAGACCATTCCTGACTGGCCCAGCCAGAGCCCTGACCTAAACCCAACTGAGCATTTATGAAGAGACGTGAAAATGTCTGTCCACCAACGTTCACCATCCAACCTGACGGAACTGGAGAGGATCTGCAAGGAAGAATGGCAGAGGATCACAAAATTCAGGTGTGAAAAACTTGTTGCATCATTCCCAAGAAAACTCATTGCTGTACTAACTCAAAAAGGTGCTTCCACTCAATACTGAGCAAGGGGTCTGAATACTTATGACAATGTGAAATTTCAGTTTTTCTTTTCAATAAATGTTCAAGATGTGGTGCAGAGTGTACATTAATGAGAAAAAAATGAACTTTTTTGAATTTACCAAATGGCTGCAATGAAACAAAGAGTGACAAATTTAAAGGGGTCTGAATACTTTCTGTACCCACTGTATATTATCTATTGAGGTGCATGAGTGGGTTTAGACATACATCTGTCACACGGCTTTCAACACAACTTTGCTGCATGGCACTACTGTGTCTCCACAACAGATATTTGGGTTGTGGAAGTGGGTCGCCCCCGCTGGCTTCACCCAGGGCTGTGGGGTACTCGGTACCGGGCCGGTGTCAGGGGGATGATGTGTCACAGCAGCGGTGACCCGGTCCGTGGCCCTGGGCCCCAATATCAATGGCGGTGGTGTTTGGTTGTAATATAAAGTTTGTGAGAGAGAGAGAATTTTTCTGTCCGCCAGAAATGATTTCAGGGTTAAATTTCCGCCTGACTTCATTCCTCCGGGCATGCGCACTATAAAAATGCGGATCCTGCAGCACAAAAAACGTTGCATGGTCCGTCCAGGGATCTCGGCGGACGCAAAAAATTGACGGATCCGCAAAAAAATGGATCTAACGGATAGTCATCCGTCAAGATCCGCCGGTAATGCAAATCAATGGGGAAAAAAACGGATCCGCCAAAAAAAATGGCGGATCCGTTTTTTTGCAAATCCGGCGGATTTTGACTGATGGTCAAAAAAGGAAGTGTGAAACAGGCCTAAGATGGTAAGCCAACGCTGCTTGCAGATCCACTGGGACTGATGGTGTGATGCAGCTAAGATGGTGTAGCTCCCCACAGGTGGAGCTGTAGTCCCAGGGTAGTGTATAGGTGTGATGGAGTAGGGGAGCAGAATGGTGTAGATGTTGATACCCCCAATGTAGCGGTGCTAATGCGGGAAGGAATGGAGGACACCAGGGCTTGCAGCTTCAAAGCTTTACTCACAGTTTGTAGTGCACAGGTGCCCGCTTCGGTACCGTGTCCTCCGGGACAGAGGCCCAGCCAACCTCCAGGCAAGATAGGGCTCTCCCCGGCAGCACCCCTCTAACGTGTGCCTTTGCTGAACAACTCCTCTATAGCGCCTATTGGTGTGAAGAGCTCCAGCACTGTGGTTCTCTGAAGTTCCTCCTGTCAGATGTTCCTAACAACTCTCTCACTTGCATGACAGACAGCTTTAGCCTGCTTCGGGGACTCCCTTCTCCTGAATCCCGGCTCTCTATCCGTTTCGCTGTTGTGTCCCAAGTCTTAGCTGGAGTCACACATAGTGACTTACCAGCGATACTGACACCGATATCAAGGTGTCAGGATCGCTGGTAAGTCGCTATGTGATCGCTGGTGAGCTGTCACACAGACAGCTTCACCAGCGATCAGCACAGTGATGCCGAACGCCCGGCATCGCTTGCCATCCCTGTAAAAAATAGAATTAAAATAAAAAATATTGTTATTCTCACCTTCCGACGTCCCGTGCAGCCATCCTGCCTCTCTCCACGCTCCGGTCCCAGTAATCCTTTGCGAGAATGACCACGAGACGTCACGGTCTCGCGGGAGCGCGAAGTCTCGCGGTCATTCGTGCAAAGGATCACTGGGACCGGAGCGTGGAGAGAGGCGGGAATGCTGCGCGGGACGTCGGAAGGTGAGAATAACAATATTTTTTATTTTAATTCTATTTTTTACAGCTGATCGCTGGTCTCCCGCCTGTCACACGCAGCGATGCGTGCTGGCCAGCGGGAGCCCTGCGACCAAAAAAATGTCCAGAGGTTTCTTACAGCGATACCGGCAGGGGGGCCGCTCGCTGATCGCTGTCACACACAGTGATCTCGCTGGTGAGATCGCTGTTACGTCACAAAAGTTGTGACTCAGCAGCGATATCGCTAGCGAGATTGCTATGTGTGACTCCCGCTTTAGATGGGAGTAGTGCATTTAGGCTAAGTGCACACGTACCGGAACGCTCGCGGAAATTACCGTGAGAATTCCGGAATTCCATTCCGCTGGAAAATCGCATTTTAAATTCCCGTGATTTTCCCACGGAAAAACTAGCATTTTGCAAGCGTAATTAGCTTGCAAAATGCTAGCGTTCTCCAAGCGATCTGTAGCGTCGCTTGGAGAACTGATTGACAGGTTGGTCACACTCGTCAAACATAGTGTTTGACAAGTGGGACCAACTTTTTACTACTGAGGCCGCCTATGCAGCATCAGTAGTAAAAGATAAAATGTAAAAAAAAATAAAAAATGGTGTTATTCTTACCTTCCGCCGTCCCGCGCAGGCGTTCCCAGTAATCCTTTGCGAAAATGCCCGCGATGACGTCCGTTCTCGCGGGATCGCGATGTCTCGCGGTTATTCGCGATGACGTCGCGCGAATGACCGCGAGACTTCGCGATCCCGCGAGAACGGACGCCATCGCGGGCATTTTCGCAAAGGATTACTGGGACCGGGAGCGTGGAGAGAAGCGGGAAGGCTGCGTGGGATGTCGGAAGGTGAGAATAACAATATTTTTTATTTTAAATTCTATTTTTTACAGGGATATGGTACCCAAAGCCTGGAGGACAGTCTCCTCTCCTCCGGACCGTGGGTACCATCCGCAAATGTTCTGCTTACTTTCCACGTGGTGTGCACAGCCACATGCGGGATGTAAGCGGAACAATGCATTCCTATGGGTGCGGGATCGCCACGATTCCGCAAATTAATGAGCATGCTGCGGCTTTTACCGCAAAGCGATTCCGCCGCGGTAAAAACCGCAGCATTAGCACAGCATTGCGGAATCCCATAGGAATGCATGGGATGCTTATTTTTCGCGTTTTTGCGGCAAAATAGCGTGGTTAAAACCGCCGCGGAAACGCGAAAAAAACGCCACGTGTGAACTCAGCCTTACAGCCAACTACTCCACCGGTGTCTGCTGCAGAACCATAAGTGTCCATACCACCTCGGGGACCGGGCCCTAGCCGTGCACTGAGAACCTATAGGCAGGGTTCCTATCCAACCCACTCCTCCTCTCTGTTCTCCTTCCACTTCGTTCCGTACTTGTCTTTCTCTCTCTTATGGAAATGCAGGTTACAGTCCTACGTCTCTCTCTCTCTCTCTTTCCCGTGCCAGCTGGCTTAGGTCACTGAGGCAGCTGCAGCACTCTTTCTTCTCTTTCTTTCTTCCAGAGACCCTCACTCCTGTCTGAGTGGCTTCCGTCCCGACTGACCTTCCGTCAGCCAGTCCTAATTACTCTCTCTGACCGCCCCCTAAGGGACTGACCTCGACTCCCCTCTGGGAGACTGACCTGTAATTCTATCTTTCCCTGTCTTTTTATACTAACTCCACCCACCTCCCAGCACATCTCGTGTTACGAAGCAGGGTTCCAGGAAGGATGCTCTGCTACCCCTAGCCTGAAGCTGCTAGGTGTCCCTGCTGAACTATCCTGTGTGTGGGATGCAGGTGTTGGAGTGTGGCAGGGAGTTCCCACCTTAACTGGACGGTGGGGCACTACACCTTAGGAGAAGGTGCAGTACCTATGTGGCAACTGAGCCTCAGGGGCGCCACAGAAGCACAGCTGAGCTATGGTCAGTCTGCAGTAGATCAGCTAACTGCATAGCCTATGAAGGCATAGGGAGACAACACTGTGCATGCTCAAATGATGGCTTTGTATCTTATCTCCAGTAGTTCCAATGCTAAGACGAGGATAAATGGAGCCTGGAGGACCATCATGCATCATTGTGGGGTTGATATTTGCTAAATGGAGTATATTTAAATATAAGTTGTATTAGCGTACATGAATATATGTGTACACTGTTTTTGGACCACATCAGAATTTTGGAAATAAGCCATAAAAAGCTTCTAATAAATATTCTCTAACAGGTGCACAAATTCCATTTTCCATTATTAAGATCTGTGTGTTTTTTGTTTCCTCTAATAGCAAATAACCGAAGAAACTGTCAGGAGCAAAATTCTGCAAGTGATAACGGCCTTTCATTACAAGGTAAGAAAAATTAATAGAAAGTAATATAATCATAAATAATCTCCAATAATTGCCCATTGGGCCACAACCTCTCCATCTACAAGTTCTTTCCTGTGTTTCCCAGAAACTCTCAGAGTCAAGACATATTCCTGTAAAGAAGAAAAAAACGATGTCCAAATGCATCAAATTAATAAAATATGGTAGAACAGATTTTATGCAGTTTAAACTGATATTTATTTAGTTTCTCGTGACTGCACTACAAACTAGAACTTTTTTAACCAAGCCTTTATTGTTATTTCCATAGGACTAGGGGACACAGCAGTTGTTAGATTCCTCCCAAAAGAACTTAATGGTTGACCAATGAGTAAGACTTGTTAAAATCCAACATACTGAATCTGAAACTTTCGACAGGAAATAACAATGATAAAGACCCATTAACAACGGACCGATAATCGGCACTTAATCAGTCATAAGAACACTGGTTCCTGGTCATTTGTTCTTGTGCCTTTAATCAGCCGACGAATGAGCAAAACCCTAATTCGTTGCCTGACTGGAGCAGTAATGGGGCAGCATATTACTTCATATAAATGCTGTATGGGGACTGAAAAATCACATCAACAAATGTTCTGTCCCTCTACATCGACCAATGTGAATAGGCCAAAGAGTACTGATTAGCTTGAAGCTATCCGAATGTCCTTGTTTATGGGCTGAACCTGTCCACTAATCTATATATTTCCTTTTTTAACTTATTTTCTTTTTTAACACAGGTATCAAGTTATATGCAAGTGTGCTCATCGGTAAACTCATTGTCTTGATTTCTATTCTGCTCACTTTTGGAATCCACCTACTTGTAATTCGCAATAAGGTATATTCGCAATATAAAGATGTGTTCCCTGATTATTCTTCTTTGTTATTGGCTGAATGGTAAGAGAGTGATAGCTAGTGATATATGTACTCTGTACCAAAATATTCACTGTTTACCAATATAACCATTGTTATAATCATACATCAAACATAACGCAAATTAAAGCGAGCCTTAATGGGCTTTTTTGCCTTCTCCTCCACCCAAAGTCCGACAATGTTCTGATCTCCAGCTAAGCTTTAGGCCCTAATCACACATCCAATTTTCAGAAGAAACCATACTGAATTAAGTTTTGGGTTTTTTGTTTGCATTTGTTAAGAAAAGAACACGTAAAGCCTTTATGGCAGTGGTCCTCAAGCTTTCTGACCTTGAGAGCCACATCCAGCTCTGAGAGAGGGCCGCGAGCCATATCCAGGTCTGAGACAGGGTCGCAAGATGTTCAGCTTTGAGAGATGGTCGTGAGCCACATCCGGCTCCCACACTCCCTCACAGTAGTGGCAACCAAAGCTCCTATTATGGGTATAATGACAGCCAAAGCTTTTCCATAGAAGTAGTATACCAAGATCCAAGGGTTCTGACAATCCCCCCCTTTTGTCTTCTCCCATCATGCACTCCCACCACACTGTCGTATCCAGCTTCAAGCACCTTTTCTGACAGGTAGTATCATCCTGTGTTCAGCACACCATCCTTAAATTATCTCTAAACCCCTAAGACCAGTATATGTGCATCCAGATCTGCTCTTCTGTTCCGGCCTACTTACATAATTCACTATTTTGAGATGCGCTCTTCATAGCTCTTTGCTAGACCTGGAGCTAATGCACCAAGCTAGCAGACAGTCGCGAGCCACAACTCATGAGATCGCAAGCCACATGTGGCTCCCGAGCTACAGGTTAGGGACCCCTGCTTTATGGCAAGAGAGCTGAAACTGTTGTAGTGGTAATTATCCTGCTTCTGAGAAGTAATCTAAAAAAATTCTGGATCTCGCGCTGTTTTCTGTAACATGTACCCTTACTGTGTTCTAAGTCTAAAAGGGTTTGTTCAGAAATGTCATGCATGTTCCAAAATGCAAAACAAAGCACAGTACAAGTGAGCCGGATTCTAGAAAATTATATAATAGGAACACCATTCAGATTGAAGAATTTAGCTGAAAGATTAACAGCTTGCTTGAAGGCACTGATATCTCGTAGTATGAGACCTTCCAATGTTATTTAATCTCACATTTCAAATCTACTGGTGTAGAGAAAATTGGAAGGAAATCAGAATAATAAAGCAACACTATTAAATAAGACATTACACTTCCACACATATGTCATACTTGCATGATTCAGATATAAGACAGCAGTAAAAACAGTATCTCACACTGTAGCCAAAAAAGAATGTGCCTTGCACACTTGTTCAACTCGGGTTTCGCCTGTCCGGCTTCATCTGGGGCACGTCCATATGATTAATCCTATGCATTTTTATACTTCTATACCACAAACAGAAGATCTCAAACGTAAAACACCTCAAATAGGTATCAAAAGTATTGCACTATTTAGGCAATGGCTCTATAATAAAATGACATAAAAGAAATATAACCAAATAGATCTTTACTGATTATAACATTTAGGTAAGAACTCCCTATTTGTATAAAGTAATACACATAACAACCAAATAAAAAAAATCTAAAAGTACAGAAAAATATTTGCTTTATTAAAAACTAGTCAAATATAAAATCACAAGGAGAACTAACTAGAAGAAGGATGCAGTCAGTTTCCAAAAAACATATTAAAAATGTAGAAAACACTATTCTAAACATGATTTTAATTCCTATTCTACATTTAGAAAAACAAAAAAATACATTTTGAAAAAAGGAGAAGTGGCGTATGCTATAGTTGTTAAAGTGTGAACTATCTTTGCAATCCAAATTGGGTGAGGATTTTATGATAGCTGCTGGTACTGTTGTACTTCCCTGCTACACAAATAGTAACCTTCTAGGCTTAATATAGATGTAAAAAAAGTGTCTTTTGAATCTTTACCATATTAAGTAATGCTTTGTAAATCAGGAAAACTAATTCTTACTTGACAATAATGTTTCCCTATGTCACAGGGATGAAATAAGCTCTTCAATTCAGAAACCCTGCCAATCTAATATATAAAGCTGAATGTGTGTGTGTATGTTTGTATGTATGTGTGTACAGTATGTCTGGGATTAGCATCTGCACCGTCGCAGCTACAGCCACAAAATTTTGCACAGTCACACGTCTGGACCCCGAGAGCGTCACAGGCTATGTTGTGAGGCGAAATTTTAACCCCGCACGTTCCAATTCACCAAACAATTTGGCCTATTATTCTTATCATTTCTATGGTGTTATCATCCTTCTGTAAAGCTGGAAATAACACAAATTATTACCGTGCCAACACAGACCACCCTCTGACACAGACTGCAGGGGAGCCCAGTATCACACAGGATAGGATTAGATATACGACTCAGCAGTCAGTATCACACAGGACAGGATTAGATACACAGCTCAGCAGTCAGTATCACACAGGATAGGATTAGATACACAGCTCAGCAGTCAGTATCACACAGGATAGGATTAGATACACAGCTCAGCAGTAAGTATCACACAGGAGAGGATTAGACACATGGCTCAGCAGTCAGTATCACACAGGATAGGATTAGATACACAGCTCAGCAGTCAGTATCACACAGGATACGATTAGATACACAGCTCAGCAGTCAGTATCACACTTGATAGGAATAAATACACGGCTCAGCAGACAGTATCACACAGGATAGGATTAGATATACGACTCAGCAGTCAGTATCACACAGGACAGGATTAGATACACAGCTCAGCAGTCAGTATCACACAGGATAGGATTAGATACACAGCTCAGCAGTCAGTATCACACAGGATAGGATTAAATACACAGCTCAGCAGTAAGTATCACACAGGAGAGGATTAGACACATGGCTCAGCAGTCAGTATCACACAGGATAGGATTAGATACACAGCTCAGCAGTCAGTATCACACAGGATACGATTAGATACACAGCTCAGCAGTCAGTATCACACTTGATAGGAATAAATACACGGCTCAGCAGACAGTATCACACAGGATAGGATTAGATATACGACTCAGCAGTCAGTATCACACAGGACAGGATTAGATACACAGCTCAGCAGTCAGTATCACACAGGATAGGATTAGATACACAGCTCAGCAGTCAGTATCACACAGGATAGGATTAAATACACAGCTCAGCAGTAAGTATCAGACAGGAGAGGATTAGACACATGGCTCAGCAGTCAGTATCACACAGGATAGGATTAGATACACAGCTCAGCAGTCAGTATCACACAGGATACGATTAGATACACAGCTCAGCAGTCAGTATCACACTTGATAGGAATAAATACACGGCTCAGCAGACAGTATCACACAGGATAGGATTAGATACACAGCTCAGCACACACTATCACACAGAATAGTATTAGATATATGGCTCAGCAGACAGTATCACACAGAATAGGATTAGATACACGGCTCAGCAGTCAGTATCACACGGGATAGGATTAGATACATGGCTGAGCAGTCAGTAACACACGATAGGATTAGGTACACGGCTCAGCAGTCAGTATCACACAGGATAGGATTAGATACACTGCTCAGCAGTCAGTATCACACAGGATAGGATTAGATACACGGCTCAGCCGTCAGTATCACACAGGATAGGATTAGATACACAGCTCAGCAGTCAGTATCACACAGGATAGGATTAGATACACAGCTCAGCAGTCAGTATCACACAGGAGAGGATTAGACACATGGCTCAGCAGTCAGTATCACACAGGATAGAATTAGATACACAGCTCAGCAGTCAGTATCACACAGGATAGGATTAGATACACAGCTCAGCAGTCAGTATCACACAGGACAGGATTAGATACACAGCTCAGCAGTCAGTATCACACAGGATAGGATTATATACACAGCTCAGCAGTCAGTATCACACAGAATAGTATTAGATATATGGCTCAGCAGACAGTATCACACAGAATAGGATTAGATACACGGCTCAGCAGTCAGTATCACACGGGATAGGATTAGATACATGGCTGAGCAGTCAGTAACACACGATAGGATTAGGTACACGGCTCAGCAGTCAGTATCACACAGGATAGGATTAGATACACTGCTCAGCAGTCAGTATCACACAGGATAGGATTAGATACACGGCTCAGCCGTCAGTATCACACAGGATAGGATTAGATACACAGCTCAGCAGTCAGTATCACACAGGATAGGATTAGATACACAGCTCAGCAGTCAGTATCACACAGGAGAGGATTAGACACATGGCTCAGCAGTCAGTATCACACAGGATAGAATTAGATACACAGCTCAGCAGTCAGTATCACACAGGATAGGATTAGATACACAGCTCAGCAGTCAGTATCACACAGGACAGGATTAGATACACAGCTCAGCAGTCAGTATCACACAGGATAGGATTATATACACAGCTCAGCAGTCAGTATCACACAGAATAGTATTAGATATATGGCTCAGCAGACAGTATCACACAGAATAGGATTAGATACACGGCTCAGCAGTCAGTATCACACGGGATAGGATTAGATACATGGCTGAGCAGTCAGTAACACACGATAGGATTAGGTACACGGCTCAGCAGTCAGTATCACACAGGACAGGATTAGATACACAGCTCAGCAGTCAGTATCACACAGGACAGGATTAGATACACAGCTCAGCAGTCAGTATCACACAGGATAGGATTAGATACACAGCTCAGCAGTCAGTATCACACAGGATAGGATTAAATACACAGCTCAGCAGTAAGTATCACACAGGAGAGGATTAGACACATGGCTCAGCAGTCAGTATCACACAGGATAGGATTAGATACACAGCTCAGCAGTCAGTATCACACAGGATACGATTAGATACACAGCTCAGCAGTCAGTATCACACTTGATATGAATAAATACACGGCTCAGCAGACAGTATCACACAGGATAGGATTAGATACACAGCTCAGCACACACTATCACACAGAATAGTATTAGATATATGGCTCAGCAGACAGTATCACACAGAATAGGATTAGATACACGGCTCAGCAGTCAGTATCACACGGGATAGGATTAGATACATGGCTGAGCAGTCAGTAACACACGATAGGATTTGGTACACGGCTCAGCAGTCAGTATCACACAGGATAGGATTAGATACACTGCTCAGCAGTCAGTATCACACAGGATAGGATTAGATACACGGCTCAGCCGTCAGTATCACACAGGATAGGATTAGATACACAGCTCAGCAGTCAGTATCACACAGGATAGGATTAGATACACAGCTCAGCAGTCAGTATCACACAGGAGAGGATTAGACACATGGCTCAGCAGTCAGTATCACACAGGATAGGATTAGATACACAGCTCAGCAGTCAGTATCACACAGGATAGGATTAGATACACAGCTCAGCAGTAAGTATCACACAGGAGAGGATTAGACACATGGCTCAGCAGTCAGTATCACACAGGATAGGATTAGATACACAGCTCAGCAGTCAGTATCACACAGGATAGGATTAGATACACAGCTCAGCAGTCAGTATCACACTTGATAGGAATAAATACACGGCTCAGCAGACAGTATCACACAGGATAGGATTAGATACACAGCTCAGCACACACTATCACACAATAGTATTAGATATATGGCTCAGCAGACAGTATCACACAGAATAGGATTAGATACACAGCTCAGCAGTCAGTATCACACAGGATAGGATTAGATACACAGCTCAGCAGTCAGTATCACACAGGATAGGATTAGATACACAGCTCAGCAGTAAGTATCACACAGGAGAGGATTAGACACATGGCTCAGCAGTCAGTATCACACAGGATAGGATTAGATACACAGCTCAGCAGTCAGTATCACACAGGATAGGATTAGATACACAGCTCAGCAGTCAGTATCACACAGGAGAGGATTAGACACATGGCTCAGCAGTCAGTATCACACAGGATAGAATTAGATACACAGCTCAGCAGTCAGTATCACACAGGATAGGATTAGATACACAGCTCAGCAGTCAGTATCACACAGGATAGGAATAGATACACGGCTCAGCAGACAGTATCACACAGGATAGGATTAGATACACTGCTCAGCAGTAAATATCACACAGGATAGGATTAGATACACGGCTCAGCAGTCAGTATCACACAGGATAGGATTAGATACACAGCTCAGCAGTCAGTATCACACAGGATAGGATTAGATACACAGCTCAGCACACAGTATCACACAGAATATTATTAGATACATGGCTCAGCAGA
Source organism: Dendrobates tinctorius (assembly GCF_039654945.1). Taxonomy (NCBI): domain Eukaryota; kingdom Metazoa; phylum Chordata; class Amphibia; order Anura; family Dendrobatidae; genus Dendrobates; species Dendrobates tinctorius. The sequence goes on along the minus strand of NW_027361712.1, from coordinate 32,265,674 downwards.
CAGTATCACACAGGATAGGATTAGATACACTGCTCAGCAGTCAATATCACACAGGATAGGATTAGATACACGGCTCAGCAGTCAGTATCACACAGGATAGGATTAGATACACAGCTCAGCAGTCAGTATCACACAGGAGAGGATTAGACACATGGCTCAGCAGTCAGTATCATACAGGATAGAATTAGATACACAGCTCAGCAGTCAGTATCACACAGGATAGGATTAGATACACAGCTCAGCAGTCAGTATCACACAGGATAGGAATAGATACACGGCTCAGCAGACAGTATCACACAGGACAGGATTAGATACACAGCTCAGCACACAGTATCACACAGAATATTATTAGATACATGGCTCAGCAGACAGTATCACACAGAATAGGATTAGTTAGATATACGGCTCTGCAGTCAGTATCACACAGGATAGGATTAGATACACGGCTGAGCAGTCAGTAGCAAACGTGATAGGATTAGGTACATGGCTCAGCAGTCAGTATCACACAGGATAGGGTTAGATACACGGTTCAGCAGACGGTATCACAAAGGATAGGATTAGTTACACTGCTCAGCAGTCAGTATCACAGAGGATAGGATTAGATACATGGCTGAGCAGTCAGTAACACACTATAGAATTAGATACACAGCTCAGCAGAAAGTATCACACAGGAGAGGATTAGGTACACAGCTCAGCAGACATTATTACACAGGATAGGGTTAGATACACAGCTCAGAAACAGGATGTGCCAAAGGAGAGGACATTTTCATTCCAAGAAATCCACTCATTCCACCTGATTTGTTATTTGATTTTAAATGCCTCCAGTTTCCAGTTCAACTGCTATTTGCAATGTCCATTAACAATGCTCAGGGACAGTCCTTGAAAGTAGTAGGGATCGATTTGCAATCTCCATGCTTTTCTCATGGCCAGCTTTACGTGGTCTGTTCAAGAGTTGGAACTGCCAAAAATCTGTTCATCTTTGCATCGAAAGGAAAAACCAAAAATCTTGAATGAGTTGAAAATAAAATACTATCAATACTTGGGTAATCGTTTAGTTAATTTGTGTTGCAAATCTGTAGTGTTTAATATATTATGTGAAATGTTTTTATGTGCAATATAATCATTGTAATTTGTTATAACTAACCACAGTTGGTTACTATGCCCAGGCAACGCCGGGCTCTTCAGCTAGTATCAGTATATAGCTCAGCTTCTTAGTTTCCTTTGACCCAAACTGAAAGGGAATCTGTCAGTAGGATCAACTCATCTATATGGGCATAGAGATCATCGGAAGTTGAATAAAGTGATTGCTTTTATTAAGTTCAAGTGGGTGTCATCAGATAATTTTCACTTGGGGGCATGTATGTCGTCTTCCTGTATGAGCTGCTCAATCATAAGCATGCAGCAACATAGCAGAAAAAATAAAATAACCCACAAGAGCTTAGGTTTCTCAGTGTGTTAGATGTAATACAGCTCTGATCTCCTGGTCTAACCTTCTGCATGATTAGAAAGTGTTTGGAGATTAGAGCACAAATGACATATACTTTTCAGACAGTGTCCCTGTGGATTGGGGGATGAGACTGCACTGTTGAATTTAGCTATGTTGCATTACAATCCCTACTAACAGCTCTCCCCCCTTAAAGCACTGACAGTGCTTTAAAAGGGGGAGAGTTGATTCTGATAACAGCATTAGAGATGGGCAAACATGAACAGTAAAGTTCGGTGTCTATACCGAACACATACTGTTCGGGCATGGACACCGACCATGGACTTCACCAGGAATTCTGTGTTACTGTTCAGGTTCGGTTGCCAAACACTGGGTGTTTGTCATGCTGTCATGTGCATCACAGCACGGCAAACACCGCTTCTGATCGGCAGTGAAATTATTCCCGACGGTCAGACAGCCGCAGTTACCATGTTGTTGCAAGACAGTGTGAGCGCTTAGCTGTGATCGGAGGTATAAAGTTTACCTCCGGTCACTGGTGTCAGCTGATAACCAGCCAGACAAATCTCACAGCTGGGGGTTAAAAAAAAAAGTTTGGTCCCCCCCATTTTTGACAACCAGCCTTGCTAAAGCAGACAGTTGGGGGCTGGTATTCTCAGACTGGAAAGGGGCCATGCATATAGGCCCCCAGCCTAAAAATAGCAGCCTACAGTCATCCAGAAAAGGCACATCTTTTAGAGGCCGTGTTACACTCTGGTGTGAGCGAGCCCTTGAATTTATTGAACTGAACGTGAATTGCAAAAAAGTTTGCAACTAATCTGAATTATGGATACTCCCATAGGGTGTAGAAGTGACCTGTGGTGAAATCCACAACAAAACTTGACATTCTGTGGATTACAAATTTGCAGCTCCAGTCAATTTCTGATACAGATTAACGCCACAGTTTTGACGCAGAATACTAATACGGCAATACATTTTCTTTCTAAAAATCTAGACAATCTGCTTTGTATACAGTGGGGAAAAAAAGTATTTAGTCAGTCAGCAATAGTGCAAGTTCCACCACTTAAAAAGATGAGAGGCGTCTGTAATTTACATCATAGGTAGACCTCAACTATGGGAGACAAACTGAGAAAAAAAAATCCAGAAAATATGCAATATGCATAATATGCAAATAAAATGAAAAAAAAAACAGACAATGTGATTTTCTGGATTTTTTTTTCTCAGTTTGTCTCCCATAGTTGAGGTCTACCTATGATGTAAATTACAGACGCCTCTCATCTTTTTAAGTGGTGGAACTTGCACTATTGCTGACTGACTAAATACTTTTTTTCCCCACTGTATGCCCCATGGGAATTTACCAAAAAGATGAATTTTGCATTTTGTTTTATGTATATATTTGTATTTATATTTTACATGATGCTTTTTCATCTTTTTTTTTACAGAAGCAAGACACCTGAAACACAAGAGTAATCTTTTCACAGATTATATTACAAATACTAGTCAAAAACACAGAATTTTACAGTTATATTTTTAATTTTCTCTAAATGTTTGTAAAAAGATTATTCTAGATCGTAATTAATTTAATGCATTTTTATCATATAATGTGGTAGGCTGGTAGCTATATTGTGATGGTTGTAGTACTATTGGAATGGTATATTTGGCATTTAAGTGGAACCTGTCATCTGATTTATGCTCCTCAAACAGATCCTTTCTAGACTATTGTATCTAGGTATATTTTACACTAAAATGCTGCAGCATTTCAGAGAAAATGAACATTAGAGATCCGACCAGGGCTTAACCTGAGACAAGGATTCACCCAGCTGCCAATTCCAAGCTGTGTCGAAGGTGATTGACAGGTCTCTCCCTATGTATACAGCACATAAGAAAGAGACCTGTCAGTCACCTACGGCAGTGCCGGGAAGAGCTAGCTGGGGTCAGAGCCAGACTAGTCTCCCTTTACGAATCTTTAAAGTTCACTTTCTCTGAAATACTGCAGAGTTAAAGGGAACCTGTCAGCTTGTTTTTTCGCAATAAGCTGTGGCCACTGCCTTTCGGGGCTTATCTACATCATTCTGTAATGCTGTAGATAAGCCCCCAATCTAATCTGAAAGAAGAAAAACAAGTTTTATTATACTCACCCGGGGGGCGGTCCGATGCGGTCTGGGTCCAATGGATGTCGCGGGTCCGGCGCCTCCCATTTTCTTTCGACATCGCCTTGCTGCTTGCTTCATTGCTCCGGGGCCATAGCGCTTCTGCGCAGGCGTACTTCTCTGTTGAGGGCAGAGAAAAGTACTGCAGTGCACAGGCGCTGGGCCTCTCTGACCTTTCCCGGCGCCTGCGCACTGTAGTATTTTTGCTCTGCCCATCACAGGGCAGAGATGTACGCCTGTGCAGAAGCACTATGGCCCCGGAGCAATGAAACAAGCAGCAAGGTGGCATTGAAAGAAGATGGGAGGCGCCGGACCCGGACCTGCGACACCCATCGGACCCGGACCGCACTGGACCACCCCCCGGGTGAGTATAATAAAACTTTTTTTTTTTTTCTTTCAGCTTAGATCGGGTGCTTATCTACAGCATTACAGAATGCTGTAGATAAGCCCCAAAAGGCAGTGGCCCCAGCTTATAGCGGAAAAACGAGCTGACAGGTTCCCTTTAAGTGTGAAAGATGACTCAACATTTGCGAGCACTACTTTTTAATGGGCAGGTCATATTTATGAGTCCACTAGTCTGAGCATTTCCCAGCTTCCCATCTCCTGACTTGTAAGCAGGCAGATACACAACAGCTATTGGCCAAGGGTTAGAAGGGGCTGGAAGCAATTGTGGGGAGCACATCACTTATTAATAAAGCACACTCATTACTATTACTAAATAATATTTTGGGGGATATGTAGATGTTAGTAGTTCATTTTATTCATTTAAAGCAGATCTGTCACCATATTTCACCCTGCATATATTGATAAATAGGTCTTTTAAAGAGAATCCATGGGAACGATCCACACCTCGTACCCCATAAATAATATCATCCACACCTTTGCTGATGCAATTTGTTGCTCCTAAAGAAAAAAAATAAAGGTTTTAGTTCATATGCTAATGAGGTGCACTGGGAGTTTAAAAGCACTTCCCCAAGTCTCATTTTGACTGTTCGCTCTCTGACTTGACCATGCAGCCACTTTTCTTTCACTCAAGCAGGGGAAGGCGAAGATGCGTGGAGAATAGAACCAGAGAGACAGAGGCTTGGGGAAGTGCTTTGACGCTCCCAGAATATGAATTTAAACAAAATTCAGTCAGGGAGCAACAGCTTACATAGGAAAGACATACTGAAAGGGAATTTAGATGGTGAGCCCCAATGGGGACAGCAATAATAATTAGAGTTGAGCGAAACAGGTCGAAAAAATTCAAAAGTCGCCGACTTTTGGCAAAGTCGGGTTTCATGAAACGAAACCCGACCCTAGGATGAGGTCGGCCACGAGGTCGGCGACTTACGCGCCAAAGTCACGTTTCAAAAGTTTGTTTTGCGCTCTTTCAGCCAATCAGGATCCACGGACACTGTGGGCAACGTGATGACCTAGGCACGGGTCACCACCATCTTTCAGAAGGGCATGCAAGTGATTGGCTTGCTTTGGTGGGCGTCACAGGGGGTATAAAAGGGCGTGCACGCCGACCGCCATCTTACTTCTGCCGATCTTAGTATAGGGAGAGGTTGCTGTAGGGAGAGCGTTAGGCAGGGAAGAAGACAAAAAAACTGCTTCTGCTGCTAGCGATTTGGCCTGCACAACACACAAGTCACTGTGTGTGCAGTGCAAGGGGAGGCTATATTGTGGTGTATCAGTGGTGTTGGTTGTTGGGCTGCCTTTTAAGGCTTCCTGACACGCTGGCATTGCTGTTTACCCACTGCTCCGCAAACTGCTTTTTTAAAAGCAATCCAGTCTCCCTTATCCTCTAGTCACTTTTGTCACAGCTGTGCCATCGAACCTGTCACATAGCGCTCAGATATCAGTGGGCCTCACACAATCCACAAGTGTCCAGTGTCCAAAAGTGTGCGCAGAGATTCAAAATCTCCATTATCCTCTCGTCACTTTGGTCACAGGCAGCTGTGCCATCGAGCGTGTCACATAGCTCTCAGATATCAGTGGGCCTCACACAATCCACAAGTGTCCAGTGTCCAAAAGTGTGCGCAGAGATTCAAAATCTCCATTATCCTCTCGTCACTTTGGTCACAGGCAGCTGTGCCATCGAGCGTGTCACATAGCGCTCAGATATCAGTGGGCCTCACACAATCCACAAGTGTCCAGTGTCCAAAAGTGTGCGCAGAGATTCAAAATCTCCCATTATCCTCTCGTCACTTTGGTCACAGGCAGCTGTGCCATCGAGCCTGTCACATAGCGCTCAGATATCAGTGGGCCTCACACAATCCACAAGTGTCCACTGTCCACAAGTGTGTGCAGAAATTCTAAATCTCCCCTGTCCTATAGACACCTTGTACCTTGTTTTACATTACTATATAGTTTGTTGGATTTTGTCTACATTTCTACCAAAAATGAGGAAGGCTGGTGGAAGAGGCCGTGGAATTGGGCGGGGGTTGGCAGCTGGTAATGATGGTGTTGGTGGTGGATCTGATGGTAGTGGCAAGAGCAAAATAGGACCGAATGCAGGAGGTGCTGACCCTGCGTCATCGTCTGGCTACATAAGGCCTCGAACGCTTAGTTTTCTAGGAGTTGGCAAACCGCTTTTAAAGGCAGAGCATCAGGAAAAAGTTTTGTCTTACATTGCTGACTCAGCCTCCAGCTCTATCGCCTCCTCTTCTTCAGTTGTAAAAAGTAAAAGCACTGAGTCGTCATTGGAGGCTCATGTTCATGAACCACACCTTTCCTTGTGTCCTTCACCCCAACCAAGATTGAAGGATGACGCAGGCCATACTACTGATTACTCCATGGAGCTGTTTTCACATACCATGCCTGGATTATCAAGTGAAATGGTGAATTACCCAGGCCAAGATGAATCTGACATGGAGTGCACTGATGCACAGCCGCTGATGGATGATTCTGCTGGTACATTCACTCAGAGCACTACATTGTCCTCGCAGTGTACAGAGCCAGATTTTGACCCTGATGAGACTCAGGTGCCCCTTCCCGCACACTATACCACCATACACGGTGACACAGAGAAAGGTGCACATGACATAGAAGAGGAGGTGATGGATGACCCAGTTGTTGACCCAGATTGGCATCCATTGGGGGAAGAGGGTGCTGCTTCCAATAGCTCAGATGAGGAGCATCCACAGCAGACATCGACATCGCAACAGCTGTTATCTGGCAGGCCCGGAGCACTCCAAAGACAGGTTCCAAACATCAAAAGAGTTGCTGGACAGCTTGTCCAGAGGGTCAAAAGATCACAGCGTGCTAGGCCGCAAAATGTCTGCCAAAGTAGGAAGAGTGCAGTGTGGCACTTTTTTGAACAAAATCCTCATGATCAGGCCAAGGTTATCTGTAAGAAGTGCGCAAAGACCTTTAGCCAAGGGAAAAATCTGAAAAATTTGAATACCAGTTGCATGCTTAGACATTTAACCAGCATGCACTTGCAAGCATGGACACAACACCAAACCTCAAGTGCCACATGTGCAACTGATCACAACGAAGGTAGTCAGCAACGCTACATTGTTTCCCCCACTGTATGCCCACCGGTTAGCACAGCAGTAAATGTTGAGGTGTCGTTGCAAGACCACAGCAGTCAGGGAATCCCACTGTTATATCAATGAAAGACTGATTCTAGGCCATCAGAAAGAACACCAACTCCATCACCATCATCAACCCTCTCTCAGTCCGCCCTGTCCACCGCTACTTCCACCATATGCAGCTCTCAAGTCCAGCTCACCCTCCCAGACACTATGAGTAGGTCAAGAAAGTACTCAGACTGAGTACGCGTACACTGGGTTTGAACGCCCACATTGCCAAACTAATCTCGTTTGAGATGATGCCCTTTCGGTTGGTGGAAAGCACAGCTTTCCGCGAACTCATGGCCTATGCAGTACCATGCTATGACCTACCCAGTCGCCACTTCTTCTCTCGCAAAGCCATCCCAGCCCTCCACCATCATGTGAAAGACCGCATTGTCCATGCACTCAAGCAGTCAGTGAGCGGAAAGGTGCACCTCACAACTGATGCATGGTCCAGTCAGCATGGCCAGGGCCGTTACGTGTCCATCACTGCGCACTGGGTTAATGTGGTGGATGCAGGGTCCACAGGGGACAGCGGTGGTGGGACAGTGCTGCCTAGCCCACGGTATAGGAAACAGTTGGCTGTAGGCGTTCGACCCTCCTCCTCCTCCTCCTCCAGAAGCGAAAGCTCGTCCACAGAGCGCAGTCGTACGAGCACTCCATCTGCAGTTGCCACTGTTGCACACGATGTGTCCCCCTATCGAGCAGCTAGTGGAAAGCGTCAGCAGGCTGTGTTGCAGATGATGTGTTTGGGCGACAGACACACCGCCGAGGTGCTGGCCGAGTACTTGAAGCGACAAACTGAGTCATGGCTGGGCAGTGTACATCTTGAGGCAGGCAAGGTAGTTAGTGATAACGGCCGTAATTTTGTGGCAGCCATAGCCCTTTCAAAACTCAGCCACATACCTTGCTTGGCTCACACCTTGAACCTGGTGGTGCAGTGCTTCCTCAAAAATTATCCGGAGTTAACAGCCCTGCTCCAGAAGGTGCGAAGACTGTGCGCGCACATCCGCCGGTCGCCTGTACACTCCGTTCGTATGCAGAAGCTGCAGCGATTGCTCCACCTTCCCAACCACCGCCTCATTATCGACATTGCAACAAGGTGGAACTCCACCCTGCACATGGTGGAGCGGCTGTGCGAGCAGAGGCAGGCCATAATGCATTTGTGGGAGGATACACGGCCAGGCACTTTGAGAGCAGACATATAGTTGACAGGCATGCAGTGGTCGAAGCTGAAAGACCTTTGTAAAGTCCTTCAGTGTTTTGAGGAATGCACACGGCTGGTAAGCGCAGACGACGCCATCCTAAGCATGAGCATCCCACTTATGCGTCTGCTCATGCAAACTTTGACGCACCTTAAGGAGCAGGCGTCTGCAGCCTATGTTGATGAGGAGGAAGAGGAGGAGGGAATCCTTGATGACATTCAGCCATTGTCTGCTCAGGGACCTCTCCTGGACGAGGTGGAGGAAGAAGAGGAGGAGGAGGAGGATGATGGGGATGATTACTTAGGGGAGGAGGATGCATCTCGTGGGGCAAGTGAAAATGTTGGCGTGGCAAGGTCTGGTACAGGGTTTGTGCGTGACTGGAGGGATGTGGATTTGCCAGAAAGTGCTCCTCCACCCAGCACTCGCAGTGCATCATTGACACCGGGAACATTGGCCCACATGTCAGATTATGCCTTGCGGATCCTAAAAAGGGACCCCCGCATTGCCAAAATGATGTACGATGACGACTACTGGTTGGCCAGCATCCTGGATCCACGCTATAAAGGCAAATTACAAAACATCATGCCACAGGAGAACCTTGACCTAATATTGGCTAATAAACAAGCAACTCTGGTAAATTGGTTGCTTGAGGCATTCCCAGCACACAGCAGCGGTGATGGTTCTCACATGAGCCGTACGGGCCGGGGGCAGCTTGGCAGAGGTGTTCGTGGTGCACACAGCAGAAGTGGCGTTGGAGACAGGGGTTTCATGACAATTTTGTGGACTGATTTTTCAAATACCGCTCACACAACTGGTAATACTGCATCGATGGAAAGTGACAGGAGACAGCAGTTGTCAACTATGGTTACAAACTACTTTTCCTCCCATATCGATGTTCTCCCACGCAGGTCATTCCCCTTTGACTATTGGGCCGCAAAACTGGACACCTGGCCTGAATTGGCCCAATATGCCTTACAGGAGCTCGCTTGCCCAGCTGCAAGTGTGCTATCGGAAAGAGTCTTCAGTGCAGCTGGATCAATCCTGACAGAAAAAAGGACCCGTCTGTCAACCCAAAATGTGGATGATCTAACCTTCATTAAAATGAACCACGCATGGGTTTCCAAGGATTTTGTCCCACCTTCCCCTGATGACACATAGGGTGACAGAAAAATGGCTTGCTTTGGTCCACCTCTTCCTGGTACTTCACCTATTTCGCCTTTTGCATCAGCTGAATGTCCAACATCAACATATGCCACTTTCTAAAACTCCCTAACTGTGCTGCCTCCCCCCCATGGCCGGGGTCACCACCTACCGCACGACACCGTGCGAGTGCCGTTGCCCTGGACAGGTGGGTAGGCCGACTCTTGGGCGCGGGCACTGGCACAGGGTCCCTCATAGTGCAATCAAGTGTCTCTGACGGCGGTGGTGCACACCCGCCGTCAGACACACCGCTGTACTATGAGGGGCCCAGGGCCAGTACCGACGCCCACGAGAGGGCCCCCCTTGCTTGGGCAGGGCCCCAGCATTTGCAATCTTTACCTCTCCCTACTCCTCCGCTGTGTAATCTGGGCCGTCAAATCCATACTGTGCCTGACACCGTCTGAGCCTGCCTCCTGAGACATATATTTTGAATGTGTACGCTATCCATACATGTTATCCAGGGATACGGTACCCTTTCTAACCTTTGTGCAATCACGTGCAATCCATACTGGGCCTAACACCGTCTGAGCCTGCCTCCTGAGACATATATTTTGAATGTGTACGCTATCCATACATGTTATCCGGGGATACGGTACCCTTTCTAACCTTTGTGCAATCACGTGCAATCCATACTGGGCCTAACACCGTCTGAGCCTGCCTCCTGAGACATATTTTGAATGTGTACGCTATCCATACATGTTATCCAGGGATACGGTACCCTTTCTATCCTTTGTGCAATCACGTGCAATCCATACTGGGCCTAACACCGTCTGAGCCTGCCTCCTGAGACATATATTTTGAATGTGTACGCTATCCATACATGTTATCTGGGGATACGGTACCCTTTCTAACCTTTGTGCAATCACGTGCAATCCATACTGGGCCTAACACCGTCTGAGCCTGCCTCCTGAGACATATATTTTGAATGTGTACGCTATCCATACATGTTATCCGGGGATACGGTACCCTTTCTAACCTTTGTGCAATCACGTGCAATCCATACTGGGCCTAACACCGTCTGAGCCTGCCTCCTGAGACATATATTTTGAATGTGTACGCTATCCATACATGTTATCCAGGGATACGGTACCCTTTCTAACCTTTGTGCAATCACGTGCAATCCATACTGGGCCTAACACCGTCTGAGCCTGCCTCATGAGACATATATTTTGAATGTGTACGCTATCCATACATGTTATCCGGGGATACGGTACCCTTTCTAACCTTTGTGCAATCACGTGCAATCCATACTGGGCCTAACACCATCTGAGCCTGCCTCATGAGACATATATTTTGAATGTGTACGCTATCCATACATGTTATCCAGGGATACGGTACCCTTTCTAACCTTTGTGCAATCACGTGCAATCCATACTGGGCGTGAGAACGGCTGGCGAGCTGTTAAGCAAGCTACAGCACCTGTCCAGACAAGTACAGGGATTCCCTAGCGAGGAGACTTATTTGATTGTTTTCAATGTTGGGACAGCAACTTTTGGGGAGCACTATACTCTGGAGAATGATAGATGGGGCCCACCATACACTGGAACATTCCAAAGGTGGACATCAGACACTGGAGCAGCATTTACAGGGCCCATTATACACTAGAGCATTAGAAATGGGGCCCATTATGTTTGGAGCATTATTTGGGCCCATAAGACAGTGGAGCTTCATCCATGGGGACCAACATATACTGTAGCATTATGTGGAGCTCATCATACACTGTTTCAAACATTATATGGGACCAATGATTCTGTATGGAGAAATAGATGGGCCTCGTCATGAGATGTAAAAAGTGAGGTATTTTTCATTGTACTATACCGCTATTTATCTGCCGTATCGGAGCATGATGAGTTGTGGTATGTGTTAAAGGGGCGCTCTTTCACCCAGGGCACATGAAAACCTGCAGCCAGCCCTCCCCCCCCCACAACTTTAGCCAAATAACCCCCATTTTTCAGTGCGTAACTTGTATTATGAAGTTAATTAAGGTTGACAAGCTTAAGTAAGAAGAATTGATGCTTTTGGCATTCTAATGGGCACTGTAGGTGTGTTTCCTGTCCTCCTCTCACTGCCGACTTTTATTCCCCATTGACTTACATTGGGTTTCGTGTTTCGGGACGACCCCGACTTTTCCCTATAATCGGACGATCTTGCTCGACCCGACTTTTGGAAAAGTCGGGTTTCACGAAACGAAACGCGACCCTAAAAAACCAAAAGTCGCTCAACTCTAATAATAATGTATGTAAAACGCTGTGGAATATGATAGCACTATATAAACAATGCATAATAATAATAGTAAAGGTATGGATGACTTGACAATATCTTACAGAAAGCGTATAAACAGTTTGGGTGGGGAGTGCAGGGATTGGATCATTCTGAGCAGATTCCCATTAAACCTTATGTGGCTGTTGTGCTTACTTTGAAAATCCATGTCAGAATTGCAATAAATTCCTTATGAATATTTATACTCAATCACCGGTTTCTTAGGACAAGCTGAATACATTGTGAATTCCACGGTGATTTAGGGGAGACAAAACATCCATTCATTTTCTTCTTCATCTTGTTCACAGCTGACCTGCAATAAGTATATATATATTTAAAGTACATGATGTGACAGTGATGAGCACACTGAATATATTGGGAGTTATGTCTGTGTACATGTGTTTTTAAAATTAAATGTATTTTATTTCTAAACATGGTTTGTATAATTTTTTTGTGGTTACATTCATGTTGTTTTAACATAATTTGTTAGGTGTTTTTTTCTTTTTTTATTTTAAATCCTAAATGTAGGATTTAAAAAATGTACAAATCCAATGGCTGTATAGATCATAGAACAAGAATGAAATGGTACCTTTCTTGTACTAATACAATGTACCAGGGATGAGAAATCAAGCTTTATAACTTAGATAAGTCTGAAGTGAATCGGGCATCTAGACCCCCATTACACGTCCAGACTAATTTGCATGTAAATTTAAATCTTCAATTCTCTGCATTGGCACATCGGGTTACTGCAAAACAGGTATCATTTTTATTCTTGCTATACGACCTATAAAGCCATGCCACTGAATGGATTAATAAAATTGTCCTGGTAAATTCCCTATAACCCCTTAACGTCCAATGATGCATATATCCAACATTGGACGCCTCCCCCTGTTTGGTGTGTGCTCCGGTGATGAGTCCGCACCTTTTCCGGCCTATGACAGCTGATCTGATCAGCTGTCATGTGCCCCTAACAGTCGCCGATGGAATCACTATCCACCCGCAGCTGTTAACATGTTAAATGCCGCTGTCAAACGCTGACACCTGCATTTAACATGCACGCGCAGGAAGCACGTCATTGTGCCCGCACATTGGCACCTGTGTCACATGACCGCGGGTCACCAATGGGTTGGTATGACAACTTGGGGTCTGCAGGAGACCCCTGTGGTTGTCATTGCCAAATCGCTATGAGCACTGCCCAGCGGTCGATGCTCATAGCAAGTGAGCATTTCTGGTACATAAAGCAGGGCTGCAGCACTGCTCTGTGTAGCACAAGCGATTGGATGTTCGCAGCTTCTAGTCTCCCATGGAGACTATTGAAGCAGGTAGAAAGTAAAACAAAATGTGTTTTTAAAATTT